>NC_041389.1:187265446-187270069 GCF_002162155.2 Triticum dicoccoides
TTCTCTCATGCTTGCATTAGATTTTGCTATTGTTATTGTTTGCTCCTATTCTGATGCATAGCCTGCTTTTGTAACCTGCTTATTGTTACCTTACCGGCTTATCCTAAACTGCTTAGTATAGGTTGGTTAGTGATCCATCAGTGAGACCCACCTTGTCCTTGTTGCTCCTGCTTCATCATCGAAGACCCGATCAACGGGATCGAAGACCAGGCCCCTTCACCGCACATCACTTTCCCCTTAGTTGCTCGACACTACTGGGTTACTATCGAGTGCCGAGGGTGAGACCTCTACAGCACTTCTAATGTTAACCCTGTAGTGTAGCTATTCGGTCGTGGTCATCGAGGGTGATTCCGCCTTAACCACTTCCGATACGACTCTGTCATGCAACCCCTCAAGTGTGAACCTCGGGGGTGATTCCTCTTACGTTCACCTTGATGATTACATTGAGTGGAATTCACCGGGGGTGATTCCTCGGGTTTTCCCCTTGATGTTTGGACATACGGATACTTGGACTTTACAACTGTTGCTTGGAAAGGCGGGTCGACCCTGAGGGGTACCCGCGAGTGATGTGGAGACGGGTTGACCTGGAGGGTACCCGAGAGCTGAATACGAGGCGTGGTCGGGCATTCTTAGCCCTTGCCGCAAGTCCTCGAGACGGGGCAACGGGGTCACATCTTTCGTGAGTCTCTGCTTGTTACCGCGCGTTCCTAATCCACTACGATTTGGATATTTGATCCGAGGGGCCTCTGGCCTGATAGCACTAACCATCACGTGGGCATAGTATGGGCGTTCTGCGTCGTATGCATCAGCCGAAGCTTATTAGATGTCAGCGACTGAGCGGCGCGTGCCGGGTTGGACTGGTAAGCTCCTACCTTTTTTAAGGAGGTAGCTAGGTCTGCTCACCGGCCGCCCATGCAATGTGCGGGAGTTCCCGGGGAGATGGCCCATGACCCCTGGGGGCATAGGTTTAGTCTGGCGTGCTGACCTCTCTATTAAGCCTAGGTCGGGTTGCAGTGTATTGTTTGGCCGAGGCCGGGCATGACCCAGGAAAGTGTGTCCGGCCGGAGTTAATCGAGTGTGGTGGGTAAGTTGGTGCACCCCTGCAGGGAAGAAAACATCTATCGATAGCCTGTCCTATGGTAACGGACACTTGGAGTTGTATCCCGATCGATACAACTAAAACTGGATACTTGTGATGAGAATTGGATGGTGATGAGAATTGGATTGTGATGACAATTGGATAGTATGGCTCTGGGATTGCTTTCTCGTAGGGAGTTGAGAAAGGATCTCTGGCCGAGGTTGATAACACTACTACTACTTTACTTTATGCTACTCTACTCCCTCCTGTTGCTGCAAGATGGTGGTTTCCAGAAGATGCTAGTCTTCGATAGGACTAGTCCTTCTCTCTATTCTGGCATTTCTGCAGCCCAGTCCACATATACAGCCTTCCTTTGATAATGTTGCATCTGTAGTGTAGATCCTTGCTTGCGAGTACTTTGGATGAGTACTCACGGTTGCCTTGCTCCCTCTTTTTCCCCTTTTCCATTCTTCTCGGACGACGCAACCAGATGACGGAGTCCAGGAGCCAGATGACACCTTTGACGACTGCTACTACCCCAAGGGTGCCTACTACTACGTGAAGACCGCCGACGACCAGGAGTAGTTAGGAGGCTCCCAGGCAGGAGGCCTTGCCTTTTCGATCGTTGCTACTTTTGTGCTAGCCTTCTTAAGGCAAACCTGTTTAACTTATGTCTGTACTCAGATATTGTTGCTTCCGCTGACTTGTTTGTATTCAAGCTGATGTATTTGAGCCCTCGAGGCCCCTGGCTTGTAATATAATACTTGTATTATTTTAATTTGTGTCTAGAGTTGTGTTGTGATATCTTCCCGTGAGTCATTGATCTTGATCGTACACATTTGCGTGTATGATTAGTGTATGATTGAATCGAGGGCGTCACAAGGAGTGAGGACAAAGTGCGCTGAAAAACTAGTATTGATCTGTGGGGCCAGTCTAGATCCCGCCAGGAGTAACGACCACCGGCGGGTGTGTCCGGGGCGTTACACTTGTGATGGATGCTTGTGATGAGGCTAGAGATGCTAGTATGATTGTTGCATCCTTGTGATTATTTGTAAGTCCTTGTTATTTTTGAATTGTGTTGGAGTATGATGATTGTGATCATGAATGTGTCTGGGGCGTTACAAGTTGGTATCAGAGCCGACCCTCGCGGTTACACGGATGTTTGCGGACAGGTGCGCGTTGATGTTGTTCATGACGTTTGTGACCTGCGTGGCACACGACATGGCACATGTACCAGACTGGATGCACAGACGTATGTGCCAAGAGGGAACGTTCCTGTGGCCCGACGAGGACGTCGGTTCCTCTGAGTGGGGTGTATGTGATAGCCTGGCTTATTAGGGATGATAGACTACTCATATCAATAAGGAATTCCTTCTTTTCCGGGAGCCCATTCGGACAGAACTCCAAAGTTAAGCGTGCTTAGCTTGGAGTAGTTTTAGGATGGTTGACCGGCCGGGAAGTTGCTCCCGGGTGCGCATGAGTGAGGACAAAGTGCGCTGAAAAACTAGTATTGATCTGTGGGGCCAGTCTAGATCCCGCCAGGAGTAACGACCACCGGCGGGTGTGTCCGGGGCGTTACACTTGTGATGGATGCTTGTGATGAGGCTAGAGATGCTAGTATGATTGTTGCATCCTTGTGATTATTTGTAAGTCCTTGTTGTTTTTGAATTGTGTTGGAGTATGATGATTGTGATCATGAATGATTGTGATCATGAATGATTATTTGTAACTCCTTGTTTTTTGAATTGTAACACAAAAGGTCTCATTTGAATTTATTAACAAAAAAGATTCATTTAGATTTAATTAATGGAAGATGCTTGAGAAGAGAAGAGAAAAGAAGAGAGAAAGAAGAGCAAAGAAGAGAGAAAGAGGAGTACTCCATTAGTGAAAGAGAAGAGGACCTTTAGAGGAGAAGAGAAGAGAAGCTCTAGAGGAGAAGAAAAGAGAACTTACTTAATCTGATCTGATCTGATGAGGAGAGAAGAGAGGAGTAGCTTAGTTTTAATTAAATGAAAAGGTTTGGTTAACAGAGAAGAGAAGATTCTGATAATATGGAGGTCATCGACACAATGAAGAACGGAGGACAGTCTACGGGAGCGGCTGCTACAATTTTTGAGGATTGTTTTTCTATGGCCTGTGATTTTCCTCAAACCAGTTTTGAACATTGTAACAGGGAAGCGAATAAAGTAGCTCATGAGCTTGCTAGATTAGCAAAAGGTTCCATGACTAGGGATTGGATAGAGGAGCCCATGGAAGATCTTGTAACTCTCTCGATAGACGATGTAACAATTATTTATAATTAATAAAGTTTCAAATTTGTTTTTCAAAAAAAAACAGAGAAGAGAAGAGAATGACACAATATTACCGGTCCCAGTTCCAGTACTCCACATATTTGACATGGTATTTGACTGAATTACTAAATGACCATAAACACAATTTCATCAGAAACTGCCAACATAAACACTTTACTGAAAAAGAAGAGAGTAAGAGAGGACAAATGGTTCAGATAATTTTAAGTTAATTGGAAGAAATGGTTTTAGTTTATCTTAATTTTACTGAAAATTTTAAGTTAACTAAAAGAAAAGGTTTCAGTTTATCTTAATTAACAGGAAAATGCTACAGTTAAAAATATAAAAATGGTTTAAGTTAATTTTAACAGATCTTTATATTAACAGTACAAAGTATCACTGTCAATTTCATTCTTTAAACAGGTTGTTGCAAGAGAGATAATTCTAAGAAGTCAGAAAATGCCTGAAGATACTAAAAATGCAAGATAACTCCTGAAGCTACTGAAGCTACTGCACCAAAATTAACACAAGATACTGACATCAGCAGCCCAAGATTAACACAAGCTACTGACAGTACCTCTATTAATCTCCTTCCCAACTGTAGATCAAACAAGCAGGCCTACTACATCAAAGCTACTCCAAATCAGTGCAAATCCACACTGGAGTAATTCAGATTTACTGCAAATCTGCACACTGGAGTAATTCAAATTTACTACAACTACTCTAAATCACTGCAAATCAGTGCTATTGCTACTGCTACCTCCAAATCAGTGCAAGGGGCTGAACTGAATGTACTCCATGCTTTAATCCATGAAAGAAAGGAGTTGAATTGAACCAGAGGAGAAAGAGTACCTTTGGCGGCGGCGCCGTCACCGTGGATATGACCGCCGACTCCGCTGCTCAGGTGCCGCTCCACATCAAGCGCCGTTGTGTCGCCGGGGTGGCTTCAATACTTGAGATGCAGCTCCAGATCCTCCCGCTCGGGCTCCAGCTCCTCCCGCCGTCGTCTTCACGCCCGCGCCGGCGCTGCTCGGGCTCCGCTTCAGCGACTCCTCACGCCTATCCATAAGCAGATTGAGGACTGGCACACTCAGATCTAGCATCAGCGCACATGGATACAGCTCCTCACCCAGCAACGCGTCGCCGACGAATAAAAATTGCAACTTTGTGTGAACCAGGGTGGTGGGGAGCGGTGAGCAGCGGCGCGGAGCAAGATGCCGCCGAGAGGGAGAGAGAGGGCGCATCAACAGGGAGAGA
>NC_041389.1:187270219-187285962 GCF_002162155.2 Triticum dicoccoides
GCGAGCGGGGGCATCGCGCGCGCGAGAGAGAGCGGGGGCGAGTGGTCGGTGGCGCCGGGCGAGAAAGAGGGAAACGTGTCGGTCGGAGGGGTAGAACGGAAAACTCGGGGAAAATTATAGCCTACGAAAGTTTGTTCGTCAAATCACATATTTCAGAACGGAAGGAGTATATACCAGTCATGCATGATCCCATGTCCATATCGCTGCGTAGGCGGCTAATTTTGACTTTTGGGAAGCTCACTTGGCAGAAGATTCATATGAATGAGAAATACACATCAGATATATTCTTAGAACCTGACTAAATCAATTGTCTGTAATACAAGAACCTGATATATGTTCTGTTTATGAATGATCCACCTTCTAGTTTGCAAAATGTTCCTAAATTACTCATTGCACGTTGTAACATTGCAAGGAGTATTTGTTACAGTAAGATTCTGCCATTTAGTCAGCACGCATAGCAAGGACCATTTAGTCAGTACCTATAGCATTTTTGAACATTTAATCTTGTCTGGTTGTTTGTCTCCAAAATGTGACCAAAATCTGGAGTAACAATATTACAGTGAATTTCAGCACTGAATTTTGTCTACTCCAAATCTTGTCTGATTGTTGTAATTCGCCAAGGAGTATATATTGATTGTTTCCAAAATCTTCTGATCGTTTCCAATATTACTGTGCTGAAATTCAGTCAAAAAATATTTATTGTTTCCAAAAATTGACTGATTGACTGTTTGATTGTTTCCAAAAGTAGTAGGTCATCATGATCTCCTGATTGACTGTTTCAAAAACTAGCGGATCATCATGATCAATTTCTTGATTTCCTGATTGAATGTTTCCAAAAACTAGCAAATCATCATGCCATCCCCAAGAGTACCAACAGCAGAGGCGGGAACTCGGCGACGAGCTCAGGCTCGGGTGGCGATTCCACCAGCAGCGGGGAAGGAGCGACTCCACCAACACCCTGGGCGACTGAATCACACAGGTGAGCGGTAGCACGAGTGAAGGTCGTGCGGCGTAGGTTGGCGCCGAAATCACACGGGTGGGCGGCGGCGGTGGAATCACGCACATTGGCGCCGAGATCGCGCGGGTGGGCGGAGGCTGGTGGGCTGCGAGCGCTGGAATCACCAGCACGGCGGCGGAATCCGACAGCGCAGGCCCCTAGCAACGCACGGGCGGAGGCAGAAGGACGGAGACCTGGCTGTTTTGTCAAGTCTTTGGAAGTATGAGGTTACTTTTGCAAAATATTCGTTGTACTGTGCGCCTGACAAGCTTTACCGGATGGAGGGAGTAGCTAGCTACCCCACATGCTGTAAATTGTAAATTTAATATTCTTGATCGACTTCAAGCTGAAGGTCAGACATCTGGGGGTCAAATTTAGAGAAAAAAACCGGATAACTCTACTCAAGATGCTGTAATACCGTAGTTCTATAATATATAAATAGTACTCCCTCTGTCCCATAATATAAGAGCATTTAGATCATGCGAGAGACATAGATACAGCAGCCGAGCGCAATGTCACTCCATCCGTCTCCCACCTCGTCTCTGGAGCAGTGGCGGCAGCGATATATGTCTGCCACCAGTGACAATGCATGTTACACGGTGCAACACAAATACTTCACAAGGTAAAAAAATCAGAAATTAACAGGAAAATATTCTACTCTGGAAAAAAAGAACGAGAAAAATTACTTGTCTTATAAGGTTATGACATTAGTCTGAAAGTTTCTCAAAAAGAAATTATTCTGACAAGATCTAGCTATAGCAGTCTTTCAGCTGAACATATCAATGTTATGTGCACTTGTTCTTTTAGTTGAAAACCATACAGGAAGCCCGACAATAAATTTTACCGGAAACAGAGAAAAGAACATTACAAGCGCGAGAAATAATGCCTGGGAGTAGAGTAGGTGTGATGCCTCCAAACGACTCATGCATTGTTTTTGTGTTTATCGGTTCACGCCATATTCAAGAAGGAACGAACAAATGGATGAATGCTTGGGGACATTAGTAGGATATAAATTTATAGTTTAAGAATCTAGAATACAGCTGCAAGGACTAAAGAAAGTAGCAACACAAAATGCATGATGAAAAGCAAAAGAAAAAAAATATATCATTTGTCTTTATTTCTTCCAAAAATGTAAATAAAATGTGACAAACCGGTACCTTCCCACTATCCACGGTGGCCATTAGAGCAACATGTTGTCTGTCAAAACGAAATTCATAGAAGTAATACGTCCTGCAAAATATTATCTCATAAAGCAATTTAACTACAGAAGCCATTGCCTTTTGTAATATTCCCTTGAAAATTGAGAGAAATAACCTGATACCCTCCTGATCCTTAACTTTAATTGTTCGAGCTGAGTATATTTTTGCACCGCCTATGAAATGAAACAAATAACATAATTAACATATTAGGACAGTCTATAAAGCATTTCAAATGAGTATATCATGTTAATTGTTAACACTATTGTCAAGAGCTGAACTACTATACCTCACAAAATTCAAAGATCAGAAACTAGTCCCGAATTAAGAGGGGATCTACCACGGGTTCTATTTCTTGGAAGAGGAAAGTAGAGCCAAACCACTCCAGTGGTGGCTAGGCTTTATCACAATTACAACTCGATGCCCGATCTGTCTGGAATCACTGGCTAAATAGCATTACAGTCCAAAGGCTCGGTAAAACTAAAAAGAGAGGGATGACAACGACATCACAGGAAACAGTAAATGCCGGGTAAAAATAACTAAATGGAGCCGTGGGGATCCTGCACCTGCAGCGTCCTCTTCTTATTCACTTGCTCACCAGTTCGTCAAGGTCATCACAGCCGTTGATTTTGGCCTCGGACGATCTCATAGCTTCCAGCTAGTGTCGGACGAGGAACAGAAAACAGAAGGTGTCGCTTTTGTTCAGGATTCAGAACCATGTGCGCGCTAGAAGATCAGCTTGTTTTCAACACGTGAAGAGGAAAACCTTATGGATAAACACTGATAGCACCTTGAGGTCTGGGTATAAGATTGCTGTTAAGTGTGGCCATGATCATCCAACAGAGGAAGGTGGGGAGTGGGAATCAAATCAGGTCCAATATGTTGCCTTAGTACACTGACATGGAATGTTGAGTGTAACTTGCAACCGTCAGGGAGTAACAGTTTGTATGAAGTGTTACCTATCTTCTCCAGTATTCTAAAGGGGGCATAGAACTTGGAATGGAGCTTCAGATTTCTTTGAATACTGAGATAAGTGTCTCTAATGTTGGATCTTTAAGTAGACCATGTCTCCAACAGAGAATTCTCTTTTCTTCTCTGTCACCAAAGTGTTCCATCATTGTGCTTTGAGGAGGTTGTCCTTGATGGCCTGGTTTGCTAATTCCCTATTATGGAGGAGGTCAGGGGAGTCTTCAAAGATGAAATCATGCAAGGTGGATTCAACTATCAGAGGGGGTGGGAAGCCATAAAGTGCCTGAAAAGGTATCATCTGCAAGGAAATGTAAAAAATACCATCGTACCACCACTCAGCTAAACTGCTAAAGCTAGGCAGGAACGCCATGTCTTGGGTTGCTGGAATGCCATGCATCTCAAGTAGTTCTCCAAGCACTGATTTACTCTTTCTGCATGACCATCAGTTTGTGGATGGTTGAACTACAGAGATGGAGCTTGACTCACAGGGATTCAGAAAGTTTCTGCTGGGGAGAGCTTGTGAAGATTTTTTTTTAAGGGAGCTAGTGAAGATTTATCTGACTGCAGGAAGCCCGTGGAGCTTGAAAATGTAATCAGAGGTTCTAGCAACTGTTTGGACAATAAGCGGGTGCTTCATGGATAAAAATTGTGCATATTTGGTGAATTTGTCTTACCACAACCAGACAGAAACTCGCGTCCGCTCCCCCCGCGTCGCCCCCGCTTGGGCGGGATCGCAAACCCTAGCCGACGGGGGCTCCCCTCCTTCCATCCCTCCCTCCACCGCCGCCGAAGGACGCCGCCGGCCTATAGCTCAGGGGCTGACGGCGGTGTCGGGGGCCTTCCCTCTCTCCTGCACCATGGGGGCGGTGCGGAGCCCCGCGGCATGGGTGTCACGGCCGATCTGGCCTTGGTGGCGCCGCGGGCCTGCCTTCCGGCGGCGGCGCGGCAACTGCCTCGGCCTAGGGCGGCGATGGTGGCGGGTGCGGCGGCCGGCCCTGCTTTGGGCAGCAGCCTTGGCGGCGTTCGGCGGCGGCGGCCGGGTCTGCGGCGACAAACCATCTGACCTCGGATCGGCGGTGGCGGCATGGAGGGCCTGGTGGTTGGGTCGGCACCATGCGTGTTGTGCCCTCCGGACAGATCTGATCCGGCCGTTGCGGCCTGCTCGATGTGCGGCGGCTCAGATCGGCGGCGACCCGTGCACATGATGCTTGATGGAGGTTCTTCGAGCGGATTCGGGTGAAAACCTCGTGCTCGGCTTGATGCCAAGACCGGCGTTGGCGGCACCCTTTTGTGTCATTACCTTCTTGAAGGCATCGCCGTGGAGAAGCTCCAGACCTCTATCCGCTACCTCCGGGGGAAACCCTAGATCAGTAGATCGGATGATGGCGGCGCGTTCGTGTCGTTTCCTCCTTTGGGGCGTCATTCTTGGAGGCGTACACGGGATCGAGGGACCAGTGGGCGGCTTTTTTGGTGGAGCGGTGCTTCATCCTACACATTGATGACGGCGGATCTCGGCGGCGTGGTGCAGTGGAGACTCGGCGCCTGATGCGCGGTGATGGACTCGCGCAGGAGGCAGTTGTCTGGCGTCATGGTGGCGTCGATGGCAGAGTGGCCTGACAAGGTAGAAGCCTCAATATATGCTCTGAAGACGGACCTGTGGAAGATGGCGGCGACGACACATGTGAGTGCGTCAGACCAGTTTATGCCCCAGGCCCGGTATGTGGCTCGGCTGGGGCTTCTGGCTTTTGATGATAGGCTTAGGTGAGTGGTCCGGGTATTTGGCCCAGGTAGCACCCCTTCATCATATGGATAGAAGTAGTGGCATATGTTGCCAAGATGGCGGATTCAGGCATATTGTTGTAATACTTTGTAAGGTCCTCGAGAATAATTAATAAAGTGGCCGTATGCATCTCCCAGATGCAGAGGCCGGGGTTCATCCTCCTTTTCTAAAAAAAACAGGATGAGGGCCTTATGGCAGTCCCTCTGCAAAATCCATGCTGATGTGATGACAAGCAAATTCCAGGGTAAGTAGTGTGTTCTGCCTTATTAATTTGGCAAACGGGGCCTGCGAATGGAATAGGAGGTGTATTCTTTGATAAGTTGCGCTCTCTCTCTCTCTCTCTCTATATATATATATATATATATATATATATATATATATAATAGGGAAAATCCATCCTACCACCCGGTGGTAGTTATCCCATATGTCTCATATACTACCATGTGGTAGTATATATACTACTTTATCATTTTAAATATATTCGTATACTCTATCTAAGATATTTCCAAGCAAGTTACATGAAAAAATTGCATATGGGCCCATAGTTTTTGTTATATTTATGAAATACGTACATATTTGTACGTAAAAAAGAGCATGCTCAAAAAATGGTATATACTACCTAAAAATTAGTATATATACTACCAAATCATTGTTACATACTACATACTACACGTACATACTCTCGATTTCGACAGATACTATATACAATATACAAAACACAAGTGGTGGTAACTACCACTGCTTGTAGGAAACATTTGTCATATATATATATATATATATATATATATATATATAGAGAGAGAGAGAGAGAGAGAGAGAGTGATCTCTCCATTCAGATTTATGAAATACATGCAAGAGTTCCTGCATCAGTATAGTATACTTCCAACCATAATTTAATTTTATGTATCTCAAGACCCTGTTTTCGAATGTGTAATTTGGGCGAGAAGTAGGGCTAACAAGTTCACTGATTAGTCTTTGCATTTAGTGCCAGTGGTGTAGACCTTGAACACTAATCAACCAGGAGAGCACCGCATGCAACCATTTAAAGCAGATTAATTCAATGGGTCAATTCTAGAGGGGAGAAGCGATCTGCCACTTCTCCATGTAAAGACAAGATTGTGCGCCCGTCCTGGTTATTATTCTGCATACATACAACTAGCCTTCGGAAGCGGTACACCTCGAATCTGAAGAGAACTTCAATCTCTGCCAACACAGCCAAGTCCCACGGATAAGAGATAATCTGATCGATGGATTTAGGACTACCGTGAAAGGACAAGGAAAAGGGCAACTACTAAGGCTGCTCACAGTGGGGAGTATCATACACTTGTATCATGCATATGATATGCATGATACTAGTTGCATGATACTAGTAGTATATCATAAGACGATGATAGGCGCCGGTCGCCTGATCCTAGCCCAGATCGGTCGCCTCCCAGCCCATTCGATCCCGCCTTCTTATTGTTTCTTCCCCTAACCCACTCACACGAGCACCGCCCCCTCGCACATGCGTTCAGTTAGGTGTAGCTCGCCATGGTGTTGGAATAAGGTCTCTCCGGGCTTTCCCTACCTCGACGACGTCAGATCTGGCGCCGACGAAGAGCATGTGGGAGTCGTGTTCCCAGTTCTGTTGGTTCCCTTCAGATCTTGGCAGTTCGTGTGTCCTTTAAGGAGAGCTTATGGCTGGCTATTGGTGTGGCGACTTCGACATCTTCTTCTCTATTGTTTTGTGGCTTGGTCCTGTTTCTCCAACCCTCTGTGCTGATGGTGATGGACTGCAAGCCTGTTCTGCGTGGGGTGATGCTCCAGCCGATGCTACTTCAACGACTTTTAGATCTCGTCTCAAGGGGCGAGTGGCTATTGCGGTCTTCAAAACGTGGTATGGCGAGGGCGTTCGCAGGTGTCACCTTTCTTTGCTGATGGTTCAGTACAATTTTCAATCTCCGGCAGGCGGAGTACAATCAGAGGAAGAAGACTACTATGCTTTATAATGTAATTTTATTTTGTACTGGTCGTTCTACGTCTAGTTGTCTATCCATTGTACTGGTCTTTGTTTTTCTCGATATTAATCAGATCTAAGATGCCTTTGCATGTTTTTATTAAAAAAAGGTGTAGCTCGTCATCGCCACCTTGAACCATTGTCCCAGCAGCACGACTCGGTTGTAACATCGTCTATCATTGGTTGCAGCAACTCGACTCATCAGTCGCAGCTCGCCATCACCGCCTTGTACCACCGTCACAGCAGCACGATCTCGTGCTTGTAGCACCACCTCCTCCTGTCGCCGGTTGCAGCCCGACACCCCGTTTTCGCAGCATGAGCGCGGCCACCGTCGTAGCTCCCCGTTGCACCGGTCCCAGCATCTCTTGCCACCAGAACCAGCACTACCTCCCACTGTTGCAGCATCACGTGCCGCTTGCAGCTTGCCATCGTAGCTTCCCGCGTGACTGGTTGCAACTCCCAATGCAGCCGGTTCCAGCTCCCTGCGCCGCTGGTCATAGCATTCTCGGCTCCACTGCACTCCACGTCACGGCTTCCTGTGTCATTGGTTGCAACTCCCGACACAGCTGGTCCCAGCTCACAGCACCACTTGTTGCAGCACCAGGTCGTCGGTCCCTCTACCCACCACGCCATCGGCTGCATCACACGTCATCGTTGTTCAAAGCTAACGGCGGGCATGGTCACATCGCCATGGTTGCCGAGCTAGGCAAGATATATTGGGGGTGGGGGGGGGGACTTTTTTTTTCTAATTTAACCTCCTTAAAAAAAAATCTTCATGTAATTTGACCTAGGCTGGAGGGTCGTGGCCCCTGCAGCAATCAACATAGCTCCGCCCCTGCCCTTAGTGCCGCGGTCACTGCTCTCAGCACTGCCGCCCCCGTCCCCTGTTCTGATGGTTCCTGTGGCTGATAATGCTAATGATTCTATCAAATGATCAAAGAGAAGAGCTAGAGCTACGTCCGACAATCCAGCTTGGAAGTATGGGTTCAGGCCAGATTTAGAGAGGAAGGTCCAGCTTGACGCTCCATCAATGTTTTCGAGTCGATGAGTCGACGGGTCGCTCGGAGGGGGCGACTCTAGACTAGTCGTGACTAGTCCAGACTCATGGTCGACGAGTCGACATGGCGACGAGTCGACGTGAGTTAAGCAGCAGGCAGTCAGGGGAGGAGCACAAGTGCACAGCAGCAGCAACAACAACCAGGGGAGGAGGGGAGGAGCACACCACCAGCAGCAGTAACCAGGGCCAACTGAGAGATGGGCCACTAGTTATGCACTTCCCTGTGGCCCAAAAGCCCATCTAGTAGCTATATACTCCTCCTGTGACCTAATCCACCATCCACACTCCCTCCCTCACCACAGCCGCCACACATTCTGCTGCCACTCTCTTGCCACCAGTCCACCACTTCTCCTCCCAGCGATGGATCTCTCAACTCCCCCGCAGCAGCTCTCTTGCCACTCGCTCCTCCTCCCAGCCCGCTCTTGCCGCTGCAGCTTCAGCAGCAGCAGCAGTGGCGGCCAGCGCTGCAGCGGGGGCGCAGAAGCAGCAGCAGCAGCAGCAGCGAGGCAGCACAGCAGCAGCATCAGCAGCACGGCGGCGGGAGAGTGCTCCAGATCCAGTGCTGCCTCGAGTCGTTCGACCCAAAAACCGCGACTAGTCCTGACTAGTCGAGACTAGTCGCGCGAGTCGCTCGACTCATCCCAGAAGTCGAGTCGAGAGGCTGAGTCGGCCCTGGAACTGCGACTCGTCGACTAGTCGCGACTAGTCGAGCGACATCCATGCGCTCCATATGTTCGATTTATAGAGCTACATCCGACATTGGTAACAGTTTATTTATGTTAATGCTAGTTGTTAAAGTATTCCCTCCGTTTTTATTTACTCCGCATATTAGTTTTGGTCAAAGTCAAGCTTTACAAACTTTGACAAAGTTTATAGACGAAAACATTAACATATACAATAACAAATCAATACCATTAGATTCGTTGTTGAATGTACTTCCACATCATATAGATTTGTTATGCTAAATATTTATATTCTTTTCTATAAATTTGGTCAAAATTTGACTTCAGTCAAATCTAATATGCGGAGTAAATAAAAACGGAGGGAGTACGTCTAAGGCGAGCCCCCGCGTTTCGCCTTACAAAAACATTGCTCCAAGCACGAACGAGGAGAAGGTCGGGCACCCACGAGTTGATCCAACACAAGCGGCGGGAGAAGAGAAGCAGCAACGACGGACAGAAAGACAACAGTGGCGGTGCAAGATTGGAACTTGGCACGAGTTGCGCGTGCAAAAAATAACCTAGGGCTATGATGCCATGTTAGGAAATATGCAACTTGTATTTCCAGGTCGCCATGGGCCAATATATATACATGTACAGGTGCGGTAAATATGAAGGAAACCCCTTATACAATGGGGATATACACAGCAAATATATACAACTACAACATACCTCTCCACCATTGAACTACTGGTTCGTTCAAATACGAGACTGTAAATCCCGCCCTTTGTTCCAAGGAGTCCTAGCAGTGTCAAAGTACTGCCCAATGGTTTTTACACAATGTTTAGCATCATCCCCTTGAAATTCTGGTATGCTGAACTTGGCGGGTTTAATAGTGAAAATGTTCCTTCTATTATCTACATGACTGTGGCCTCTTCCTTTAGTATTTTCTGCCCAATTTCAGAAACTTTATCTAGTGGTGATGCTCTGGTTTTTGGTGATGAGAGTGTACATCTGGTTGTTGGGCATGGTGTGGATGTCTGTATGGCGCTCTGGTTGTGGTGTCCACATTGCCTTCTTTCCCACTGGGTTCATGTATAACTACAGTCACATCTCAATATGGTTTTGTGGCAGGTGCAGCTGTACGATTGATACTGCCTTGTCCGGGGGAAAGGGTGATTTCCCTGCCATGATTTGTTATGCCGGGTAAGAGTTGGGCCACTTCTTCAGTAGATTTTTTTTTCCTAGGAATGCTTGATCAGAGAAGAACATGTCAAAGCTGGACTGGATTTTGGAGAAACTGCTCTGCAAGGTGGAGAAATTCTTGTTGACTAAAGTTGCAAATCAATGAGTTCCAGCTTGTCAGCAGTACGTTGCTTTTGCCGAGTTTGAACATCCAATTGGAATAATTTGAGTTCAAGGACCTTATTGTCTGCTGAATCAGATGATTTTGCCCTAGGGAACAGCAAGGGTATTAGAAGAAAGCAGGGAACTTTCTCACCTTTACTATTAGGAGATCAGGGTGGGCAATGGGGGATTTGGCAGGTGACAGCCAGCTAGTGGCAACCAGACTTGCACAACCCAAATCCTGCGCTGCTAATCGACCGCCGCCAGCACCGGCCGTCACCAGATGGTGCACCGGAGAGGATGAGTGGGTGGGATTTTACAATGAAGAGATGTTCTTTGGCGACGACTCCCAGTCCAGACCCGCATCTGAGCAGTCTACAGCTCTGAATCGCCAGCAAAAACACTTAGCTGCCGGGATCTGAGACAAAAGGGGGAGAACTAGCTCCACTCGGCCATCAAATCCATCTTGCCATCGAGGAATTGAAATATCTGGTGCCAATTGTCAAGATCTGAACTATTATGTGAGAGCCTGGCTTAATAGGAATGATAGACTACTCATATCAATAAGGAATTCCTTCTTTTCTGGAAGCCCGTCTGCAAGGAACTCCAAAGTTAAGCGTGCTTGACTTGGAGCTATTTGAGGATGGGTGACCGACTGGGAAGTTAATCCCGGGTGCACACGAGTGAGGACGAAGTGCACAAGAAAGACTAGTGTTGGTCTGTGGGGCCAACCTAGATCCCACCAAGCGTAATGGACGGGAACCGATGGCTATGGCCGAGGCGTTACAATTGGTATCAGAGATTCAAAGCCGACCCTCGCGGTTACACGGGCATGTGCGAATCAGGTGCGTGAGCATGTGGCTCATGGTGTGTGTGGCCCGTTGTGGCACACGGCATGGCATATGTACCGGACTAGACGCACATACGTGTGCCAAGAGGGAACGTTCCTAATGGGCTGACGAGCACGTCGGTTCCTTTGAGTGGGGATGTATGTAAGAGCCCGGCTTAATAGAAATGATAGACTACTCATTAACAAGGAATTCCTTCTTTTCCAGCTTTAGCTTGGAGCAATTTGAGGATGGATGACCGACTGAGAAGTTGATCCCGGGTGCACACGAGTGAGACAAAGTGCGCAAGAAAGACTAGTATTGGCCTGTGGGGCCAGTTTAGATCCCACCAGACAAAACAGCCAGGAACCAGTGGCTATGGCCGGGCGTTACATATTATAACTCACAAAATCCATAGATTCACAAACAAGCCCGGAATTTAGAGGGGATCTAGCTAGGGCATCTATTTCTTGGACAAGGAAAGTAGTGCCAAACCAGTCCAGTAGTGGCGGCTAGGGTTTAACCCAAATTACAACTCAATTCCCCATCTAGAATCACTGGCTTTATAGCTATTACAGTCCAAAGTTTTGGTAAAAGTAAAACAAGAGAGGGATGGCAACGACATCATGTTGAACTGCAAGTAGCGGTAGAAGTAACTAAATGGCAGTTGTCGAATGTCCTGCATCAACAACATCCTCTTCTTAGTCACTTGCGTACCGGTTCATCAAGGTCATCACATCCGTTAATTCTGGCCTTGGACGACCTCAGAGCTTCCAACTAGTGTCAACGAGGAACAGCTAACTGAAGGTGTCGCTTTTCTTCAGGATTCATAATAGGTCCTGACAACTATATGTTGGGCTTCACCTTTTCTACATAATTAAGTGTAGGGAATGTTGGAGGAGCAACTTATATTTATTGCATAGCCCAAGGGGAGAATATATACTACAAGGGACTTGGAGTACAAGGAAGAAAATCAAGAGTAAAACGAATATGTAAGGGGACCTAGACCAATACTAATAATACTTAACACCCCCACCCCCACACAGGCAAAATAACAACACCACCATCACCTCCTCTTCCACCCATCAAATGCAAAGTGTATGAAATAGCAATGCATTTGAAGAAGTGTAACACCAAAACAAATAGCGAAAAATGAAAATCCACATCTTGATAGTGTCGTTGTAGCATACTAGCATGGAATCTTCAAAACCCTGTTGAGTCAAGCCAAAGTGGGATAGAAGAAGCATGTCATAAAGATCGTATCACAAGAACATGGCGGCGGAAGAAAGCTGGACGGCAAGAAAATTGGCGTTGATCAACGACAATGCAGAATGAGACCACATAAATTCTACAGAAGAAAACCAGGACTAGAAAGGCCATAGAAATTGTACAAAAAGAACCAACGTGTGACTCAGCGGCAGCAGCCTATTAGGGAGGAGACGACGTGGACCAGGAAGAGGTGGGGCGGCGGGTAGCTGGTGGACGGGAAAAAACAGGGCATAACGCGCTGGAAAACTGCGGCAGTGGCGTCATGGTGGAGAACGGCACATTGGAAGGTCACGGGTATCGGACTGAAACAAGGTGTGAGTTGGGGCGTCGATCTGGACCAGCCAACAGAGGGTGTTAATGTCGTGATCTACAGTGGGGGTGTCCTGTTACTGGAGAGGCGAAGAACCGAGGAATCGAGTAGGAGAGGCGGCTGAATCTTGGAGATGTGATGCAGGAGCGGTGGCCCGATTTGTCAGAGGAGCCCGGTGGTGTATAGCAGTATAGGGCAATGGTCGGCCCGACGCGCAGCTATTTGGTTGGAACGGCCAGATTTGATCCATCTAGGGAGGTCGACGGAGACCGAGAGAAAGTTCAATCAGGGAACGGATGGAGTCGAGCCAGGAGACAACCCTGGCTAACTTCGTTCAAGAGAAAAGGAGATTGGTACAGGAGAGAACGTAGAGACTGAAAAAATCGATCAAAATTGGAGGGTTGCAGTGTCTGGGGTAAAACCTAGGGCTCTGATACCAGGTTAAGAGGACCAATGTGTCTGTATTGCATAGCCCAATGAGTGAATATAGATTACAAGGGACTTAGGGTACAAGTGAAGAAATCTAGACTAGTATGAATACGTAAGGGGACTTCAGCCAATACTTATACTCATTAACACAAATTATTTACCAAAGTTTTTCAACTCATGTTCATCTAGGAACATAACTATTTTACGAGAACTATTGCACTGCACAGTTACGCAATTATAAAATGTCAAACATAAGGCAAAATAAAGAATGTAACCCCATTAGACAACTCATGAAAAGCAGTTAGTTATGTTTGCTATTTATTTTGAACTTCTATGCACACCAAGCAAAACTTTACAACACACCAATATGATTATGGTAATAAATCAATTTCAGTAGTAAACATAATATGTTGATCAGACCATCAATCAACATATTTAGAGTGACATCCCACAGCAAGCTAAGGCTAACATTAAGTGGTTCTTTTGTCTACTAAGTTCTTTTCATACCTTGTCTAATATTTGGAAGTTGTAAGTAGTCCAGGGCAACTTTCATTTAAAAGCACATTAAAAAAATGTTGCGACTTTCAAGCTAAGATGATAGAAATTACCAGGTACAAATAACTTGGACGCCTCCTTTAGAGTGCCCAACTCTGTTATATCTTTGGCCTGTGAACAAATATCCGCGTAAGAACATGAGGATTTTCTATTTTCGTAATATCTGATAAAAGCACAAGCCTTCTAAGTAATAAGGATAAAGTGGTACAGAATAGCATGATCAATAGTAACACAGTTAGCATATGTTCATAAAAGCTTTTTAACCCACTATTTGTTTTAACATAATTAGGAGAGAAGAGAAAAATAATGACAACTTCGACGGAAGATGGTCATTCATGTTTAATACGATCATTGAGAGTCTCGATTTGAGGAAGATTGACCTCACTGGCAGACAGTTCACGTGGGCGAACACATTGCCGGTTCCAACATATGAGAAGTTGGACCGAGTGATCACCAGCATAGAGTGGGAACAGAAGTTCCCTTTGGTAACGGTTCAGGCGCTTCAGAGAGCAATTTCTAATCATACACCGTTACTGGTTGACTCTAGGGAAGCGACCCATGTGGGAAACAGAACCATTTTCTCTTTCGAATTAGGATGGTTCGAGAGGGAAGGCTTCATGGATCTCATTGCTAGAGAATGGGCCAAGGAGTCAAGTGGACATTCCAATGTCGATAGGTGGCAAAATAAAATTCGACACTTGCACCAGCTCCAAAGTGGGATTTATGAAGTGGAAAAAGAGACTTACACAACTCATAAATGAGTTAGATTTGAAAGCTGAGTCTAATGTTCTTAATGTGTCGGATCGAACTGTTAAGAATGAGGCTAAGCAGAAGTAGCGTGCTCTTCTTAGAGAAGAAGAGATGAAATGGCCTCTCAGAGCGAAGGTGACAAAGGTCGTCCAAGGTGATGACAACACCCAGTTCTTCCACATGATTGCAAATGGGAAGCATAGAAAGAAGAAAATAATCCAACTAGAACAGGATGAGGGTACGATTGTAGGGCATGAGAACCTCAAGTTGTACATCTCCAATTATTATAAGCAACTTTTTGGGGGGCCCGAAGATAATTTTGTGTCGCTTGATGAGGGCGCAACAGGGGACATTCCACAACTCAACACAGACAAAAACGAGATTTTGTCTGCCCCATTTACGGAGAAAGAGGTGTTTGACGCGGTAACACAGATGAAACAGAATAAGGCTCCTAGACCTGATGGATTTCCAACAGAGTTTTACAAGAGATGCTGGCATATCATTAAGGGTGATCTTATGCCTATGTTTCATGACTTATTAACGGACAGTTACAGCTATTCCACCTAAATTTTGGAACAATAATGTTGTTGCCAAAGGAGGAGGAGGCGGTCACATTGAGCAGTTTAGGCCGATATGTCTGCTCAATGTGAGTTTCAAAATCTTCACCAAGGTTGGCACGAATAGGTTGACGCGGATTGTCCATTCGATGGTGCAACCATCTCAGACTGCTTTCATGCCAGGAAGACACATCCTAGAAGGGGTTGTTGTCTTACATGAAACTCTTCACGAGATCCATTCGAAGAAACTGGACGAGGTTATCTTCAAAGTGGATTTCGAGAAAGCGTATGATAGGTCAAATGGCCCTTCCTCCAGTAGGCCCTGCACATGAAGGGGTTCGATGAGGCCTGGAGGAAACAGGTGGACTCCTTCATTCAAAAAGATAGTGTTGGGGTGTAACGCCCCGGATCCGATGCGCCATGTGTCTGCCAGTTATTCGCCTTCGTTGCCATGTCATTTGCTTGCGTGTTGCATTTTATCATGTCATCATGTGCATTTCATTTTGCATACGTGTTCGTCTCATGCATCCGAGCATTTCCCCCGTTGTCCGTTTTGCAATCCGACACTCCTATGTCCTCCGGCGTCCCCCTCTTCTCTCTTTTCATGTGCGGGTATTAAACTTACTCGGAATGGCCCGAGGTTTGCCAAGCGGCCTTGGTATAGCACCGGAAGACCGCCTGTCAAGTTTCGTGCCATTTGAAGGTTGTTTGATACTCCAACGGTTAACCGGGTAACCGCAAAGCCCTCTTTGAGTTGCAGCCCAACACCCCTTCCAAAGTGGCCCAAAACCCACCTAACTCCCCTCCATGCTCTCGGTCGTTCGATCACGATCGTGTGGGCGAAAACCGCTCCTCATTTGGACTCTCCTAGCTCCCTCTACCTATAAAACTAGCCCCTCCCCCGAAATCCCGCAGTCTAACCCTAGCCCCCCCTCTCCTCGCGCCGCCGGACGCGTCCGCCCGCCGACGGACATGTCCGCCCCGCCGACCGCAGCCAACCCGCGCTCGACACCTGTCCCGCGACGCCGCCTCCGCCGTCGGGCCC
>NC_041389.1:187285972-187292842 GCF_002162155.2 Triticum dicoccoides
GGCCGGCGCCCGCCTCCACCACTCGGCCTCCCGCGCCCCGCGCCGGCGCCCGGCCACCTCCGCCGCCCTCCGGTCACCTGGCGCCGCCGCGCCCGCGCTTTGCGCCCGGCCCCGCCGCCGGCCATCTCCGGCACCGACCGCGCCGCCCAGCCCCGCGATCTCCTCCGTCGGCGCCGCCCCGCATCTCCGCCGCGGATCCGGCGCCTCCTCGGCCTCTCCGGCCTCCTCCGCGCCCAGATCCGCCCCTTTCCGTCTCCGGCGCCGCCTCCCCGTCAACTCCGGCGAGATCTCCGGCCAACATCGATATCCGTGCAGAAGGTTGACTTTCCCCTCCCCGAAATGCCTGTCCCAGATTTCTTGCATAATCATGTCTTGTTTGACCTGCTATATCTCTGCATCCGTAGCTTCGTTTCGTGCGTATAATATGTCAAATTGTTCGTCTCGACGAGTAGATCATTTCATTCCATTGCATCATTTTCATTTGAGCTCATCTTGATGCCCGAAATGCTGTTGAAAGAGTGCATGTTGATGTTAATCTGCTGAAACTGTTATAACGAGCTCTTTTGTCATTTTTGCCATGATTGATGTGTGCATCCTATGAGGTTGATGTCTTCATGTGTTTTGAACTATGCTATGTCTTCTTTACAGAGGTGCTTGCCATGTATTTTGTGATCAATGTGGTGACTAGCACAAGCATGCAAACTAGGCTTCGTGATGTTGCTGATTTCAGTCCCTGTTCTGTTGTTATTTTTATGCCATGTAAACTTGTTGCTACAGAGATATCCATGCATAATTTGAGATACTTCAGTAAGGGTGTTTTGAACATGTGGTTATGCTCTATCCATTCATGCCCTTGTTTGCAATTATGGAGTAGTTTAGCATGTCATTTGAGTGCTCTACTTTTGCTTCAAAATATTTCCTGGCAGATTGTTTACTTGTTATTCAATTTAGCCAAGCTTGCTATAGTTGATCCTTACATGCTATGGACTTGTTCTTGCCTTGGTGTGTTTCACAAACATTCCTTCTTGATGATTCTATGCTTATATTATCATGCAATGACTTGTGGTGAGTGGTTGAAGCTTGTTAAGTGGGGTTCACGATGTTGCTGTTTTGATAGGCTGAATCTGTTATTTCGTGATGCTATATAAACATGTTGCTATTAGTCATTCTATGCATAATCTGGAGATGTTCACTAAGAGTGTTTTGTTCTACATGCCATGCTCTATCCATTAATGCCCCTGGTAGCATTTATAGCTTGCTGTAGCTTGTTCATATCTTGCTCCAAAGTTGCTAAATAATGTTGCTGTCAGCCTGTTAACATTAAGTTCAGTTGTTTCCATGTGTTTTCCTAGTGATCCATGCACCCTATGAACTTCCTCTTGCCATGCTTAGCTTCATAAACATGTCTTCTTGCTGTTTGTTGCCTTGCCATGCCATGTATTGCTCTGTGGTGAGTGGTTCAAGCTCACCAACATGCCTACTTATTGTTGCTCCTGCCATGTATGAGTCTGTATATAACTTGCTATATTTACATGGGTGCCATCATATCTTCTGATCCTTTTTGGCTTATGTTCAGTAAGGGAGTTTTGTTCTATGGGATTAGTAGATTCATGCCATGCCTTTGTTTGCCATGTTAAGTTCCTGTAACATGTTGTTTGATAGCTCTAAACATTGCAATCTGATGTTAATTCTGCAAACCCTGAAACTGTTATTATTTGCAATCTTACCATGTCTGTTTGAGCATGTTCTAGTGATTTCTGGAGATAGCTCAGTGTTCATGTTTTGTTATGCTTTACCTGTACATCATGCCCATGTTTTTTGTTATTATGTTGAGGTCCTGTAGCTTGTTGTTTTTATGCTTGCAATATGCCTAGTTGCTGTTATGGACAGATTGTTGCTATGACTTGTATAGTGTGTGTGTGTTGAACCGTTGCTCCGTTTTGAGTGTGCTCTATATGAAACTTGCTTGTTTTCGCATATAGCTTCATATTATCATGTTGCATCCTTGTTTTGAGGTGTTTGCTTGATGTTTGGGTGCATTTTGCATCAATGCCATGTTTAACTTGTTTTGCTCATATCTTCTAGGCCGTAGCTCCGAATCTAATGAACTTTATATGTAACTTGACTAGAATCTCGTGTAGATCATCTTGGTGCATCTTAACTTGCTGTTTATCAACTTGAACATAAGGTTTATTCAGATCTGGACCAATTTCGAAATTTGCATATGAGGACTTACTGGAATTGTTATATGTTGTTTCCGGCCTCATTTAACTTTGCCTTGATATGTTGCTCTTGTTTGCATCGTCTCTTGCCATGAGTAGCTTCATATAGCCTTGTCATGCATCATACTTGTTTGTGCATCATGTCATGTTCATGTGTGGTGTGTTTACCTTGTTGTGTGCTTCTTTTCGATAGTTCCTGTTTCGTTGCGATCGTGAGGATTCGTTCGTCTACGGTTGGTTCGGCTTCATCCGTTCGTCTTCTTCATGGACTCGTTCTTCTTCCTTGCGGGATTTCAAGCAAGATGACCGCTACCCTGGATCTTACTACTATCATTGCTATGCTAGTTGCTTCGTTCTATCGCTATGCTGCGCTACCTATCACTTGTTCATCAAGCCATCCCAAATTGCCATGAACCTCTAACCTTTGACACCATTCCTAGCAAACCACTGTTTGGCTATGTTACCGCTTTTGCTCAGCCCTTCTTATAGCGTTGCTAGTTGCAGGTGAAGTCGAAGATTTCTCCATGGTGGACAGAATTTTGGTTGGGATATCACAATATCTCTTATATTATTAATGCATCTATATATTTGGTAAAGGGTGGAAGGCTCGGCCTTATGCCTGGTGTTTTGTTCCACTCTTGCCGCCCTAGTTTCAGTCATACCGATGTTATGTTCCCGGATTTTTGCGTTCCTTACGCGGTTGGGTGATTTATGGGACCCCCTTGACAGTTCGCTTTGAATAAAACTCCTCCAGCAAGGCCCAACATTGACTTTTACCATTTGCCTCACCTAGCCCTTTTTCCCTTGGGAGTCGCGCTCTCGAGGGTCATCTTTATTTTATCCCCCCCCCCCGGGCCAGTGCTCGTTGTGAGTGTTGGTCCAACCTGAGCGATGTCCGGCGCCCCCTGGGCAACCAGGGTTTGTGCCAGCCCGACGTCTGGCTCATCCGGTGTGCCCTGAGAACGAGATATGTGCAGCTCCTATCGGGATTTGTCGGCACAGGGGAGGCTTTGCTGGTCTTGTTTTACCATTGTCTAAAATGTCTTGTAAACCGGGATTCCGAGTCTGATCGGGTCTTCCTGGGAGAAGGTTTATTCCTTCGTTGATCGCGAGAGCTTGTCATGGGCTAAGTTGGGACACCCCTGCAGGATATAATCTTTCGAAAGCCGTGCCTGCAGTTATTGGCAGATGGGAATTTGTTAATGTCCGGTTGTAGATAACTTGACACCAGATCCAAATTAAAACGCATCAACCGCGTGTGTAGCCGTGATGGTCTCTTTTCGGCGGAGTCCGGGAAGTGAACACGGTTTCTGAGTTATCTTTGACGTAAGTAGGTGTTCAGGATCACCTCTTGATCATTGCTAGTTGACGACCGTTCCTCTTGTTCTCTTCTCGCTCTTATTTGCGTATGTTAGCCACCATATCATGCTTAGTCGCTGCTGCAGCCTCACCACTTTACCCCTTCCTTTCCCTTTAAGCTTTGCTAGTCTTGATACCCATGGTAATGGGATTGCTGAGTCCTCATGGCTCACAGATTACTACAACAACAGTTGCAGGTACAGGTTTATCCGATGATCATGACGCGAGAGCGATGCTTGCTTGCGTTGAGTTCTTCTTCTGCTTCTTCGATCAAGGGATAGGTTCCAGGTCGGCAGCCTGGGCTAGCAGGGTGGATGTCGTTGGAGTTTCTGTTTGTGTTTCATCCGTAGTCGGATGGTGCTCTGATGTATTGTGATGTTGTATTCGTGGGGCATTGTATGCCGCTTGTATGTATCCCCATCTATTATGTAATGTTGATGTAATGATATCCACCTTGCAAAAGCGTTCCAATATGCGGGTCTATCCTTGGTGGGACCTTCGAGTTTCTTTTGGATAGGGTCGCATATTGGGCGTGACAAGTTGGTATCAGAGCCTCGACCGACCTTAGGAGCCCCCTTGATTGATCGTGTAGTTTGGCCGTTGTCGAGTCTAGAAGAAAACTGTTTTTGGAGTCTAGCTATATCGGAGAGTAGGAATTCTTTTTACTCCTCAGTCCCTTCGTCGCTCTGGTAAGGAATCTTGACATAGGTGTTTTGAATTACTCCTCTTCCCTTCAAATTTTTTAGGTTCACGTAGTTGGTTTTCCGATCGTTGTTCCCCAGCTCTTTTGATCCCGTGCATTTCTCGTCAAGTTGACTCGTGCTCTCTTCATCTTTGAGTTCAATCCTCAGTTGTTTTCTTTTTCCACCCGCCCCCCTTTCTTCTCGAATCCGGAGTCCGTAATCGAGTATCCATCCTACTCGTGCGAAGCCTTTGTTTTCTTTCAACCGGTGTTTTTTCTCTTCAAGTTATTCGTCGATTTCCCCTTTCAAGTTGCCTTTGTTTTTCCCGCCCTCCCACCCCTTTTTCTTCCCGGAGCTTGAATCTTTTTCGAGCATCAATTTCATTCGTGCGGAGTCTCTTCAGTCTTCTCTCAATTATTTCAACCGGTGAATTCTCGTCTCGGTGAACATTCTTCAGATTTTTTTTTCTTTTCCGGTGGACTCAATTCTAGTTTTTCGTTGTCGATCGTATTCTTTCCCTCAGCTCAAATATTTCCCTTTGCTCGTTCGCCTCTCGCCAGTTTATCCTTCCGGAGTGCTCAAGATATCTCAGAAGATTCGTTTGTGTTCGAATTGATTCGAGGTTGTCACCTCATTTAAATATTTCAATTGTTCCGGTGCAGCATCTATCTATTCAACAATCCTTTTCAACGGTGTTATCTCTTCAGTGGGCCCTAACCCACAGGTCTTTTCCCAGGATCTTACCCGACTCTTCTAATTCCCCCGAAGTCATTCTCAATTCTTTTCAAGTGTGGCGTAAGAATGGATTTCATCAGTCAGATGTCTTTTCCAAGATCGATTTCAAATCATTTCATTGTTAGCTCAACCTTTTCGGTTTTCATTCTCCCGGAGTATCGCAGTAATTTCGGTGGTGTTTCTCGTCGATCGCAGAAGAGTTTTTTCTCTAAATCTTGCCCGTTCTCCCGAAGTTCCGTGGTTCTAGCTTCATGTTATCCTCGCGAATTATTCCACTCATCAGATATTCTTTTCTTTACCATCCGGAGTATGTCAGGAGTTGATTTCTGTTTCTTTTCACCGGAGGCCATAGTTCCAGAAAAATTCTTCGTCCTCACATTTCAGCTATCGTTCTCTATTTATTCCGGTGCTTCGTTCAAGTGTTTTTTAATCAGCTTATGATCTCTTTTTCTTGTGCATCTAAATCCTCTCTAGCTTATTGGTTCTTCTAATTCTTCCCGGTGATTCATTCTCTTTCATCAGTCATTTTGAATTCTAACGGTGGTTCTTTCGGATTCGTTTTCCCTGTTCACCATATCAATCCATTCGTCGTTCTTTCAATCCTATCGGTGGTTCATGAAGTCCTTCTCAAGTTTGCGATATGTCAATTCTCAATCATTTTCAAGAAGAATAAGTAGTATGCAAAATCCATTGCTTGTCATCAATTTAATTTGATGAAGGATAAGCATACAATAAATCTTATTCTTATTTCATCAGAGTAATTAATCCCTTCCTTCGAAGTTTGTTCTCGATGAATAAATTCTAGTTCCAAGTGTTTCATCTTTTCTTTCCGGAGTTCATCTTTCCTCGGCCATCTCGTCGGAACCTCCATCTAAATCACCGCAAGGCTTTAATCTTATTCTTTCGTCCTTTATTCTATCTCATCATCTTTTTGTCACCGGAGTTCTTCATGGTGGTTCTTCATGGTTTTATTCATTGTTCAAGAGTTCATCAAGTATCATTCCATCCTCTCAAATTCTTGTTCTATTCTTTCGATGTTTCAGACGGAGTGCTGTCTAAATCTTTTCAGTCTTATTCGTTTTTTTTCTCATTCTAACCACTCCGGTTAGAACGAGTTGTTTCATCGTCTATCTGATTCCGTGAGCTTTCGATTCTCGTCAATCTCGTCGTTCCTCTCTTCTTCTCGAGTGCTCTCGATCCTTTGTTTTTTCTCTTGAGTTCTTGCTTCACCTCATCCCTTTTCCTTCCGTCTCGGTCCTAAGATCTTGGGACGAGATCTCTTGTTAGTAGAGGAGTGTTGTAACGCCCCGGATCCGATGCGCCATGTGTCTGCCAGTTATTCGTCTTCGTTGCCATGTCATTTGCTTGCGTGTTGCATTTTATCATGTCATCATGTGCATTTCATTTTGCATACGTGTTCATCTCATGCATCCGAGCATTTTCCCCGTTGTCCGTTTTGCAATCCGGCACTCCTATGTCCTCCGGCGTCCCCTCTTCTCTCTTTTCATGTGCGGGTATTAAACTTTCTCGGAATGGCCCGAGGTTTGCCAAGCGGCCTTGGTATAGCACCGGAAGACCGCTTGTCAAGTTTCGTGCCATTTGGAGGTTGTTTGATACTCCAACGGTTAACCGGGTAACCGCAAAGCCCTCTTTGAGTTGCAGCCCAACACCCCTTCCAAAGTGGCCCAAAACCCACCTAACTCCCCTCCATGCTCTCGGTCGTTCGATCACGATCGTGTGGGCGAAAACCGCTCCTCATTTAGACTCTCCTAGCTCCCTCTACCTATAAAACTAGCCCCTCCCCCGAAATCCCGCAGTCTAACCCTAGCCCCCCCTCTCCTCGCGCCGCCGGACGCGTCCGCCCGCCGACG
>NC_041389.1:187293071-187295903 GCF_002162155.2 Triticum dicoccoides
GCGGTCTCCTCCGCCGGCGCCGCCCCGCATCTCCGCCGCGGATCCGGCGCCTCCCCGGCCTCTCCGGCCTCCTCCTCGCCCAGATCCGCCCCTTTCCGTCTCCGGCGCCGCCTCCCCGTCAACTCCGGCGAGATCTCCGACCAACATCGATATCCGTGCAGAAGGTTGACTTTCCCCTCCCCGAAATGCCTAAGTCCCAGATTTCTTGCATAATCATGCCCTTGTTTGATGTGTGCATCATATGAGGTTGATGTCTTCATGTGTTTTGAACTATGCTATGTCTTCTTTACAGAGGTGCTTGCCATGTATTTTTGTGATCAATGTGGTGACTAGCACAAGCATGCAAACTAGGCTTCGTGATGTTGCTGATTTCAGTCCCTGTTCTGCTGTTATTTTTATGCCATGTAAACTTGTTGCTACAGAGATATCCATGCATAATTTGAGATATTTCAGTAAGGGTGTTTTGAACACGTGGTTATGCTCTATTCATTCATGCCCTTGTTTGTAATTATGGAGTAGTCTAGCATGTCATTTGAGTGCTCTACTTTTGCTTCAAAATGTTTCCTGGCAGATTGTTTACTTGTTATTCAATTTAGCCAAGCTTGCTATAGTTGATCCTTACATGCTATGGACTTGTTCTTGCCTTGGTGTTTCACAAACATTCCTTCTTGATGATGTTATGCTTATATTGTCATGAAATGACTTGTGGTGAGTGGTTCAAGCTTGTTAAGTGGGGTTCATGATGTTGCTGTTTTGCTAGGCTGAATCTGTTATTTCGTGATGCTATATAAACATGTTGCTACTAGTCATTCTATGCATAATCTGGAGATGTTCACTAAGAGTATTTTGTTCTACATGCTATGCTCTATCCATTAATGCCCCTGGTAGCATTTATAGCTTGCTGTAGCTTGTTCATATCTTGCTCCAAAGTTGCTAAATAATGTTGCTGTCAGCCTGTTAACATTAAGTTCAGTTGTTTCCATGTGTTTTCCTAGTGATCCATGCACCCTATGAACTTCCTCTTGCCATGCTTAGCTTCATAAACATGTCTTCTTGCTGTTTGTTGCCTTGCCATGCCATGTATTACTCTGTGGTGAGTGGTTCAAGCTCACCAACATGCCTACTTATTGTTGCTCCTGCCATGTATGAGTCTGTATATAACTTGCTATGTTTACATGGGTGCCATCATATCTTCTGATCCTTTTTGGCTTATGTTCAGTAAGGGAGTTTTGTTCTATGGGATTAGTAGATTCATGCCATGCCTTTGTTTGCCATGTTAAGTTCCTGTAACATGTTGTTTGATAGCTCTAAACATTGCAATCTGATGTTAATTCTGCAAACCCTGAAACTGTTATTATTTGCAATCTTACCATGTCTGTTTGAGCATGTTCTAGTGATTTCTGGAGATAGCTCAGTGTTCATGTTTTGTTATGCTTTACCTGTACATCATGCCCATGTTTTTTGTTATTATGTTGAGGTCCTGTAGCTTGTTGTTTTTATGCTTGCAATATGCCTAGTTGCTGTTATGGACAGATTGTTGCTATGACTTGTATAGTGTGTGTGTGTTGAACCGTTGCTCCGTTTTGAGTGTGCTCTATATGAAACTTGCTTGTTTTCGCATGTAGCTTCATATTATCATGTTGCATCCTTGTTTTGAGGTGTTTGCTTGATGTTTGGGTGCATTTTGCATCAATGCCATGTTTAACTTGTTTTGCTCATATCTTCTAGGCCGTAGCTCCGAATCTAATGAACTTTATATGTAACTTGACTAGAATCTCGTGTAGATCATCTTGGTGCATCTTAACTTGCTGTTTATCAACTTGAACATAAGGTTTATTCAGATCTGGACCAATTTCGAAATTTGCATATAAGGACTTACTGGAATTGTTATATGTTGTTTCCGGCCTCATTTAACTTTGCCTTGATGTGTTGCTCTTGTTTGCATCGTCTCTTGCCATGAGTAGCTTCATATAGCCTTGTCATGCATCATACTTGTTTGTGCATCATGTCATGTTCATGTGTGGTGTGTTTACCTTGTTGTGTGCTTCTTTTCGATAGTTCCTGTTTCGTTGCGATCGTGAGGATTCGTTCGTCTACGGTTGGTTCGGCTTCATCCGTTCGTCTTCTTCATGGACTCGTTCTTCTTCCTTGCGGGATTTCAGGCAAGATGACCGCTACCCTGGATCTTACTACTATCATTGCTATGCTAGTTGCTTCGTTCTATCGCTATGCTGCGCTACCTACCACTTGTTCATCAAGCCATCCCAAATTGTCATGAACCTCTAACCTTTGACACCATTCCTAGCAAACCACTGTTTGGCTATGTTACCGCTTTTGCTCAGCCCTTCTTATAGCGTTGCTAGTTGCAGGTGAAGTCGAAGATTTCTTCATGGTGGACAGGATTTTGGTTGGGATATCACAATATCTCTTATATTATTAATGCATCTATATATTTGGTAAAGGGTGGAAGGCTCGGCCTTATGCCTGGTGTTTTGTTCCACTCTTGCCGCCCTAGTTTCCGTCATACCGGTGTTATGTTCCCGAATTTTTGCGTTCCTTACGCGGTTGGGTGATTTATGGGACCCCCTTGACAGTTCGCTTTGAATAAAACTCCTCCAGCAAGGCCCAACATTGACTTTTACCATTTGCCTCACCTAGCCCTTTTTCCCTTGGGAGTCGCGCTCTTGAGGGTCATCTTTATTTTATCCCCCCCCCCCTCCGGGCCAGTGCTCGTTGTGAGTGTTGGTCCAACCTGAGCGATGTCCGGCGCCCCCTGGGCAACCAGGGTTTATGCCAACCCGACGTCTGGCTCATCCGGTGTGCCCTGAGAAC
>NC_041389.1:187296386-187326461 GCF_002162155.2 Triticum dicoccoides
TGTTCCCGAATTTTTGCGTTCCTTACGCGGTTGGGTGATTTATGGGACCCCCTTGACAGTTCGCTTTGAATAAAACTCCTCCAGCAAGGCCCAACATTGACTTTTACCATTTGCCTCACCTAGCCCTTTTTCCCTTGGGAGTCGCGCTCTTGAGGGTCATCTTTATTTTATCCCCCCCCCCCCTCCGGGCCAGTGCTCGTTGTGAGTGTTGGTCCAACCTGAGCGATGTCCGGCGCCCCCTGGGCAACCAGGGTTTATGCCAACCCGACGTCTGGCTCATCCGGTGTGCCCTGAGAACGAGATATGTGCAGCTCCTATCGGGATTTGTCGGCACAGCGGGAGGCTTTGCTGGTCTTGTTTTACCATTGTCGAAATGTCTTGTAAACCGGGATTCCGAGTCTGATCGGGTCTTCCTGGGAGAAGGTTTATTCCTTCGTTGATCGCGAGAGCTTGTCATGGGCTAAGTTGGGACACCCCTGCAGGATATAATCTTTCGAAAGCCGTGCCTGCAGTTATTGGCAGATGGGAATTTGTTAATGTCCGGTTGTAGATAACTTGACACCAGATCCGAATTAAAACGCATCAACCGCGTGTGTAGCCGTGATGGTCTCTTTTCGGCGGAGTCCGGGAAGTGAACACGGTTTCTGAGTTATCTTTGACGTAAGTAGGTGTTCAGGATCACCTCTTGATCATTGCTAGTTGACGACCGTTCCTCTTGTTCTCTTCTCGCTCTTATTTGCGTATGTTAGCCACCATATCATGCTTAGTCGCTGCTGCAGCCTCACCACTTTACCCCTTCCTTTCCCTTTAAGCTTTGCTAGTCTTGATACCCATGGTAATGGGATTGCTGAGTCCTCATGGCTCACAGATTACTACAACAACAGTTGCAGGTACAGGTTTATCCGATGATCATGACGCGAGAGCGATGCTTGCTTGCGTTGAGTTCTTCTTCTGCTTCTTCGATCAAGGGATAGGTTCCAGGTCGGCAGCCTGGGCTAGCTGGATGTCGTTGGAGTTTCTGTTTGTGTTTCATCCGTAGTGAGATGGTGCTCTGATGTATTGTGATGTTGTATTCGTGGGGCATTGTATGTCGCTTGTATGTATCCCCATCTATTATGTAATGTTGATGTAATGATATCCACCTTGCAAAAGCGTTCCAATATGCGGGTCTATCCTTGATGGGACCTTCGAGTTCCTTTTGGATAGGGTCGCATATTGGGCGTGACATGGGGTTAAGGTGAATGATGACATAGGTCATCATTTCCAGATGCACAAGGGCTTACGACAGGGAGCCCCGATGTCTTCTGTTCTATTCAACATAGTTGCAAATATGTTGGCAACTCTTATCGGTCGGGCTAAAGAAAACGGCCAAGTAGAAGGACTAGTTCCGAATCTTGTGGATGCAGGAGTGTCCATACTACAATACGTGGATGACACAATTATTATGGAACATGATCTTGCAGAAGCTAGGAATATGAAGCTAGTGCTTTGCTTATTTGAACAACTGTTGAGACTGAAAATTAACTTTAACAAGAGCGAATTGTTCTGTTTTGGGAGGGCCAAAGAGGAACAAGATGCATACAGATAGTTGTTCGGATGTGAAATGGGCTCCCTACCGTTCAGTTACCTAGGGATACCAATTCATCATCGCAAACTATCTAATAAGGAGTGAAAATGCATTGAAGATCGATTTGAAAAAAGGCTAAGCTGCTGGAAGGGCAAGCTTATGTCTTATGGGGGCCAGCTTGTGTTGATAAACTCAGTTCTGACTAGTTTGCTAATGCTCCTTTTGTCTTTCTTTGAAGTACCTATAGGGTACAAAAAAGACTAGACTTTTATCGATCTCGCTTTTTCTGGCAATGTGATGAAGTTAAGACGAAATACAGATTGACGAGATGGGATATAATTTGCAAACCCAAAGAACAGGGTGGGCTAGGGGTCGAGAACTTAGAAGTAGATGCCTACTTAGCAAATTCCTATTTCGGTTGTCTGTTGAGACTGAGGGTACGAGGGTACAAATTTGGCGTAACAAGTACCTACAATCTAAGACATTGGCCCAGGTTACCGCGGGGTTATTGAGAATGAAAGAAACCTTTTTTCAAAGAGTGAAATTTATCATTGGTAACGGTAACACAACTAGATTCTAGGAAGATGCATGGTTAGGGGAGACGCCTTTAGCCCTGCAATACCCCATGTTATATAATATTGTACAACGTAAGGAAGCTTATGTTGCTATAGTATTACAAACTGTCCCTCTTAATATCTAATTTAGGAAGTCTCTGGTGGGGGAATGTTGGAACTCGTGGTTGCACTTGGTGCGCGGGTTGATGGACGTAAACTTTTGGACCAACCAGATGCCACTCACTAGAAATTATCTAGCAACAGTAGTTTTTCACGGTGAAACCTATGTACTTGGATTTAATTGACTCTGGGCCAATCTCGAGATCACTTCATATCTGGAAGATTAAAGTTCAGTTGAGGATTAAAATTTTCATGTGGTTTGCCCACAAGGAAGTGATCTTAACCAAGGATAACTTGCTAAAGCGAAGATGGGTGGGTAGCTCTCGATGCTGTTTTTGCGACCATGATGAAAATATACAACACCTCTTTCTCGATTGTCCGCTAACCAAACTGCTTTAGCGTACGATTCATATAGCCTTCAACGTTAATCCTCCCACTAGCATCAACACGTTATTTGGGACGTGGCTAAATTGCGTGGAATCCAATATTGCGAGACATATTCGAATAGGAATATGTGCACTATTTTGGGCTATATGGAACTGCAGAAATGATATGATCTTTAACGGGAAATTTTTTTACCAACTTTTTGCAGGTTATCTACAAAGCCACCGCTTGGATCTGTACGTGGTCATTACTCACTCCCGCGGACTCGAGGGAGCTTTTGGTTACTGGGTGCAACCGGTGGGAGATGGTACCACGGGCTATCTTCAGCTGATTTGGATGGCGAGCTAATAATAGGCTAGGTGTTTAATCATCATAGCCTATTTTTTCGACGAATGTGGCATCTTTTACTTTGCATTTTTTTACTTCGTTCAGGCTCCTTTTGTGAGCCAATACTGGACCTCAGACTTTGTCTTCGTACTTTCTTAAATAAAATGGCTGCATGCATCGTTCTCACGCACAGGTCGGGGGCTTTCCTCCTTTTCAAAAAAAACCACTATTTGTTTCATATGTGGCATATAAAATGCTATGACTACCTATATGCCCACGGAATAAGGGGATCAAGCGGGTAGCCTATAGCTCCACAGATAGAAAAATTCCATTGTACTTTTAATAAATAAAGATAGGTAGGAAGGACGTAGGGCTTTTTCCCATCCAAGGGCCTGAACATGTGTAAAACCACTATATCACCATCATTGGACGAGCTATCCCTCTCTCTACAATCTTCCATGACAACATTATTCATCGACATTTGGTGCCCACCCTAGGTCCCCAACGGATATCTTCCCTCTCTTCCAACACTCTTTCCAATTGAAATCACGTCCATGAACCTCGAGCCAATGGCCTCACCCATCCACAACCTCGACAAAGAGGGATTTTCCGTCAACGATATAAAAGCAGAAGAAGAGATCGACTTCGGTACTTCAGACGAAGAACCTCCGGCGACCAACGGGGACGGAGGGCTCATGATCTTAGCTATCCGCGATACAACAACTCCCCCACGCAACATCACCTACCCACGTCTTATGAAGCTACCACCGACCGCCTCGACTCTTAAGACTCCCATGCCGCCCGATGCCCGTCTTCAGCCCAGGTCGTGCCGCCCAACCACCGGTGCTGCTCGTCGCCCCCAGCAGCGCCATGGCTGCCACCTCACACCAAGCGCCGCCATGCCACGGCTGGCCATCGTCTTCACCGCTGGCGACGTTGCCACCAGGTTGGGGTCCCTTGACTATCTCAGAGGAAGTCAAAGATTTGGGCCGAGTCAAATAGTTCCTGGGCATAGAAGTGACCAGGTCTGCCAATGGAATTGCACTATCTTAGAGGAAGTATACTTTAGATCTACTAAGTGATGCAGGAATGCTAGGATGTCGAGTGGCCTCGACCCCAATTGAGCAAAACCACAAAGTGACAGCTTGAGAAGAAGTGGATAAGGAGAGATATCAAAGATTAGTTGGGAGGTTGTTCTACTTATGTCATACATGCCCTGACATTGCCTTTGTAGTAAGTCGTAAGAAGATACATGCATGAACCTACGAGTGATCATCTTGAAGCGGTGTATAGAATTCCAAGGTACTTGAAGGGGGCACCAGGAATGAGACTCTTATTTGAGAGTAACAAGCATCTCGTGGTCGATGGGTACCATGGGAAAGTTGCCTAGATGATTGTAGATCAACCTCATGATTTTGTGCCTTTGTTGGTGGGAACTTGGTATCATGGAGAAGTAAGAAACAAGTTGTGTGCACCTCAACTGTCGAGGCCGAATATAGAGCTATGGCTCAAGGGCTAAGTGAAAGGTTGTGGACAAGAAATTTATTAGAAGAATTGAAGATATTGAAGACTAGTTGTTTGAATGTGTGGTGTGATAACAAATCAGCAATCATACATATCAAAAAAATTAGTGCAGCATGACAAAACTAAGCATGTGGAAATAGATAGATTCTTCATCAAATAGAAGTTAGATGCTGGGATCATCAAGATAAAGCATGTGAGTTCAGAGCAACAGATTGCAGACTACTTGACAAGGATTAGGAACTAAAGTATGTAGTCTGGCGTGCGACAAGGTGAGAATGATAGATATCTATCACCCCTCTTGAGGGGGGGTGTTGAATGGAGCCCCATATTTTGCAGGCCAGGCCCATTCCAATGAGTGGCCGCCCTAGACCAGGAGGTGCACGATGTTGTGCAAGACACATCCGCAAGAGCCATTGACTCGGCAGGCCCCTCCTCTGCTCAACACAAAACAACCCCAATGTTAAGCAAAACACCTCCCTCACGGCAGCGACCAATTGATGGACCACGCGTAACGTGCGTCACATGCAATGTCGGCCTGGTGTGAATTAAATGCGCCAAAGGGGGAGGGGGGCTGATATATTTCGTACAAGAGAGTTGCATGTGTATTTTGGTGGGCTTTTTTCTGCGTATTTTTTCTTTTAGAATTTTTTACGTCCTATTTTTTCCTTCGGTTCAGTCGATTTCTACCGTGGAAAAGAACAACGCCCGGGTTGGAGACGGGGACGCCACGGCATCGCCGGCGAAGGTGAGGAAGCAAATTGACAGGTGCGGGTGGGGGCCTCTTAGTTTTGACCGCCGTTCAGATTAGACAATTGGTCGAGCTCAAGACGGGGACGTTGCGGCTGGCCACAACATCACCTACGAGGGGCAACAGCTTGCCAGGACCTCGCAGGAGACGGGGACGCTGCAGCGGCGGAGGCAGGGAAGCAGCATGACAAGTGCAGGTGGGGACTTCTAGTTTGGAGGAGGTGGAAGCGGGGGAAGATCTGTTTTTCTAAAAGATCTATATATGTAATTCCGAAACCACACGGGCTGGTCGCGTGCACCCCAGTTAGCAGTGCCCTTAAGTAAAAAACAGTTGTGAAAAATGGCAAGTTCCTCGACATACCTCTAGGAATGTGATCTTGAGCTGATTAGATGGCTTGATTACCACGCTTACAAGTTCTAACCTACATTAAAAACAGGAAGAAGGTTCTCTGCATTAGGCATATTCGAATGTAATCCTCTATTTGTAAATAGTTGCAACCCACTGCCTATTTTTCTTAACTGTGCAAGCAACATGCATGCGTGCCACATCATCATTATGTCATCTCATGCATGTTGTGTGAAGAATTAGTTAGAGATGGCGCTACGCATTGATTGCATAAGAGCAAGTACAATAGTGGGCTTATAGCCATGTCATTTTTGCCTATGTGGAGGAGGGAGATGTGAAAAAGTAAGGGGAGTTGGCTCTCATGCAAGAGCCTAGCTATATTCGCATTTCCAGGTAAATGCACTAATGTGAAGAAAGAGATAGAGAGAAGATGAAAAAAAAAAGTACTACCTCATAGCCCACATTATTGTATGAGTACCTATAGATGGGTGGCTATAGATGACATGGCAGTTCCTTAGAGCATCTCCAGCCGCGCCCCCAACAAGGCCCCCTAGGCGACTTTTCGGCCGCCGGCGCCAAAAAATCGGCCCAGTCGCGCCCCCCAAGGGCCCAGTTTTCGCCGGCTCGGGCTGAAATTGGCGCCGGCGGACCCAACCCGAACCCGGCGCGCCGGGGGGCGCTCGGGGGCGCCGGGCGAATCGTTTTTGGCGCGAATGAGCCGCGGGCCAGCCGCGTCAACGACTCGTCTCTCTTCTCGCTCGTTTCCCGCGGCGAATCAATGCCAAAGCTGCCGCACGCTGCCGCGCCGGTCAGCCTCCATTGATGCCTCACGGGCGGCGCAATGAAGACCGGACGACGCGCGTCCCCTCGCCCGCCACGCGTACACGCGGCGGCCACGCGTACGCGGCGCCTCGGCCTATATAAGCCGACCCCCAGCGCGCGGGGGACACGCATAGAGCCTCCAATGCCGACGCGCCATTTCTCCCCCTTCCTCCCTCTCCTCTCGCCGTCTCCAGTTCAAAGCATGGCCGAGCGCTTCCCAGGCGACGGCGCGGCGGCGAACGGCTTCCCAGACGATGACGACGGCGACTACACGCGGTTCTACAGCCTCCTCGGCATGTAGAACTGCAAGGGCGGCGGGCGGCGAGGAGCGGCGAGGAAGACGGCGAGGAGCAGCCTAGTAGTTTTTTTCTTTTTTGTAAAATATGTTTAAATATGAACGAACTCGCCAAAGTTTGGTTGAATTTGCGCCGTGTTTGTGCCGTAATTAAAATTTTCAAAAAAACGTGGGCGCCGTGACTGGGGGCATCACGCCCCCAGCGCGCGGTTTAGCGCCGGTGCGCCCCCAGGGGGCGATTTTTAGCGCCTCCTGGGGGGTCAACGGCTGGAGATGCTCTTATAGCCATCAGTTGGCTATATTATTAACCATGCTATCATGCCATCTCATGCATGTGGTGTGCACAACTGACTGAAAGTGAAAAGAGTAAGTGGAGAAGGCATGTGCATAGAACTATTGTGAAGAGGTCTAGGGTAATCACAGGCCGCGTATCCAAAATCTTAAATCAATTATTTAAAAGAAACTCTAGATTGGTTTCAGAACTTTTTTGGATGAGCCTAGCAAATGAAAGAAAGTGAACACCATATATCAACACTTGAGAGAAAAAAACTCATTAAATCAGTTTAACTTACCCGCAAAAAAAATGTTTAACTCACGGACAAAAATCTCGAACGATTAAAGTACTAACTTAACATAATTTGTGTTTGCGGTGCGGTAACAATATTTCGTAGCTAGGAATCTAAGCTTTCACGCAGGAAAGCCCAGAGAATAATATAGTTCCTTTACTTTCCTAATTTTCTAACCAAAATTTATAAGTTTAAACATTAAAATATAAACATTTCACACAGCTCTAAATGCAACAGGTCTGTAGCTGGTAAGTCGAAAGGGGCCTTACTTACCTACCTATCTGGAGATGCGAACCGAGCTGCGTACGCCCTCACCTTGGCCTTGTCGCCATAATAGGTCATGGCGGCGCTGAAATCCTGAAATGCAGCCGAAAACAAATCTTGAGCTCACCCCAAGATTGCTATGAAAATCTGAAGCAGGGTAGGGAGAAAAGTAGACGAGACCGGTCACCTCGGGCTCCAAGATGTCATCGAAGGACGGCGGCACGCGGATGGAGAAGCCGCTGCCGTAGTACTGCGACCACGACCTCGTGTTTGCGATGCCGACCAGCAACGAGGTAGCCCCGCCGTTTGGAGGGTGAGGCGTCGGTGAGGGTGACGCCGAAGGGAGCGCCTCATCTGCCGCAGTAGCGGCGGCGGGGCTCATTGCGGCTGCGGCAGCGGAGGCGGTGTAGACAGCGAAGTCGCGGCGTGTGGCGTCGCACCGGTAGAGCGGGCGCGCGGGGCTGGGTTTGTGGCATAGCCGTGGTGGCTTTGGATAAGGAGGCGAGGGGGCGAGGGGAAGCAGGGCGGGGGTCATGGCACACCACGCCCAGCGGACACTCACGGGAGTCGGAGGTCGGTCTATCCGTGTGAAGAAAGAACGCACTCTTTGCCACCATCCAAATTGTTGGGAAACTCACGGACCGATTAGAGCGGTTGCGGCCCGACTTGGCTCCGAACGTTCCCCCCACTAGCCTGTGGGAACTGCTCTGCTCTATCAACATATGTTTCGCTTCATCAAATTTATTTTGGAGCATTTTCATACAGAAGTTGCAGCTCTATCAAAGAGAATGTTTGGCTTTCATATAGCTTCAGCTTTAAGAATGGGAAATTTGGTGAAAAAAATCTATTTGGTTGGATTGGTGGGGAGAAACGTAGGGGGGTGGGCTTTATTAATTTAAAGCCGGACGTCCCTGACGTCTATGTTCTAAAAAAAAAAACGTAGGGATACCCACTTACTGGTGGCAGTGGTGTGTAATTTCTGCCCAACTCCCACTTCTAGAATTTTTTAGAGCACCCCCCGAAGAGTTTCACAAAAAACAGGGAGTTGTACCTCATATTCTAGTTTTTTTTTGGAGCGGCATATCGTGGAGCTACCCCGTTTGGCTTCTGTTTTGTGGAGCCGAGCTGAATTTTAAGGAGCGGAGCAGTCCCAAACATGGCAACGTATCCCTGGGAGTTAGGAGCTGGAGTAACTAGTTGACGAGTGCCTCTTGGGGAGCCTCGCAACGATCACTTGTAGGAGGGTTGAGCGCGCTCCTTGGCGCGTTTTCTGCCGTTGTCATGTGTTGTGCCCTGGGCGCTCCCTTCGGCCTTCGGATTTTACTTTTTTTCGTGCTTTTGGGCTTTTAGATGTTTTTTTTTTACTTTTTAGATTTTCATCGGTCTTTCTTAGCTTTTCGTTAAAAAGAAATTAAAAAAAGATTTGTGCAGAAAAAACACGTTTTTCTTTTTGTTTGCTTTCTTAAACGGCACGGTTTTGCTTCCAGCAGAGGCGTGGTTTTGTTTCCATGAGAGGCACGGCTGTACCTCTCGAAAAGGGGGAAAATGTGTTTCACTTTTTTTTCGTCCATGAGAGGCATGGTTTTGCTTTCTGCGAGAGGCACGGTCGTGCCTTTCAGAAACGAAAAAATGACGATTTTTTTGTTTTTCGTGAGATGCAGGGTTTTGCTTCCGCAAGAGGCACGGTATTGCTTCCATGAGAGGCATGGCCCCTTGAAAACGGCAAAAAATGTGTTTTTTTTCCTTTCCTGAGAGACACGTTTTTGCTTCCGCGAGAGGCACGGTCGTGCCTTTTGGAAACGAAAAAATGCGTTTTTTCTTTTTTTTTCCGCGGGAGGTACCGATACAGAGGCACGGCCATGCCTCTCGGAAACGTCTTCCAAAAAGAGGGGAAATGCTCCCGGTTTGGTTTTTTTGTCTGTTTTTTTGTGAAAAAAAGTTTATAGAAACCTATCAACATGGGAGATAAAACGTTTTAAATAAGTGGATCTACAGAGTAGCGTTCTGCTCTGCTCCCACCCCTCCCTGCGCTGTCAGCCACTTCGGTCGTGGCGGCCACCTCCCCCGTCGCTGGCCGCTCGGCCAGCGCCACCACCATTCCGACCCCATGGGATGCGCCCACTCGGTGCGCTCCAGTGGCTCTGCCCGCTCCAGCTCGCGTGACAGCAAAGGATGGGGTCAGCCCGCTTCCATACCAAATATGCGCCCGCCGAGCGGTCCGTCGGTGGATCTGGTCCCTCCGCTGCCCCTCCGTCAACGGCTATCCCCGGACCTCCGCCGCGTATCCTGCTTCGGGGGCAGTGCTCCAAGGCTGCGGACGACCTCTCCATGCCGGATAATAGTAGGGATCGCTAGATTGGGCAGCCTCGTCTAAAGTCCATCGTGGTCTTGCCGTCGCCCCGCGTCGACCACACCCCTCCGAGCCTTGCTGATGGATGGACTCAGATCCTGTCCCGCAACGTGTGCCGCGACGCCGCACGGGCCCATGCCTCCCCTGCACGCCCACGACACCCCCGAGGCCAGCGGCCCTCCTTCAATGCGTCCGCCGGCCACGAGGCCTTCTTAAGGCGCTTCAGGGGGCTCTGTTTCCGGTGCCTCAGCTCCAAACATCGTCGCGTAGACTGCAGAGATCCCATCCACTTCATTGAGTGCAAGCTGTCGGGCCACATCGCTAAGGATTGCCCTCAAGTCCGGCGAGGTCGTAGCGGTGTGCCGGTACTTGCTGTTGGCCGAGGTCCGGTCCGCGAACGCCTCCACTTCCCACGCCGCCTCCGCCTGCGCCGGCCATGGACCGCTGCTACCACACAGACCCCTCGCGGCGTCCGAGGGACAGCCACCAGGTGGTGATCGAGTCGCCGGAGATGGAGCATCAGATGTTCCTCCAGCGCCGCCACGCCGTCCTCCTGGTCTCCATGGTGGAGCGGCATGCGGCGAGCCCCATGTCAGTTGGTCGCGCCTTCGAATCCATGCTTCGCACTCCAGCCCACCTGCTGCGGGTCACCAGCCACGAGCCCGAGGACTTCCTCGTCCACTTCGAGCTACCGGCGCATCGGGACAACGTTGTCTGCCTAGACTCCATCAACATCGACGACGTCGTCTTCACCATCAAGCTGTGGCATGAGGATGACCACATCGACCATGAGGATTTCCTTCTCCACGTCTGCGTCGTCATTGGGAAGATGCCCATGAACATGTGGTCCGTCAAGGGGGCGGCGAAGGTGCTCGGCGACAAGTGCATCATCGACCGGCTCGACAGTTGCGCGCACGAGTGCGGCCACATGCGGACCTTCGTGTGTTGGGTGTGGGTGTATGACGTTGCCTTCATCCCCACCAAGCACACCATCAAGCGGGCGGCGCACGGTGCCGGCCGCGTCGAGACCATGCCCGGCTACTCGCCGCCGAGCCGTGAGGTCCTCCCTCCTCGTGTCCGGTGCAACGTCATGCTCATCCACGTGGACCACGTCGAGGACTAATCACCGATGTCGCCGCGCTCTTCACACTCGGGCCTAAGCGACATTCCCTCCTCGGGGTCTGAGGACGATCGCCCGTTCTCGCGGGTCTACCCGGGGACGTGGTCGATGCACGTCGAGGATGGCTAGGGGCAGGGCAGGCGTCATCCCTCCCCCCTCCCCGTGGTCGGCTCCACTGGTTGTGGTGGGCTTCAGATCGGTGCACGTCGGGACCACGACGATAACGACAGGCTGCAGCGGCCGCTGGTCCTTGAAGGACACGCTTCTGGGCCACGACCACGATGGGCGCGAGCAGCCGTTGCGGAAGGACAACGGTGGCCCAGCGCGTCAGCGGAGCAGGACGCCCGTCAGTAGGCGCCACGGCAGAGCAAACCGCCACGCCGGTAGCAGCTTCAAAGCCACTCCGCCCTTGCCGCTATTGTCAAACCAAGCCAAGCACATGGCACCGGGGGCGGCCGCGGCCCCCGTTGCGGTGGTGGAGGCCAGTGACCCCGTCACCGACTTCTTTGACTTGGCGGACCACATGCCTCTCCCGCCCGTCCATGCTGACAGCAGCCAGCACGAGATCGACCAGACCATCGCCAATACGCTTGCTACCCCGCTCGAGTTCACCACTGGCCCCTCGGTTGCTACCTGTCGTGCTATGCCATCGACGGCCTCCACTGAAGTTCAGCTCGGCGCGATGACGCAGCAGGTCTAGCAGCTTTAGCTCCTCACCAGCGACATAAATGAAAGGCAGAACAACCTCTTCACCGACACCCCCGCTCCACTCGTGTGCCATCCCCCGGCTCGACGCGCATCTGCACAGCCCAAGGCCTGGGCCAGTTCGGGGCCAACCAGGCAGAGCGCGTGGCAGGCAAGCCACAGCTCCAATGTGCCTGTTATGCAGCGCGCGTCCCTGCTGCTGGTCAAGAAGCTTGGCATGATTGGGCCAAAGGAGGCCATGACTACGAAGGTGGCAAAGGCCCTCATCAAGCGCTTCGATGAGCTGCTGTCTAAGGAGGACATCTCTATCATCGCCAAGCTCACCCGCCTCAACCCGGAGGCGTTGCGCATCGCCGGCGGCATGTCTGGCCCAGATGCTGCTCCTGAAGCCGTAGTTTAGTTATGTTAGTCGACTATAGTACTTTCTTCAGTGTTAGTTTTAGTCTCCAGTAGCGATTGGCCTTAAGCCGAGTTGAGTTAGGTTCCATGTTAGTTCCCAATTTAGTTAGCTTCAGGATTAGAGGATCGCTTTTGTGCCAGAGGATCTTGGGGCCTATTGGTGGCCTCTGACTTGCCCCTAATAAGATGGCTATCTATCTGTATCACCCCTTCATCAATAGAATTGTGATGCTGCTGGAGAAATTGCTTGTGCCCAATGAATAACACCCAATTCTCCCTTATGTCCTGGAATGTTAGGGGTCTGAACTCACCAGCGAGGAGAGCTGCGGTCTGTGAACTAGCTACATCACATAAAAATTCAATCCTCTGCCTGCAAGAGACGAAGCTGGAATCCTGGTCGCCTAGCATTGTGCATGAACTGGGAGGAAACGGGTGGTGGATGGTTGTGCGGTCCTGCTAGCCGTGGGCACTAGAGGAGGCGTGGCGATCCTCTAGGAGAAGGGAATCGTGCAGCTAGACACCCATGTCGTGGGTTGTTTCTCGATCACTCCTAAGGTCACTATCTTGCAGAGCTCTTACTCATTCTGGCTGACGACAGTGTACAGCCCAGTCAACGATGGGCGCAAAGACGCCTTCCTGGCGGAGCTGATCCATGATACCCCGCCCCAGGGTGAGCCATGGGTAATTGTTGGCGAGTTCAACATCATCTATGAATCCAGGGAAAAGAGCAATCTCAACCTAAACCGTCGCATCATTGGCATGTTCAGAAGGGCAATTGACACCGCAGACCTGAAGGAGATCAAGTGCAAAAATAGGCGATTCACCTGGTCAAATGAGCAGGAGAATCCAACTTTTGTGAGCATTGACAAGATTTTCTACAATGTGGAATGGGAGAGCCTCTTCCCCTCTCTCATGCTGATGGTCGCCTCGACCGCCTGCTCCGACCATTGCCAGCTGCTGCCATCTGACACCACTGTGCCGCTGAGGAAGGCCACATTCAAATTTGAATCTTTTTGGTCGTGTTTCTCGCGCTTCAAGGAAACAGCGGAGCGTGCATGGTAGCGGCCAGCTGCGCCCGGCTGCCCTTTCGCGATACTGAAACTCAAGCTGAAGCAGACTGCATTTGGCCTGAAGATTTGGGCTCGATCATTGTTCAGTGATGCAAAAGTTAGCTCCATCTTCCTGCTGAGGTGGTGCTTAGGTTGGATATCGCCTAGGAAAGTGCAGACTATCACCCGCTGGATTCTGCCTCCGCAAGCAACTCAAACAACGGATCGTGGGGCTGGCTGCGATCAAGCATGCACGCAAACGCCAGGCTTCCAGGGTCTCCTAGCTTCACGCCGGAGACGCCAGGACTGCTTTCTTCCAAACAAAGATCAACTCTAGAAGGCGCAAAAAATTCATTCACTCTCTGCAATCCGATGCTGGGACGGCCATTGCACACGATGACAAAGCTGCCATTGCACACACCCACTTTCTTCATCTGCTTGGCACAGCCGCGCCCGTGGCTGCTCGATCAACTGGGATTCCATTCAAATGCCATCGGTTCAGAATGCTAGCCTCGACAACCCATTTACTGAAACTGAAGTGTGGGCGGAGATCATGGCTTCCCCCACTGAAAAGGCACCAGGGCCGGGCGGTTTTTCTGGAGCTTTCTACAGATCATGCTGGTGCATTATTAAGCAGGATCTCATTGCGGCCTTCAATCACTTCTACAACTTAGCTAAGGCAATTTTTTTGCCCTCAACTCCGCTATGATCGCTCTGCTGCCGAAGAAGGACGGGACCACATGCATGGCTGATTTCCGACTGATCAGCCTCATCCACTCCATTACAAAATTGATCGCCAAGATCCTGTCCATGAGGCTTGCCTCTATCATCAGCATGTTGATCTCCCCTACGCAAACTGCATTCCAGTGATCAAAGTGCATCCATGATAGTTTCCTCTATGTGCAAAACATTGTCAAAGCTTTGCATCGGCGCAAGACGCCTGCGCTCCTCCTGAAGCTGGATATTGCCAAGGCGTTCGATAGCATCTCCTAGGAGTATATCTTCGAGCTCCTCCAAAGAATGGGCTTCCCACCATGATGGCGGGACTAGACCGCACTCCTGCTCTCGACATCTTCGTCATCTTGCCTCCTGAATGGCACTCTAGTCGTCAGTATTGCTCACCGGCGAGGGTTGTGACAGGGAGACCCCCTCTCTCCACTGCTATTCATCCTCCGCATCGACCACCTGCATCACTTGTTGGAGGCGGAAACTCTGTCCGGACAACTTTCTCCGCTACCTGGCACGGTCATGCGCATGCGTACAAGTCTATATGCAGACGATTCTATGATCTTCATCAACCCCACAAGGACGGAGATCGACGCACTCCATAGTATCCTTCATCTCTCCGGCGAGGCCACAAGCCTGCACGTCAACTTGGCCAAGTCCTCGGCGGTCCTGATCTGCTGTGGTGACCTCGACCTCAACATCGTCCTGCATAACTTTGGTGGCATCGTAGCATCACTGCCCATATCATACCTAGGCCTCCCTATTGGTGCAATATCTGTCTACCCTGTGTTTTTGAGATTGTTGATAGAAACATATATGGATTGATTTTTTTGCTAGTGCATACACAAAGAAAATGCCCATACACAACCAAAGAGAATGTTGTCTCTGGTGCTGAGTTCGAGAAACTTCACTGAAGTACATCTGTGTTGCAGAGAAGAATGAGCTATATTTGTTCAAGTGTTAGAGTCGAAAATATTGATATGAAGAAATCGACCCCTCGAAAGTTCTGCTGAAGCAAAGCTTTTGCTTCGGTACTATCATCCAAAGAAATTGACTGCAACGATGTAAGTCGAAGACAAAGTGAAGACGTATGGTTGTTCTTCTTTCATTCTTTTGAGTCATAGGACCTCCATACTATAAAGAGGGGTATAGGTTCTCGATGCTTAGATCCACTGTGATGCTTAGCCATAACCTATGAAAGATGCGAGAGAAATCTCTTTGTGCTCCGAGCAAATACTTGCCAGCAGGAGACTGTGATCTTCTTCACTGCAAGAGATTTGCCTCAGACCGAGGAGTTAGCATTTCTTGCTCTACAAGAAATGTTACCGTTGTGCTCAAATCCGACCATTGGAATCGTGTCGTTCGGCCACTAGCTGAGCCTGATGTCTAATTTGGTCATTCCCATCTGGGAAGGCTGCGGCTATAAATCCATCCCGCTCCAACTTTGTCTGTTGGCTGCTCCGTTTGAGATTTCTAAGAAGATTGATTTGAGCAACCCCTCTCTGAGTTATTTGAGTTTAAGATCCACCGAGAAAAAAAACCAAGAGCCCAAACTTAGACAGTGGTTTAGCATCACAACAGTTCTGTTGTAGGGTGGAACCCTAAGTGAAGATCTTTCACGAATTGGAGGGGGAATCCCCAAGAACAAGATGAACACAAGAGGGAAAACAAGAAGAACACCCAAGAACAAGTCCAAATCACACATCCACTAGACCAACAAACACACAAGATCCACAAGGTACATGAACAATCAAAGGGAAACAAGATCCATGGTAGAGTTCATCCCAAATCCTATGAAGGAGATGAGGGCTTGATGATCCTATGATGGGGATCCTTCCCCAAGGAGGAGGTCTTGATATTTGGTCACTCCAAGAGGAGGTATTGATCTCCTAGTGGAGTGGATCCATGGATCAAAGCTCACAAATGTCTATCAAATACTTTGCTATCCCTCTAAATGAGCTAGGGAAGGGGTATATAAAGCCTAGGGACGAATTGGGGGTAAAATGAGGGTACATGGGTCATTTGCCCTTAGTGCACGCAGGCACAGCCGGAGGGGTCCGGGCACCCGGGGCAAAGGGGTCCGGGCACCTGGACCGGACAAAGGCCGGCGCAAGGAGGGGGCCGGGCACCCGGGGGTTGATCACCCGGGCACCCGGGGCGGCGGCAGGCTCCAGACGAGGTGGGCCGGGCACCCGGGGCCGAACGGCCGGGCGGCTGATGGGGGGTCGGGCACCCGGGGTTGGTGGCCCGGGCACCCAAACGGGGCCGAGCGGTCTCCAGCAGTGGGCCGGGCACCCGGGGCCCATATGGCCGGGCAACCGGGCGGCTACAGTCGGCGCCAGGTGAGGGCCGGGCACCTGGGGCCTTCTAGGCCGGGCACCGGGGCTGCTCAGGTGCGGCTCCCAGCCGGTTGGCCGGGCACCTGGGGGCAGAGGTGGCCGGGCACCCGGGGTGTCCAGTGCCTCCACGACTTGGTGCCTCTCGCGTCCTTCTTCCATCCCTTCCTTCTCCGTGGTCGCTTGTGTCTCTGTCCTAGCATCTTCATGATCAACTCCTTGGTACCTAAAAAGGCATGACATTTTTATTTGAGGTAGGACCCAACTCTCATATGAATTTGAATGGACCTCAAAGAGGAAGGAGTTCACCTCGTTCTCGATGGTGCCGGCACGTGCTCTTGTCATCGGTCCTTGATGTGCTTGACGAGTTGTAGTAGAGTCCATGCGGATGAACGAGGGATGCTCCGCATCATCTCCCCCCCCCCTTTGGGAGAGATCCGTCCACAGATCGTGATCTTCATCACCATGGGAAAGAGAGGGCATCGCCGTGTAGGAGTGGACAACCACCAAGCACTCATCATCGTCAACCTTGAAATGCTCACTCTCCGATGTCGCACCGTCTTGTGATTCCTTCAAAATTAGCAAGTACAACAAACACTTGGAAAAACAAATGTGGTTAGCATTAGAGCACAACCAAGCATGCGAGAGGTGATTCACCAAACAAGTGTTGTCAACAAGCATAGCATATGGTGTGACAAGGGGGTGTGGCATGGCATGTAAGCACATAAATTGAGCACATGGAGAAGCATCATGGAAAAAATCATGCAAGGGTGAGGTAAAGGTGCTAATATGTGGAACAAGTGAACAAGCATCTACCTCAATGTCATATCAAGCATGCATAAGACTCTCAATGAACGGTCTATGGTAGGCATAAGAGTCATTCATAACACCCAAGAAGATGATATGACTAAACACATGCAAGTGCAAGACAATCCAAGCATAATGTGTTGGAAATATGGCCTAGAGGCAATAATAAAAGGATTATTATTATATTTCCTTGTTCATGATAATTGTCTTTATTCATGCTATAATTGTATTATCCGGAAATCGTAATACACGTGTGAATACAAAGGCCATAATATGTCCTTAGTAAGCCTCTAATTGACTAGCTCGTTGATCAACAGATAGTCATGGTTTCCTGACTATGGACATTAGATGTCGTTGATAACGGGATCACATCATTAGGAGAATGATGTGATGGACAAGACCCAATCCTAAGCATAGCACAAGATCGTGTAGTTCGTTTTGCTAGAGCTTTTCCAATGTCAAGTATCTTTTCCTTAGATCATGAGATCGTGTAACTCCCGGATACCGTAGGAGTGCTTTGGGTGTACCAAACGTCACAACGTAACTGGGTGACTATAAAGGTGCACTACAGGTATCTCTGAAAGTGTTTGTTGGGTTGACACGGATCGAGACTGGGATTTGTCACTCCGTATGACGGAGAGGTATCTCTGGGCCCACTCGGTAATGCATCATCATAATGAGCTCAAAGTGACCAAGTGTCTGGTCACGGGATCATGCATTACGGTACGAGTAAAGTGACTTGCCGGTAACGAGACTGAACGAGGTATTGGGATACCGACGATCGAGTCTCGGGCAAGTAACGTACCGATTGACAAAGGGAATTGTATACGGGGTTGATTGAATCCTCGACATCGTGGTTCATCCGATGAGATCATCAAGGAGCATGTGGGAGCCAACATGGGTATCCAGATCCCGCTATTGGTTATTGACCGGAGAGCCGTCTCAGTCATGTCTACATGTCTCCCGAACCCGTAGGGTCTACACACTTAAGGTTCGGTGACGCTAGGGTTGTAGAGATATGAGTATGCAGCAAACCGAAAGTTGTTCGGAGTCCCGGATGAGATCCTGGACGTCACGAGGAGTTCCGGAATGGTCCGGAGGTAAAGAATAATATATAGGAAGTGCAGTTTCGGCCATCGGGAGAGTTTCGGGGGTCACCGGTATTGTACCGGGACCACCGGAAGGGTCCCGGGGGTCCACCGGGTGGGGCCACCTATCCCGGAGGGCCCCGTGGGCTGAAGTGGGGAGGGGACCAGCCCCTGATGGGCTGGTGCGCCCCCCCTGGGCCCCCCTCTGCGCCTAGGGTTGGGAACCCTAGGGGAGGGGGCGCCTCCACTTGCCTTGGGGGGCACTCCACCCCCCTTGGCCGCCGCCCCCCTAGAGATCCCATCTCTAGGGACGGCGCCCCCCAGGGGGCCTATATAAAGGAGGGGGGAGGGAGGGCAGCCGCACCCTGAAGTCTTGGCGCCTCCCTCTCCCCTTCTACACCTCTCCCTCTCGCAGAAGCTCGGCGAAGCTCTGCCGGAACTCTGCTGCATCCACCACCACGCCGTCGTGCTGCTGGATCTTCATCAACCTCTCATTCCCCTTTGCTGGATCAAGAAGGAGGAGACGTCATCCGCTCCATACGTGTGTTGAACGCGGAGGTGCTGTCCGTTCGGCACTTGGTCATCGGTGATTTGGATCACGACGAGTACGACTCCCTCAACCCCGTTCTCTTGAACGCTTCCGCTCGTGATCTACAAGGGTATGTAGATGCACTCCTATCACTCATTGCTAGATGAACTCATAGATGGATCTTGGTGAAACCGTAGGAAAAAAATTATTTTCTGCAACGTTCCCCAACAGTGGTATCAGAGCTAGGTCTATGCGTAGTTCTCTATTGCACGAGTAGAACACAAATTTGTTGTGGGCGTAGATGTTGTCAACTTTCTTGCCGCTACTAGTCTTATTTTGCTTCAGCGGTATTGTGGGATGAAGCGGCCCGGACCGACCTTACACATACGCTTACGTGAGACAGGTTCCACCGACTGACATGCACTAGTTGCATAAGGTGGACAGCGGGTGTCTGTCTCTCCCACTTTAGTTGGAGCGGATTCGATGAAAAGGGTCCTTATGAAGGGTAAATAGAAGTTGACAAATCACGTTGTGGCTTTTTCGTAGGTAAGAAAACGTTCTTGCTAGAACCCTATTGCAGCCACGTAAAAGATGCAACAACAATTAGAGGACGTCTAACTTGTTTTTGCAGCAATTGCTTTGTGATGTGATATGGCCAAAAGTTGTGATGAATGATGAATGATATATTGTGATGTATGAGATCATGTTCTTGTAATAGGAATCACGACTTGCATGTCGATGATCATGACAACCGGCAGGAGCCATAGGAGTTGTCTTGATTATTGTATGACCTGCGTGTCAATAATTTAACGCCATGTAATTACTTTACTTTATTGCTAAATCGTTAGCCATAGTAGTAGAAGTAATAGTTGGCGAGCAACTTCATGGAGACACGATGATGGAGATCATGATGATGGAGATCATGGTGTCATGCCGGTGACGAAGATGATCATGGAGCCCCGAAGATGGAGATCAAAGGAGCTATATGATATTGGCCATATCATGTCACTACTATATAATTGCATGTGATGTTTATTATGTTTATGCATCTTGTTTACTTAGAACGACGGTAGTAAATAAGATGATCCCTTATAATAATTTCAAGAAAGTGTTCTCCCCTAACTGTGCGCCGTTGCTAAAGTTCGTCGTTTCGAAGCACCACGTGATGATCGGGTGTGATAGATTCTTACGTTCACATACAACGGGTGTAAGATAGTTTTACACATGCAAAAACACTTAGGGTTAACTTGACGAGCCTAGCATGTACAGACATGGCCTCGGAACACAGAGACCGAAAGGTCAAACATGAGTCGTATGGAAGATACGATCAACATGGAGATGTTCACCAATGATGACTAGTCCGTCTCACGTGATGATCGTACACGGCCTAGTCGACTCTGATCGTGTAACACTTAGATGACTAGAGGGATGTCTAATCTGAGTGGGAGTTCATTAGATAATTTGATTAGATGAACTTAATTATCATGAACTTAGTCTAAAAACCTTTGCAAATATGTCTTGTAGATCAAATGGACAACGCTCATGTCAACGTGAACTTCAACGCGTTCCTAGAGAAAACCAAGCTGAAAGATGATGGCAGCAACTATACGGACTAGGTCCGGAACCTGAGGATCATCCTCATAGCTGCCAAGAAAGCATATGTCCTAGAAGGACCGCTAGGTGAAGCACCCATCCTAGAGAACCAAGACGTTATGAACGCTTGGCAGTCACGTGCTGATGATTACTCCCTCATTCAGTGCGGCATGCTTTACAGCCTAGAGCCGGGGCTCCAAAAGCATTTTGAGCAACACGGAGCATATGAGATGTTCGAGGAGCTGAAAATGGTTTTCCAAGCTCATACCCAGGTCGAGAGATATGAAGTCTCCGACAAGTTCTATAGTTGTAAGATGGAGGAAAATAGTTCTGTCAGTGAGCACATACTCAAAATGTCTGGGTTGCACAACCGCCTGTCCCAGCTGGACATTAACCTCCCGGACGAGGCGGTCATTGACAGAATCCTTCAGTCGCTCCCACCAAGCTACAAGAGCTTTGTGATGAACTACAATATGCAGGGGATGGTGAAAACTATTCCTGAAGTATTTTCAATGCTGAAGTTAGCAGAGGTAGAAATCAAGAAAGAACATCAAGTGTTGATGGTCAATAAAACCACCAAGTTCAAGAAGGGCAAGGGTAAGAAGAACTTCAAGAAGGACGACAAGGATGTTGCCGTGCCCGGTAAGCCAGTTGCCGGGAAGAAGTCAAAGAATGGACCCAAGCCTGAGACTGAGTGCTTTTATTGCAAAGGGAAGGATCACGGGAAGCGGAACTGCCCCAAATACTTAGCAGACAAGAAGGCCGGCAACACTAAAGGTATATGTGATATACATGTAATTGATGTGTACCTTACCAGTACTCGTAGTAACTCCTGGGTATTTACCGGTGCCGTTGCTCATATTTGTAACTCACAGCAGGAGCTGCGGAATAAGCGGAGACTGGCGAAGGACGAGGTGACGATGCGCGTCGGGAATGGTTCCAAGGTCGATGTGATCGCCGTCGGCACGCTACCTCTACATTTACCTACGGGATTAGTTTTAAACCTTAATAATTGTTATTTAGTGCCAAGTTTGAGCATGAACATTGTATCTGGATCTCGTTTGATACGAGATGGCTACTCATTTAAATCCGAGAATAATGGTTGTTCTATTTATATGAGAGATATGTTTTATGGTCATGCCCCGATGGTCAATGGTTTATTATTAATGAATCTCGAACATAATGTTACACATAATCATAGTGTGAATACCCAAAGATGTAAAGTTGATAACGATAGTCCCACATACTTGTGGCACTGCCGCCTTGGTCATATTGGTGTCAAGCGCATGAAGAAGCTCCATGCTGATGGACTTTTAGAGTCTCTCGATTATGAATCATTTGACACATGTGAACCATGCCTCATGGGCAAAATGACCAAGACTCCGTTCTCCGGAACAATGGAGCGAGCAACCAACTTATTGGAAATCATACATACCTATGTGTGCGGTCCAATGAGCGTTCAGGCTCGCGGAGGATATCGTTATGTTCTCACTCTCACTGATGACTTGAGTAGATATGGGTATGTCTACTTAATGAAACACAAGTCTGAGACCTTTGAAAAGTTCAAGGAATTTCAGAATGAGGTAGAGAATCAACGTGACCGAAAGATAAAGTTCCTATGATCAGATTGTGGAGGAGAATATTTAAGTCACAAATTTGGTACGCACTTAAGGAAATGTGGAATCGTTTCACAACTCATGCCGCCTGGAACACCTCTGGGTAATGGTGTGTCCGAACGTCGTAATCACACTCTATTGGATATGGTGCGGTCTATGATGTCTCTTACCGATTTATCGCTATCATTTTGGGGATACGCTCTAGAGACAGCTACATTCACTTTAAATAGGGCTCCGCCTAAATCCGTTGAGACGACACTGTATGAATTATGGTTTGGGAAGAAACCTAAGTTGTCGTTTCTAAAAGTTTGGGGATGCGATGCTTATGTCAAGAAACTTCAACCTGAAAAGCTCGAACCCAAGTCGGAAAAATGCGTCTTCATAGGATACCCTAAGGAAACCATTGGGTATACCTTCTACTTAACATCCAAGGGCAAGATCTTTGTTGCCAAGAATGGATCCTTTCTGGAAAAAGAGTTTCTCTCGAAAGAAGTAAGTGGGAGGAAAGTAGAACTCGATGAAGTACTACCTCTTGAACCAGAAAGTAGTGCAGCTCAGGAAAATGTTCCTGTGGTGCCTACACCGACTGGAGAGGAAATTAATGATGATGATCAAGGTACTTCGGATCAAGTTGCTACTGAACTTCGTAGGTCCACAAGGACACGTTCCACACCAGAGTGGTATGGCAACCCTGTCCTGGAAATAATGTTGTTAGACAACGGTGAACCTTCGAACTATGAAGAAGCGATGGCGGGCCCAGATTCCAACAAATGGCTTGAAGCCATGCAATCCGAGATAGAATCCATGTATGAAAACAAAGTATGGACTTTGACAGACTTGCCCGATGATAGGCGAGCGATAGAAAACAAATGGATCTTTAAGAAGAAGACAGACGCGGATGGTAATGTTACCATCTATAAAGCTCGACTTGTCGCTAAGGGTTATCGGCAAGTTCAAGGGGTTGACTACGATGAGACATTCTCTCCCGTAGCGAAGCTGAAGTCCGTCCGAATCATGTTAGCAATTGTTGCATACTATGATTATGAGATATGGCAGATGGACGTCAAAACGGCATTCCTTAACGGACATCTTAAGGAAGAACTGTATATGATGCATCCGGAAGGTTTTGTCGATCCTAAGAATGCTAACAAAGTATGCAAGCTCCAGCGATCCATTTATGGGCTGGTGCAAGCATCTCGGAGTTGGAACATTCGCTTTGATGAGATGATCAAAGCGTTTGGGTTTATGCAGACTTATGGAGAAGCCTGCGTTTACAAGAAAGTGAGTGGGAGCTTTGTAGCATTTCTCATATTTTATGTAGATGACATACTCTTGATGGGAAATTATATAGAACTTTTGAACAGCATTAAGGCCTACTTGAATAAGCGTTTTTCAATGAAGGACCTTGGAGAACTGCTTACATATTAGGCATCAAAATCTATAGGGATAGATCGAGACGCCTCATAGGTCTTTCACAAAGCACATACCTTGATAAGATTTTGAAGAAGTTCAAAATGGATCAGTCCAAGAAAGGGTTCTTGCCTGTATTGCAAGGTGTGAGATTGAGCTCGGCTCAATGCCCGACCACGGCAAAAGATAAAGAAGATATGAGTGTCATCCCATATGCTTCAGCCATAGGATCTATTATGTATGCCATGCTGTGTACCAGACCTGATGTAAACCTTGCCGTAAGTTTGGTAGGAAGGTACCAAAGTAATCCCGGCAAGGAACACTGGACAACGGTCAAGAATATCCTGAAGTACCTGAAAAGGACAAAGGACATGTTTCTCGTTTATGGAGGTGACGAAGAGCTCGTCGTAAAGGGTTACGTCGACGCTAGCTTCGACACAGATCTGGATGACTCTAAGTCACAAACCGGATACATGTATATGTTGAATGGTGGAGCAGTAAGCTGGTGCAGCTGCAAGCAGAGCGTCGTGGCAGGATCTACATGTGAAGCGGAGTACATGGCAGCCTCGGAGGCAGCGCATGAAGCAATTTGGGTGAAGGAGTTCATCACCGACCTAGGAGTCATACCCAATGCGTCGGGGCCGATCAAACTCTTCTGTGACAACACTGGAGCTATTGCCCTTGCCAAGGAGCCCAGGTTTCACAAGAAGACCAGGCACATCAAGCGTCGTTTCAACTCCCTCTGTGAAAATGTTCAAGATGGAGACATAGATATTTGCAAAGTACATACGGATCTGAATGTCGCAGATCCATTGACTAAACCTCTTTCGCGAGCAAAACATGATCAACACCAGAACTCTATGGGTGTTCGATTCATCACAATGTAACTAGATTATTGACTCTAGTGCAAGTGGGAGACTGTTGGAAATATGCCCTAGAGGCAATAATAAAAGGATTATTATTATATTTCCTTGTTCATGATAATTGTCTTTATTCATGCTATAATTGTATTATCCGGAAATCGTAATACACGTGTGAATACAAAGACCATAATATGTCCTTAGTAAGCCTCTAGTTGACTAGCTTGTTGATCAACAGATAGTCATGGTTTCCTGACTATGGACATTAGATGTCGTTGATAACGAGATCACATCATTAGGAGAATGATGTGATGGACAAGACCCAATCCTAAGCATAGCACAAGATCGTGTAGTTCATTTTGCTAGAGCTTTTCCAATGTCAAGTATCTTTTCCTTAGACCATGAGATTGTGTAACTCCCGGATACCGTAGGAGTGCTTTGGGTGTACCAAACGTCACAACGTAACTGGGTGACTATAAAGGTGCACTACAGGTATCTCTGAAAGTGTTTGTTGGGTTGACACGGATCGAGACTAGGATTTGTCACTCCGTATGACGGAGAGGTATCTCTGGGCCCACTCGGTAATGCATCATCATAATGAGCTCAAAGTGACCAAGTGTCTGGTCACGGGATCATGCATTACGGTACGAGTAAAGTGACTTGCCGGTAACGAGACTGAACGAGGTATTGGGATACCGACGCTCGAGTCTCGGGCAAGTAACGTAGACAAAGGGAATTGTATACGAGGTTGATTGAATCCTCGACATCGTGGTTCATCCGATGAGATCATCGAGGAGCATGTGGGAGCCAACATGGGTATCCATATCCCGCTGTTGGTTATTGACCGGAGAGCCGTCTCGGTTATGTCTACGTGTCTCCCGAACCCGTAGGGTCTACACACTTAAGGTTCGGTGACGCTAGGGTTGTAGAGATATGAGTATGCAGCAAACCGAAAGTTGTTCGGAGTCCCGGATGAGATCCCGACGTCACGAGGAGTTCTGGAATGGTCCAAAGGTAAAGTATAATATAGAGGAAGTGCAATTTCGGCCATCGGGAGAGTTTCGGGGGTCACCGGTATTGTACCGGGACCACCGGAAGGGTCCCGGGGGTCCACCGGGTGGGGCCACCTATCCCGGAGGGCCCTGTGGGCTGGAGTGGGGAGGGGACCAGCCCCTGGTGGGCTGGTGCGCCCCCCTGGGCCCCCCTCTGCGCCTAGGGTTGGGAACCCTAGGGGAGGGGGGCCTCGACTTGCCTTGGGGGCACTCCACCCCCTTGGCCGCCGCCCCCCTAGAGATCCCATCTCTAGGGCCGGCGCCCCCCGGGGGCCTATATAAAGGAGGGGGGAGGGAGGGCAGCCGCACCCTAAAGTCTTGGCGCTTCCCTCTCCCCTGCTACACCTCTCCCTCTTGTAGAAGCTCGGCGAAGCTCTGCCGGAACTCTGCTGCATCCACCACCACGCCGTCGTGCTGTTGGATCTTCATCAACCTCTCCTTCCCTCTTGCTGGATCAAGAAGGAGGAGACGTCATCCGCTCCGTATGTGTGTTGAACGCGGAGGTGTTGTCCGTTCGGCACTTGGTCATCGGTGATTTGGATCACGACGAGTACGACTCCCTCAACCCCGTTCTCTTGAACGCTTCCGCTCGCGATCTACAAGGGTATGTAGATGCACTCCTATCACTCGTTGCTAGATGAACTCATAGATGGATCTTGGTGAAACCGTAGGAAAAAAATTATTTTTTGCAACGTTCCCCAACATAATGTGCATAGGGTGTAGTGAAAATCGTGTGGCACTCAACACAACAGAAAGAGCAATTGTTCATCATGTGTGAGGCAATCAAGGCAAGCATGTAGCAATCAATGGGACATGGCATATGTGAAGGAATGACATGGTTGCAACCAAACATATGATAGGAGCGAGTAATCCAAGAATTGGATGCAACATGAGAAAGCATAGAAATCAAGTCGTGCAAACTAGTGGAGCAAAGATGCAACACACTAGAGGAACTCATGGCAATCATGTCATGTGAGCAAATAAGAAGCATAGACAATGCACATGACATATCACAAGCACGAACACAAAGCAAGATCATAGTATCATCATAGGCATAGGTCATAGGTAGAACATGGCAATAACAAGCAATATCTCCACCAAGCTTGCAAATACACATACACATAGTAGAATCAATCATCATGTGTAATGCAAAGCATGGGTCACAAATGCATGGCAAAGGCATAGTAATGAGCATATCATGCAAAGTGAACATGGCAATATGGGCATAAAGTGAGAAGTGGTATATAACCCATAACCATGTGAGAGCCATGTAGAAGATATGCACGAAGTCTTTGCGCGAAGAGAGCGGTGGTAAAGACAATCCATGTGATCCCAAGTCATCGTTGCTCTCTAGAGCTCGTTTTGTCAACTCATGGGATTGTGAGGTTGACAAGTATTCATGGGTACCTACACAAAAGAAACACAAACCAAAGAAATTGTGCACGTGGTAAATGTACACATCATCCATCATGATGTGTATGTGCACATGTGAGTTAGCACAATATAAGCATCGCTCAAAGAAATTTGATGCATGGTATAAGAACATGTCATCCATCATGAAAGAATAGTTATTGTGTATGACACGATGGGGATGCAAATTTAGCATAGAAGTATATGGCACATCAATAGCATGTTTATCCATGGGAAGCATATTGTGCACACAAGTATTGGGATCATGCAAAGGATAGGATTGATCAAAATCTCCTAAAATGTATGAGGAAACTATGGGGTTCTCCTCATGAGCAATAGCGGAAACATCATATGGAGAAAATGGAGAACATCCAAAACAATGCATATCCGAAGCTAGGTGGTCATGGCATGGCATATGAGATAAATGATGCAAAGGAAGCATATAAATATCATCACAAGAAAAACAAATGCCAATAACCATGGGCTTGTCATCTATGCCATATGTGCAAATTGGATTAATTTTAATGGCATATGCATAGTCACTATGATGAGATTGCAAATAAGACATATGAGTGATCTCATGCATAGCATATGACAAGTCAAGCGGATTATCAAACATGATGTGACCAAGAGATTATCACAAGAAATCCTATGTAACATGGCATCACAACTAATAGACTCCACATGAGAATCATCAAACTCATCATAAATGGGCAAATCATCGCATGGGGTAATCGCACTAGCATGAAGCATGGAAATAGGTGGACCAACATCATGCAAGCAATGAATGTCAAGAATGTCCACTAGTGGGACAAGAGCATCACCTTCACCTATGTTACCTTTCTCATTCCACTCAAGTGGTGTAGGTGAGGTGGGAAAGACCAAAGAATGGTCAACGTCATCATCGTGATGGAACCATGTGGGAGGTGCACCATAGTTCACCATGGCCATCGTCTTGTCCATAGGAAGGACGAAGTCATCGCGGATCGGCGCATCATCATATATGGGACCTAGCACCAAATGAGAAGACACAATAGAGGTAGAGGTCAAGTTGTTAGAAATGCAAATGGCCTCACTCTCTCTATGTGGTGGTGGCTCACTCACTCCCTCAAGGTAGGTGCACGCAATCTCACATATGGTGGAGTCACTCAAATCACTCAAGTGGTGGTGTTGGTGGCTCTCCTCAAATGGGAATTGGGTCAACTCGTCATATATGGGGCTAGTGGTGAGGTCACTCTCGCTCTCAATATGGTGGCTCAAGTCACTCAAGTCATCATACGTCGCCATGGTCGAAGGGAAAATCCCATGCTCAACCATCTCGTAGTCGTCGTCGTGGGTGAAGGCCGAAGATGGCACATCATCTCTCTCGTCGTGGATGAAGGCCGAAGATGGCACATCATCACTCTCGTCCATGACCGAAGGGAAAATCCCATGCTCGATCATCTTTCTTGAGGGACTTCCGAAGGTGGAAGTGTCGCCCTCGCTCGTATGTGGTCACTTTGTACTTGAAGATGTCAAAGTAGGCGTACTCGTCGGATGTAGGCGAAGATGCCGTACGTCCAAAGGCGAAGATGCCTTGATAACACTTGGCGAAGATGCCGAAGTGGTGGTAGTAGTCGTAGCTCCGTCTTGGTGGTGCTTGTCTCGCGGTCTTCTCTTGTGCTCATGAAGTTTGGCCATAGCTTGATGTAGAGCTTTTTGGGACTTGTAGGTGGACGCATCACGAGCATCTTCATCTTGATGGTGTTGTAGTGATTGAACTCGATGACGTTCCGAAGATTGGCCACTTGAGTGTCGCCGCCTTGAAGATGACGAAGGGGAAGAAGACTTGTAGTTGGCCAACATTTCGCGTACTTGATCCCTTTGTTCGGCCAACTTGGTGTCGAGGTAGTCTCTTGTCCGTGCTTCAAGTTGATGAATGTCGGCGGTGAGTCGCTCGATGCCTCGCATTGCTCGTTGTAGTCCGAAGATGGGCATTTTGGTGACGTAGTTGTTCATGCCGTCGTTGTCGTGGAAGACCGGAGATGAAATGCCTTGCCTATCCATCACAAGACTCGAGTATAGGTGAGTAGGAAATGAGATAACCAATACCAAGTTACCTTTTCCCAAAGTTGAGGATGTATCCCGTTTCACTCAATGTGAGATGAAAGAATAGTGGAATTGGTACCGGACTTGTTCACTCACACCTATCAAGTAAAGCTTATGGTGGATCTCGGTGAGGATAGTGGCACAAAAATTTGATGCAAGATGTTAGCAAGAGTCAATAATGTTGGAAAAGATTCACAAATTCGCAAGTGAAACAAGTAGACAAATAGCAATATGTGGCACACGAAAACACACACACGGATAGATAAATGGGGTCGTGCAACCAAGGAATGAGCACAAAATGTGGAATCCACGGAAAACGCTCGTGTTGCACAACTCAAGAGAGACGCTAGCACGATTGCTCAATAGGCGGATACGACACTTGTGCACAACCTATAAGATGCAAATGTATGAGCCTTCTATCCCAAGTATGCTATGTGTATGATGTTCCCGATGTTCTTCTCAAGATGATCCAAGATGATCGGATATGACAATCTTATGTGCAATGTGGTATGATGCTAACAATTGTGTATATGCGGGAACGATCTTGTGACACAAGGGATGATATGATGATACCAAGATGATACCAATATGATATGGTATGTATGCAATGGAAGGTATGGATCACTAATGTGCACAAGTAACGTTGCCGGCAATACTCAAATGGCTAGTCTCGGTAGGCAAGTGACTCAAAATGGGCTAAGGGGTTAACAATGTAATGGCAAGAATGTACAATGAAGGGATACCACGATACCAATGATATAGAGGGTACCGTTCTTGCTTACGGTTAGGGTGTCAAATTGGTGAAGTGGTCGATGTCGATGACGACCCCGCGGCGATGATGAGTGGTGGTGTTCTTGATGTAGATACCAAGATGATGTAGACCCATCCCTAAGTAGCCGAAACACCTTAGGAAACGATAAAAACCGCAAACTCAAAATCTCCAAAGGCAAATGTCAAATGGTGGTAGCGGAATGCGTTGGTGGTTCCGGAGTTAGCAATGCGGAAGTGGTGGTGGTGGTTGATGATGAAGCGACCATCCCTAAGTAGCCGAAACACCTTAGGAGACTCAAGTCGCCACGCAAGCAACCACAAATGCTATATGGATCAAAAACGGGTTAGGTTGTGGAAAGCGATGGTGGTTTTGCGTATGATATGGTGGATGGCCTATGCAAAGATGCAAAAATGCCAAATTTTTGATGGAGTCAAATGGTGATGGAACCTATCTAGATGCATGGGGGATGTCAATAGCTACTCAACGAGCTAAAGAACGTCAAAATCGGACTCAGGGAGCGAAAGTTATGGCCGAAGCGGTAAAGTGCACGTGGTTGATTCTGGGGGGTGCGGGTGCCCGGGGTGGGCAGGGGCGAACAGCCCGGGGGTGCGGGCACCCTGGGTTTGGGGTGCGGGCACCCGGGGTGGTC
>NC_041389.1:187326784-187340668 GCF_002162155.2 Triticum dicoccoides
GTCCGGGTGCCCGGGGGTGTCGGGTTTGGGCGGAAATTCGTGGCAAAATGGAAGAAATTGGTGGATTTTGTGGAGGGAAAGGTGGAGATGGATGGGGGAATGCTAGATCCACTTGAAACCAAGCAAATCTACGGATCAAATCCAACAAAATCTCAACAAACCAACAAATCACAAAAAAACTGGGGCTATTTTTGGTGGGGAATTTTGAATTTGGGGAAGAACACACAAAATTAGGCTAGAAAACAAAGAGGGGGGCTCCAATTTCGTGAGAAACCATGGCTCATGATACCAAGATGTTGTAGGGTGGAACCCTAAGTGAAGATCTTACACGAATTGGAGGGGGAATCCCCAAGAACAAGATGAACACAAGAGGGAAAACAAGAGGAACACTCAAGAACAAGTCCAAATCACACATCCACTAGACCAACAAACACACAAGATCCACAAGGTACATGAACAATCAAAGGGAAACAAGATACATGGTAGAGTTCATCCCAAATCCTATGAAGGAGATGAGGGCTTGATGATCCTATGATGGGGATCCTTCCCCAAGGAGGAGGTCTTGATGTTTGGTCACTCCAAGAGGAGGTCTTGATCTCCTAGTGGAGTGGATCCATGGAGCAAAGCTCACAAATGTCTATCAAATACTTTGCTATCCCTCTAAATGAGCTAGGGAAGGGGTATATAAAGCCTAGGGACGAATTGGGGGTAAAATGAGGGTACATGGGTCATTTGCCCTTAGTGCACGCAGGCACAGCCGGAGGGGTCTGGGCACCCGGGGCAAAGGGGTCCGGGCACCCGGACCGGACAAAGGCTGGCGCAAGGAGGGGGCCGGGCACCCGGGGGTTGATCACCCGGGCACCCGGGGCAGCGGCAGGCTCCAGACGAGGTGGGCCGGGCACCCGGGGCCGAACGGCCGGGCGGCTGATGGGGGGTCGGGCACCCGGGGTTGGTGGCCCGGGCACCCAGACGGGGCCGAGCGGTCTCCAGCAGTGGGCCGGGCACCCGGGGCCCATATGGCCGGGCAACCGGGCGGCTACAGCCGGCGCACGGTGAGGGCCGGGCACCCGGGGCCTTCCAGGCCGGGCACCGGGGCTGCTCAGGTGCGGCTCCCAGCCGGTTGGCCGGGCACCTGGGGGCAGAGGTGGCCGGGCACCCGGGGTGTCCAGTGCCTCCACGACTTGGTGCCTCTCGCGTCCTTCTTCCATCCCTTCCTTTTCCGTGGTCGCTTGTGTCTCCGTCCTAGCATCTTCATGATCAACTCCTTGGTACCTAAAAAGGCACGACATTTCTATTTGAGGCAGGACCCAACTCTCATATGAATTTGAATGGACCTCGAAGAGGAAGGAGTTCACCTCGTTCTCGATGGTGCCGGCACGTGCTCTTGTCATCGGTCCTTGATGTGATTGACGAGTTGTAGTAGAGTCCATGGGGATGAACGAGGGATGCTCCCCATCAAGTTCTGAGAAAGAGTTCTCGTACCTATTACTCTTGAGAGCTGCCACTCTATAGACGGATAGGTTTTGGCTTCGAGTGTTGAAGAGTTGTTGTCTTCACCAAGCCAGATCTCCAGCAACCAAGAGTGATTGTGGTTTGCAGAAGTCGACCGAAGGTTTGGAGATCGCCGACAAGGATTTACCACGAGTGAAATCAACCTAAGCCTGGTCAGCTCTGCGTTGAAAGCGAATAGGGTGAAGAGAGTTTGTCTTCCATGTTAAGTCACAACCCCTCCAACCAGATGTAGCCCTTTGGCAGAAGGGTGAACTGGTCTACCAAATCTCTTTGTCGCCATCAAGCACCACTGGTTATATCAACTCTACTACATTTCCCTCAGCAGTTATATTCGTGCTCTGTGTTGATAGATTTCTTGATCAGTTTGTTCTGTTATCTCTATCCTGCATATCTGTGTTCATCCCTATTCTTTATCATCGCGTGTATTCTTTCGTTACCATCCTGTACTTCAGATTTACTTGTGAAATCATTTTATAGCATTTTATTCAGTTCCAAATATGTTGTGTCTCATTCTGCTGCATCTGTTCGCATGTTGCACTACTCTCATTGTTGTTAAACTTGTGATCTATCAAGCCCGTACAGTCATCAATGCTTTTATCGATGAATATGCTCCCGGATCTGCCGGCCCGGCCGACCTCACCCCTCCTCTTCTCTGGGTCAAGCCCATGGCGAGCTCCACCCTATCCCTCGCCCCGTGCATGATATAGATATCCTGCGCACGTCCGTTTTTTTCCAGAAAACTGCTAAGTCCCAGATTTCATGCATCACATAAGCTTTTTGTATATGGTGTAACTTTGTGCATATTGCTCCATTTTGCGTGTATGGTATGTCAAAATGTTCATCTCTTGATGCTCTATATGCTAGTTGCATTTGCATTCATGTTACTATTCATATTGATGCCTTAATCGTCGTTGCAAAACTGCCAAGTGATATAAACTGCTGAAATCTGCTAGTTGTTAACATCATGTGTGCATCTTGTGAGTGGTGTAACTTTGTACATGTTGATGCTATGGTGATGATCTTGATATGCACATGTTCTGCTCTTCATGCTCTACATGTTGGTGTGATTTGGATTCATGTTAGGGTGCATCTTGACATCTTAATCCCTGTTGCAAAAGTGCTTGTTGCTGTTAACTGCTGAAAACTACCGTAACTTGCCTATATGTTGCACCATTGCTCCGTTTTGAGCATGATGTATATGAAACTTGCTTGATTTTGCATGAATTTTCATATTATCATGTTGCATCCTTGTTTCGAGTGTGTTTGCTTGATGTTTGTATGCATTTTGTATCAATGCCATGTTTAACTTGTGTTGCTCATATCTTCTAGGCCGTAGCTCCGAATTAAATGAACTTTATATGTAAGTTGACTAGAATTTCGTGTAGATAATCATGGTGCATCTTAACTTGATGTTTAACTACTTGAAAATCAGGTTTATTCAGATATGGACCAATTTCAAAATTTGCATATGAGGACTTATCGGAATTGTTATATGTTATCTCTGTCCTCATTTAAACTTGCTTTGATGTGTTGTTCTTATGTGCATCATATCTTGTCATGAGTAGCCTCATGTAGCCTTTTCATGATCATGCTTGGTTGCGCATGATGTCATGTTTATGTGTCGTGTGTTTACCATGTTGTTTGCTTCTTTCCGGTTGTGCTTCTTCTCGATAGTTCCTGTTTCGTTGCGATCATGAGGATTCGTTCGTCTATGCTTGGTTTGTCTTTGCCCGCTTGTGTTCTTCATGGACTCGTTCTTCTTCCTAGCGAGATTTCAGGCAAGATGAATTTTACCCTAGATCTCACTACTATCATTTCTAGGTTAGTTGTTTCGATGATATCGCTATGTCGCGCTTCCTTCCACTTGTTTATCAAGCCTCCCAAATTGCCATGTCAGCCTCTAACCTTTTCACCCTTCCTAGCAAACCGTTGTTTGGATAAGTTACCGCTTTTGCTTAGCCCCTCTTATAGCGTTGTTAGTTACAGGTGAAGTTGAAGATTGCTCCATGTTAGAACATGATTATGTTGGGATATCACAATATCTCTTATTTTAATTAATGCATCTACATACTTGGTAAAGGGTGGAAGGCCGGGCCTTATGCCTGGTGTTTTGTTCCACTCTTGCCGCCCTAGTTTCCGTCATACTGGTGTTATGTTCCTCGATTTTGCGTCTCTAACATGGTGAGGGGTATGGGACCCTCTTGACAGTTCGCTTTGAACAAAACTCTTCCAGCAAGGCCCAACATTGGTTTTACCATTTGCCTAATAACAACTAAAACTTAAATAGGGGATTTTCTCCGGACCCCTAGTATTTTTAATCAACCCCGGGCCAGTGCTCCTCTGAGTGTTGGTCCAAACTAGAGCACTGTGTGGGGCCGCCTCGGGGCAACCTGGGTTATTTTGGCACCTGTATGCGTCGCTCATCCGTGGTGCCCTAAGAACGAGATACGTGCGGTCCTATCGGGATTTGTCGGCACACCAGGAGGTCTTGCTGGTTTTGTTTTACCATTGTCGAAATGTCTTGTGCACCGGTACCCCGAGTCTGACCGGATGTCCCGTGATGGAGGATTGTCTCCACGGATCGTAAGCTTACGATGGGCTAAGTTGGGACACCCCTGCAGGGTTTAAACTTTTGAAATCCATGCCCGCGGTTATGTGGCAGATGGGAATTTGGTAATATCCGATTGTAGAAGACTTGACACCAGACTCGGATTAAAATACCCAACCGCGTGTGTAATCATGATGGTCTCTTTTCAAGTGTGTCGAGAAGAGAACACAGTGGTGTTATGTTTGAATGTATGTTCAGGATCACTTCTTGATCATTACTAGTTTGCAACCGATTGCGTAGCTTCTCATCTTATTCTTGTACTCGTAAGTTAGCCACCATACATTGCTTAGTCGTTGCTGCAACCTCACCACTTATCCATTCCATACCCATTACGCTTTGCTAGTATTGATACCCATGGTAATGGGATTGCTGAGTCCTCGTGGCTCACAGGTTACTACAACAACAGTTGCAGGGATAGGTGATGCGATGATCATGCCGTGAGAGTGATGCTTGCTTGTCTTGAGTTCTTCTTCTGCTTCGTTGTCCAGGGGATAGGTTCCTAGTCGGCAGCCTGGGCTAGCATGGTGGATGTCGTTTGAGCTTCTGTTTGTGTTTCATCCATAGTCGGATGTTGCTCTTTTGTATGATGTTGTTGTATTCATGTGGCATTCTATGCCTCTTGTATGTATCCCCAACTACTATGTAATGGTACGATGTAATGATATCCACCTTGCAAAAGCATCGTCAATATGCGCTTCTATCCTTGGTGGGACCTTCGAGTTCCTTTAGGATAGGGTCGCATATTGGGCGTGACAAGTTGGTATCAGAGTCTCGACCGACCATAGGAGCCCCCTTGAGTGTTCGTAGCATGGACGTTGTCGAGTCTAGAAGAAAACTATTTTTCTGGAGTCTAGTTATATCGGAGAGTAGGAATTCTTTTACTCCTCAGCCCCTTCGTCGCTCTGGTGAGGAATCTTGACGTAGGTGTTTTGACTTACTCCTCTTCCCTTCAAATTTTCTTTAGGATCACGCAGTTAGTTTTTCGTTCGTTGGTTCTCAGCTCTTTTCATCCGGTGCATTTCTCGTCAAGTTGACTCGAGCCCCTTCATCTTTGCCAAGTTCAATCCTCAGTTTTTTTATTTTTCCCACCCGCCCACCCTTTTTCTTCTTGGAGCCGGAGTCTGTAATCGAGCATCCATCCTACTCGTGCGAAGCCTTTGCATTCTTTCCTCAATTATTTCAACCAGTGTTTTCTCTTCAAGTTATTCGTCGGGTTCCCCTTCCAAGTTGCCTTTGTTTTTCCCGCCCTCTCACCCTTTTCTTCTCGGAGTCTGAGTATCTTTCGACCATCAATTTCATTTGTGCGGAGCCTCTTCAGTCTTCCCTCAACTATTTCAATCGGTGAATTTTCGTTTCGTTCGACATTCTTCATTTTTTTCTTCTCCGGTGGACTCAATTCAAGTATTCGGTGTTGTTCATATTCTTGTTCATCTGTATTCAATTAATTCAAGGTTGTCACCTCATCCAAGTCTTTCAATTGTTCTGGTGCATCATCTATCTCTTCAACAATCCTTTCCAACAGTGTTTTCTCTTCAGTGGGCCCTAACCCACAGGTTTATTCCTAGGATCTTACCTGACTCTTCTAATTATTCCGGAGCCATTCCCAATTCTTTTCAAAGTGTGATGTAAGAATGGATTCCATCAGTCACATGCCTTCTCCAAGATCGCTTTCAAATTCTTTTCATCTTTGGTGCAACCCTTCCTATTTTTATTCTCCCAGAGTATCTCAGTAATTTTGGTGGTGTTTCTCGTCGTCATATCCGCTATTCCTCTTTCCTACCCGAGTTCTCTCCACTTTGTTCATCTTCTCTCTTGCGTTCCTACTTCACCTCTTCCTCTTTCTCTTCCGTCTCTTTCCTAAGATCTCGGGACGAGATCTCTTGTTAGTGGAGGTGAGTTGTAACGCCCCGCATCCGACCCGCGCCCGGCCGAACTGGGCTCGACTGGGCCCCGCTCCCACAGGTCCATCCCCGACCTCCCGCAACGCTCGATCCTCCTGGATCAAGGCAATAGCCTCCGCCCGAGGGCCACGGCCCGCTGTCCCTCCAGCAACCCCGCCGCTGGCGCCGTGCCAGGCCAGCTCCGCCACCCCTCCTCTCCATCTCCCTACCTCTCCCTAACCCCTCTCACTTCTCTGCAGCGTGGAGCGCCACCGCCGTCCATGTTGCTCCGCCCGACGCCGGTGGCCCTCGCCATCGCCGGGAATGGGATCCCCGGGGCCGGATCCGCCCAGATCCACCGCCCCATGGCCTCCTCCGGCCTCGCCAACCCTACAGGAGCCCGTCGCCGCTGCCATGCCGACCCCGCCTTGGCTCGGGATCGAGCTGGGAGCTCGTCCCACTCGCCTCGTCCGCTCGCGCCTCGTGGGCCTAGCCTGCGCCTGTGGGCCGGCCCAGCTCCCGGATCTGCCGGCCCGGCCCGGCCGACCTCACCCCTCCTCTGCTCTGGGCCAAGCCCATGGTGAGTGCCGCCCTATCCCTCGCCCAGTGCGCGATATAGATATCCTGCGCACGTCCGGTTTTTTCCCTAGAGAAACTGCCAAGTCCCAGATTTCAGGCATCACATAAGCTTTTTGTACATGGTGTAACTTTGTGCATATTGCTCCATTTTGCGTGCATGATATGTCAAAATGTTCATATCTTGATGCTCTACATGCTAGTTGCATTTGCATTCATGTTACTGTTCATATTGATGCCTTAATCTTTGTTGCAAAACTACCAAGTGATATAAACTGCTGAAATGTGCTGATTGTTAACATCATGTGTGCATCTTGTGAGTGGTGTAACTTTGTACCTGTTGATGATCTTGATATGCACATGTTCTTCTCTTCATACTCTACATGTTGGTGTGCTTTACTTTCATGTTAGGGTGCATCTTGACATCTTAACCCCTGTTGCAAAAGTGCTTGTTGCTGTTAACTGTTGAAAACTGCTGTAACTTGCCTATTTGTCATTTTTTTATCTTTTTGTGTGATTTTCTTTTGAGCATCATGTCTACATATTTTAGGAGCATATTTATGGCATCTTTGCTGTGGTGCATTCCATATATTTTGATATGCCCTGTAGTGAGTGCATAAAGCTTGTGAAGTGGGCTACTTGTTGTTAATGTTCTGTCATTGCTGAATCTGTTATATCATGATGCCTTGTTTGCTTGATGCTACCAATTAATCCATGCATAATATGGAGATGCTTAGTTGACATGTTTTGATGTCCATGTTATTATACATCATTCCATGCCTTTGTATGCCTCATATATGTCACGTAGCATATGTTTTCATTGCCATGAACATGCCTATATACTATTCCAGTTTGCTGTTAACTTCATGATGCCTTGTCATGAGCTTGTTATTGATTGTTCCATGCCTCTTTTGGAGATTGTCCAATTACATGTTTTGAAGTATCCTATGAGTACTATGTTCACATGCCATGGTTGTTAATTTTTGATATCATATGCCTCTGTTACATGCTTGCAAACGTACTATCATAATGTTGATGTTTTCACTTGCGGAAACTGTTTCAACATTCAATCTTGTCTTGTTGGTTCCCACTAATACATGAGCCATATGTATATGATGCCTTGATGTTATTTGCTCTTTGTTATGTGTACTTGGGTTCCATGCCCTTGGTTGCCATGTATAGCTCCTGTAGCATCTTTGTTTCATGCCTCCAACATGTCAACATATTAACTCTGCTCATGTATATGTCCCTATGTTATAAAGTTGCATTTTGCATTGATCATATTGGTTTAATCTTGATGCCTATGAACCTGAACCTAAACAATATTTGAAGTATGTTATCTATACTTGAAGTGCGTGTCAAGTTTGTGCTCTTATGATTACTGTAGCATGTAGTTTTGATGGTTGCAAAGTGCCTACTTGCTGTTTTGGGCAGATTGTTGTTATATCTTGTTCAGAGTGTATGTGTTGCACCGTTGCTCCGTTTTGAGCATGCTCTATATGAAACTTGCTTGATTTTGCATGAAGTTTCATATTATCATGTTGCATCCTTGTTTCGAGTGTGTTTGCTTGATTTTTGTATGCATTTTGCATCAATGCCATGTTTAACTTGTGTTGCTCATATCTTCTAGGCCGTAGCTCCAAATTAAATGAACTTTATATGTGAGTTGACTAGAATTTCATGTAGATCATCATGGTGTATCTTAACTTGATGTTTAACTACTTGAGCATAAGGTTTATTCAGATCTGGACCAATTTTGAAATTTGCATATGAGGACTTACCGAAATTGTTATATGTTGTTTCCGGCCTCATTTAAACTTGCTTTGATGTGTTCTTATTATGTGCATCACATCTTGTCATGAGTAGCATCATGTAGCCTTTTCATGATCATGCTTGGTTGCGCATGATGTCATGTTTATGTGTTGTGTGTTTACCATGTTGTTTGCTTCTTTCAGGTTGTGCTTCTTCTCGATAGTTCCTGTTTCGTTGCGATCATGAGGATTCGTTCGTCTACGCTTGGTTCGTCTTCGACCGTTCGTCTTCTTCATGGACTCGTTCTTCTTCCTAGCGGGATTTCAGCCAAGATGACTGTTACCCTGGATCTCACTACTATCATTGCTATGTTAGTTGTTTCGATGCTATCGCTATGTCGCGCTTCCTTCCACTTGTTTATCAAGCCTCCCAAATTGCCATGTCAGCCTCTAACCTTTTCACCCTTCCTAGCAAACTGTTGTTTGGCTAAGTTACCGCTTTTGCTCAGCCCCTCTTATAGCGTTGTTAGTTGTAGTGAAGTTGAAGATCGCTCCATGTTGGAACATCATTATGTTGGGATATCACAATATCTCTTATTTTAATTAATGCATCTATATACTTGGGTAAGGGTGGAAGGCTCAGCCTTATGCCTGGTGTTTTGTTCCACTCTTGCCGCCCTAGTTTCCGTCATACTGGTGTTATGTTCCTTAATTTTGCGTCTCTAACACGGTGAGGGGTATGGGACCCTCTTGACAGTTCGTTTTGAATAAAACTCTTCCAGCAAGGCCCAACATTGGTTTTACCATTTGCCTAATAACAACTAAAACTTAAATAGGGGATTTTCTCCGGACCCCTAGTATTTTTAGTCAACCCCCGGCCCAGTGCTCCTCTGAGTGTTGGTCCAAACTAGAGCACTATGCGGGGCCGCCACAGGGCAACCTGGGTTATTTTGGCACTTGTACGCGTCGCTAATCTGTGGTGCCCTGAGAAAGAGATACGTGCGGCTCCTATCGGGATTTGTCGGCACATTGGGAGGTCTTGCTGGTTTTGTTTTACCATTGTCAAAATGTCTTGTGCACCGGGACCTCGAGTCTGATCGGATGTCCCGTGACGGAGGATTGTCTCCGCGGATCGTGAGCTTATGATGGGCTAAGTTGGGACAACCCTGTAGGGTTTAAACTTTCGAAAGCCGTGCCCGCGGTTATGTGGCAGATGGGAATTTGGTAATATCCGGTTGTAGAAGACTTGACACCAGACTCGGATTAAAATACCCAACCACATGTGTAACCGTGATGGTCTCTTTTTGAGTTGGTCGAGAAAAGAACACTATGGTGTTATGTTTGAATGTAAGTAGTTCAGGATCACTTCTTGATCATTACTAGTTTGCGACCGATTGCATAGCTTCTCATCTTATTCTTGTACTCGTAAGTTAGCCACCATACATTGCTTAGTCGCTGCTGCAACCTCACCACTTATCCATTCCATACCCATTATGCTTTGCTAGTCTTGATACCCATGGTAATGGGATTGCTGAGTCCTCGTAGCTCACAGATTACTACAACAACAGTTGCAGGTACAGGTAATGCGATGATCATGCTGTGAGAGTGATGCTTGCTTGTCTTGAGTTCTTCTTCTGCTTCGTTGTCCAGGGGATAGGTTCCTGGTCGGCAGCCTGGGCTAGCAGGGTGGATGTCGTTTGAGCTTCTGTTTGTGTTTCATCCGTAGTCGGATGTTGCTCTTTTGTATGATGTTGTTGTATTCATGTGCCATTGTATGCCTCTTGTATGTATCCCCAACTACTATATAATGGTACGATGTAATGATATCCACCTTGCAAAAGCGTCTTCAATATGCACTTCTATCCTTGGTGGGACCTTCGAGTTCCTTTAGGATAGGGTCGCATATTGGGGGTGACAATGTCACAGCTGAACAGAGCGTGTGCTGATCTGACAATGGATTCTGAAGAAGAAGCTATTGTCACTGAATCAGATGATGAAGAATTGTACAAAAGGATTGGGAGAAGCAATGCATATGTTGCCATCGAAGTATATCAGCGAATCAGATACTGATAATGATGCTTCAAGTAATGATGATTCAAGCAATGATGAACCAATCGCCTTTTGTCTCGTGGCAAAATCATCAAAGGATCAGGTATGTACTAAACACCAAAGGTCTATAAACGAATATTCACCTAAATATATATCCTATGCCAAACTGGTCACGATTGCTAAATCCCAACATGATGAACTTGAAATGCTTGAAATAAATCTCAAGAAAACTGATGGATTACTGGTCGAAGAGATGGAGAAGAACCAAAAGTTGATTGAAGAGCAAGATGCTTTTTCATCAACTATTGATGATCTCACCATTCGATATGACTCACTCACAGTTGACTACGAGGGTTTATTAAGTGAACTCCTTAACAAGAATCAAGAACTCGTGTCAGTGAAAGAATCTCATAACAAGCTGGTTTTAGATAAAGCTTCTCTCTTCGCCGAGCAATCTGTTCAAATTCCTGATGGTTTTGTACTTTCTTGCTTAAAATGCCTAGAATGTAGCAATGCTGAAACATCTAATGCTGTCAAAGAGAATATTACTAGTACTGAAGTTGGTACTATTACCGACCCATCTTCCGAGGATTTTGCTGCTATCACTGAAGAAAACTGCAGGTTGAAGGGCTTGCCTGAGACTGGAATGCTAAGGAGCCTAAACGGGCATCAAACCTTATGTGATGTGCTCAAGAAGTTCATTCTTCACAAAAATCCTCAGAAGGAAGGATTAGGTTTCAAAAGGAAACTTAATGTGGATGGATCCTATTGGACCCCCGAACAGTATCCTCATATGACTTGGATTCGTGCAAAGAGTAAAACCCTCGAACCTGAAACTTTAACTAGTTGTTTCGCCCATTCCTGTTGATACCGATGAGTCGAATGACTCAAATTACAAACTGCTCAAACAACAGAATGGTAAGATTTTCGCTCGGGTCATGTACACCCAAGAACAAAAATTTGGGCAAGGAAGTGCACCATTGAAAATCTATCAGTTACTGCTAACCTAACTGTGCAGGATAATCCTCGACGAGGAAATGGTTGTCATTCCAAATCTTTTTGAGAATCATTCTCGAATGACTATCACCCTGAAGCGCGTCAGAAGGAGTACATGCGTACATCTTCAAATCATTACATTCATGTATCTGGAAACAACTTCAATGCCTATTCATATGATTATCATCATAGTGCACAGGTGTCTCGCAGTACTCACCGAAGCAATATCCCTAGCCAGGCAAAGCAAATGAGATCCTCACCTCCCACACAAGTGTGGGTTGTGAAGAAGACCTAATCAATTCCTGCAGGAACTTCTCTGAGGGATATCTCATGTTTATCATATGCCCTGAGATCAATCACTGTTGGTGCTTACTCTTTCTAGGTTTTTATTTGAAGTGTTTGTGTTTTCCTTCATTTGGTTTTGTGTTTCGAGTTAGTTCTTTTTTGGATTTTACTCGGTTCTTTGTGTCATGAACATGCAACTTGATCTGAAGAAGATTTCAATCTGATCTCCTTGGTCACGAATGGAATCAGATTCAAAATTTCATCTGTTTTGGCGCTTGCGCTTCCTCAAACCTTTTGGTATCCAGTTCAGTTACCGAGATTTTTGCAGGAAATGGCTGACACATGCCCACGATTTTCACGACCGTGATCCCGTCCGTTGAATGTGGAAAGTCCCAATTTTTTCGACCGTAGATTTTGGAGTGGGTGGTTTCTCCCTCGGGATATATAAACCCCCTCTCTCGGACTCTTCTTCCTTAGTTCATTCTCTGTTCGGCCTCAAAACCCTCCTCTCGCTCTCTGTCTGAGCCCGAGCTTGAAGCAGCGTCGACGTCAAGCCTAGCTGTGCAACTCCGGCAAAGCTCCATCACGTTGGTCGCGCCAGTGCGGTAACTCTTCTCTCTCGCGCTGTCGTAGTTGATCTCTACTGCCAAGTTAGGGCATTCAGATCTAGAACTTGCCCTATCCCTTTCCTGTATTAGGGCAGTTCACCCCAATGCCATTTATCTTGTGTTATTTTCTTGCACTAGATCTTTTAGGATTCACTAAGTCATGGCTTGTATGGTTTGTAGTAGTTCCTCATACTAGTATTTTGGATCTAGGGTTCACTGTGCATACATCAAAAGATTAGGGGAATGGTTATGTTGTCTTAAAGCATATTGCAATTTGATGACCCACATGTATAGGGGATCTATCGTAGTCCTTTTGGTAAGTAAGAGTCTTGAACCCAACGAGGGGCAGAAGGAAATGACAAGCGGTTTTCAGCAAGGTATTCTCTGCAAGCACTGAAATTATCGGTAACAAGTAGTTGTGTGATAAGATAATTCGTAACGGGTAACAAGTAACAAATGTAACTAAGGTGCAGCAAGGTGGCCCAATCCTTTTTGTAGCAAAGGACAAGCCTGGACAAACTCTTATATAAAGTAAAGCGCTCCCGAGGACACATGTGAATTTCTGTCAAGTTAGTTTTCATCATGCTCATATGATTCACGTTCAGTACTTTGATAATTTGATATGTGGGTGGAATGGTGCTTGGGTGCTGTCCTTACTTGGACAAGCCTCCCACTTATGATTAACCCCTCTCGCAAGCATCCACAACTATGAAAGAATTAAGGTAAATCTAACCATAGCAAGAAACATGTGGATCCAAATTAGCCCCTTACGAAGCAACACATAAACTAGGGTTTAAGCTTCTGTCACTCTAGCAACCCATCATCTACTTACTACTTCCCAATGCCTTCCCCTAGGCCCAATCATGGTGAAGTGTCATGTAGTCGACGTTCACATAACACCACTAGAGGAAAGACAACATACATCTCATCAAAATTTCGAACGAATACCGAATTCACATGATTACTTATAACAAGACTTATCCCATGTCCTCAGGAACAAAAGTAGCTACTCGCAAAGCATATTCATGTTCAAGATCAGAGGGGTATTGAATATCATTAAGGATCTGAATATGATCTTCCACCAAATAAACCAACTAGCACCAACTACAAGTAGCACTACAAAAAAAAGACACATCCGTGACATTTTGGGCCGAACGAATTTTTTTTCTGTCATACATATGACACTTCTATGACGATAATTGTGACAAAACCCGGTATCATCATAGATGTGGTGGGCTCCTACTTCTATGACAAAAAATCATGACAGAAAATGGGCTTTTCGTCCTGGGCGGGCCGGAGACGCAGCTGCATGACATTCTTTGGGCCGTCCATGACGGAAAAAACCATGGTAGAAGCGAGGGCGAGGAAAATTTTGGGGAGTTCCCGGTTACGGTGGGTGGTTGGGGGCCGAGCGATGCACGTTTCTCTCATACACGTACGCGTGTGTGTGCGAGGCGTTGGCTCTAACTGAACCCGAGCGAGGCGTTGGGCTCTAACTGAACCCGAGCGATTGCACTGCAGGCTACGCGTTACTGAACCCGAGCGATCGATCGATGGCTGTTAACTGAACCCGATCGAGCGATTCCTTCGCTACTGCTGCTAACTAAAGCCGATCGATT
>NC_041389.1:187341016-187356919 GCF_002162155.2 Triticum dicoccoides
GAACGGTACCCCATGGCGTTGCCTCGATCGAGCCGGTTGGGGCTGGATGAACAGGACCCCGTGGAGGGCTGGATGAACAGTAGAAGATGGAGGGGTGCCTGTGGAGGGGTGGTTGAACAGTAGCCGGTGGAGTAGCGCACGGTGGAGGCTAGATGAACAGGAGCCCGTGGAGGCCGGAGGAGGTCGACTGTAGCCCGTGGAGGCTGGAGGAGGTCGACGGTGGAGATGAACAGTATCCCGTGGAGTCCCGTTTTGCGGTACGCCACACCCCTCCCGATGAACAGGACCCCTGTTTCGACCGTAGCTCTCCAACACAAGTCTGTTTCGTCCGTTTTGTGGTACACCACACCCCTCCCGATCAACAGGACCCCCGTTTCGACCGTAGGAGGTCCGTTTCCTCCTCTTCACGGTACGCCAGACCCCTCCCAATGAATAGGATCCCGTTTCAAACGTGGCCGGTCGAACACAAGGCCGTTTCCTCCGTTCTGCGGTACGCCAGGCCTCGGTTCCATCGCCTATTCCGTCCAAGCCCTCCCGATGAACACGACGACGCATTCCGTTCCGACCCAGCCGGTTGGCTCCCCATGAACATGATGATGATGCTGTTTCTCCATTCCGACCCAGCCATGTACACGAGCCCTGACCGTATGTATGCGCGAGTAGGCGTTCGAGACCCTGCCCGTATGTACACGTGGCCGTATTTTCTTTCTTGTACACTGGTCGATGTACGTACGTGTACATGCTACGTGCGCGCCTCTACTACGACACATACGCGCCTCTACTACGACACGTGCGCACCTCTACTACGACACGTGCGCGCCTCTACATCCACCAGTATGTACGTACACGTTCGCGACCAGAATGACAACGCTACGTATGCTTTGACCAGGTGGGTCCCGACTGTCAGGCACTTCCTTGCGTGCGAAGATGTAGATGGTGGGTCCCAACAGTCAGGGGGGCAAATTGTTTTTTATGTTTTGCCCGGACGCACTTCCTTGCGTGCGAAGATGTAGCTGGTGGGTCCCAGCAGTCAGGGGGGAACTTTTTTTCGTGAAATACAGTGGCCCTTCCAGTGGGTCCCAGCTATCAGGTGGAGGAATCATTATTTTCCGCGTAATAAGGATGCACTTCCTTGCTGCGGCTGTGGACCCAACTGTCAGCCTCTCCACGTACAGTCCACATCCGATGGAAGTCGTTCCTTGACCACGTTGACCACGCCGCGCCGAGAGCACCACGGCGGTGGACTACGGCAAGGCCTAGGAAGGGGACGACGTGGAGCCGGGGAAGACGCGGCAGTGGATGCCCACACGAAGAGGAGTAGGAGGGTTCACCGGTTCGGCTGCGGTGTGAGGCTGCCATCGCCGCAGAATAACAGGGGGTGTGGGTGAGTGGAGGGATGGCCTGGCCAACGGTGGGAGTAGTAGGGGGCGGTGAGGCCTCCGCGGCAGCACAGCCGGCCACGGGAGGCAGGAGCAGGCGGCATGACCGGTGCTGCTTTGGGTGGCTGGAGCAAGAAGACCAGAGGTTGAAGAAGCACGACGGCCGTTGGATGGACATCGTACTGTCACTGCAGCTAGAATCATTTATATTGACTAAGTTGACAAAGCCCTTCGTACGCGCCAACTTAGTAGGCCCACAGGCCAGCCTCCGAAACGGTGCGCCCCAGATGTCAGGGGGAGGAATCATTTTTTGGGGCGGCCGAAGCTAAGAATATCCGAGATTGAAGAAGAAGCACGATATCCGTTGGATAGACATCCAACGTCCACTGCTGCTAGAACCGTGTGTTGACTATAATAAGTTGACAAAGCCTTGCATACGCGTGAACTTATTTTTTTAGGGGATGCGTCAACTTAGTAGGCCCACAAGTGTGTGGCAGAGAACTTATAGCCCATTTGCGATTTGTAAGAATGTACAACCCATTTTTGAATTCAAATGGAATTTACTATAGCCCATTTACAGTTTGTTAAAAGTACAACCCATTTTCTAGCTAGGACAATGATTAATAATTTCAACCAACCGTTGAAGACAGAATTCAATAAAATTTCCCACATTTTGATGGGATCCGAAATATTTTTATCCCGAAATTTCTAGTCAAATTAAATATAAATTTGTATTGCGTAAAAATCCAATGAAACATTGCGCGTGCAACAATGAAAATTTAAGATTTTCAAAATCCATAAATAATATTTTATAAACTAATTTCGTGTTTGGTGCATTTTTATAGTTAATGCCAAGTTTTTATAATTACATCCCATTTATTATTTTTTAAAGCCCATTTTCCTGTTAAGCCTAATGCATCCCTCCTAGGAAAGATTTGCAGCCCAGCGGGGCGGAGAATAACAAGTTGACCTTGCCTGGGTATTCCTCAAAAAACGTATAGCTGGGCTAGCCATTTTCATCTTGAAAAAAATTAATATCTGGGCTGGATATCTGGCCTGGGCTAGACGGGCCACAACCCGCCAAGTTAATACCCTGCTCTCCTCTGAACAACAACAAAATCATCACCAAGAAAAACTCTGCAGTGCTCACACCTCAAAAACACAAATACTGCTCGAGCTTCTTGGTCCCAGCTGTCGGCCGCACCTTGTGCAATTCTCTCGTTTATATTGACTACATAGGTTGACAATGGTGTGGGACCGTGATGTCAGGAAACTAGGAGGAAGCAAAAAATATATAGTTGTACATAATAAGGAGGCACTTGCGTACTTACGGCTATGGCCCTAGTGGGTCCCTAGTGTCATCCAGTCAAAATAAGGTCATCTCCTGAATCCTCATGTTCGTTGACAATATTAACAATGCTCGGCGCCATGGCGAGCGCAACAACTCGAAGGACGACGGAGCCCTACGGATGGTCTGATACAGCCCTCGCTGCTCATCCAGGAAGCCAAGATCATCGGACACCCATGAGCACCTTCGAGAAACTGAGACGGCATGAAACGATAAGGCCGCACTTGGGAGCTCTGATTTATTTCAAACCTGTATTAACATACAAGTGTAATTTACTCGTCATCGAAAACAACGCGTAAAATACGGGCGTAATGAAACTGAGGGCCCGAGGTTTGTAAGTAAAGCGGGCAGATTACGCGTGTAATTTGAGAGACCAGTGTATATTTTACGAGCACTGCTATATGGACGACATTACCAGATGATACATGCACGACGTGCGTATCATGCCATCCATGGGCAAGGCTGAAACAACAGCTAATGGCTGGATTAGCAATCGTCCGAGTGTCGTTCAGCGTTTTTATCATGTGTGAAGTACTTCCGATATTTTACTAGTCGAAACCGACCAACCAAGCGCTTCGCCCGAGACCATCTGCTTTTATTTACAAAGCGTCAGTTTTACAAGCGATTTTGGTTGGAAAACGACGATCCAATCACGGCCTAATATCATGAGTTGGTCAGAAGATCATATGGTTTCACGTCTAACCTACCTGACTTATCATATAGGCTATGAATGAAACATAAGACGATGAACTTATTAAGCACGGAAACAAGAGAAGAGGATGATCTTCTTAACTAGCAAATCATTGGCATTAGATCGACATGCAAAACAATATGAAGCATTATTCTCAGGAGGCACGGTGAACAGCTCGTGATGCCGCATGCCACAACATTCCAAGCTCAACTTTGCAATAAAACACAAGGCCTGGCATTACATAGACAATATTCAGAACAAACTCTTAACACAGGAATATCTCAGCAGAGTAACTATTTACTTCTAAACTGAACACAATAATAGGAAAAAACAATCGACGCTGCTCACAGCAAGGGCGTCCCACTCAAAAATATCAAATGCATGTCTTCTGGCTAACATCAATGAGCAAATTTTGATAAGGTTTTCCAATTCCAATATATTAAACTAACGTCTTCTTGCTAAAATCAATGATTAAACTTTGACAAGCCTTTCCCATTCAAAATATGTAATGCCTATGATCGTGGAGTCCTGTCGTAGCTTCTTGTACTTGTTTGGGCACTTTTTGCCCAGTGCACTCCACGTGTTGTAGAATTGCCAATGCTCTCTACAGACTAGTCATGTCACCAGCGTCTAATAATACTGTGTAAAGCTTCTCGGTCATTCCTTCTATAATGTAGCGCAAACAGTGACTGCTTCTTTCTACAAAGTGAAATGACCAACTGGACCCAGTAATGCAGCAGTTTGCCTTGGACACATTGGCTCCTTTTGTGCAGTTCAACTAAAATCAAAGTCGGAATAAAACCGAGCTTTAATTTTGATATCCCTGTAAGCAACAATAGGTATAAGGGAAAAAATTACTGAGAAATAACGGTTGATGACTTGTACTCCCAGAAGAAAAGCATCTACTGATCTACCTTATCTTAATGGAAAACAAAGCAGTAGAGTAGCAATTCTCCATCAGTGTGATTCATTCATATTGACTGAGACATTATCTTAACAATGCCTTGTTTCAACATGTATAAAGAACGACAAAGCAAAAAAGTACCATTCCTAAAACAATGCAACTGATTCATTTTAACAGAGACATTATATTCACAATACCTTGGTTAAACATGTAGAAAGAACTGCAAAGCAGGATAGTACCATTCCTAACAAGTGTTGCAGTTTTGAACTAAGATTCAGTAGTTAATTAATTCTGAGAGTGGCATTGCTTAATTTTACCAGCGACATTAGATTAACGAAAAGCATAAACAGTTCCAAGGGAGAGTGGGCGCACCAACAATATGTGCTTCCATCTACTTATAAGGGGGTGATGCAGAGTTTGTTGTAACAAAGCAACAAGCATCATGTCTGGGTTGGTCCCATTTTTGTTCACTACTTAATGGGAAAAGACAGCAATACAATAGCTTCAATTCAACATTTATTTAAAACAGTACCAATACAAGTAGCACAACATCTCAAAGCACACTGCACAATCATGTGGATGAAGGCCTGTACTGACCTTTCATGAGAACACCAGGATAAAATATGAATCTGCCAACATGAATAGGAAATCCAATCTCGTTTTGTGCAGTTGCACTAAAATCAAGCAAACTGTTTCGCGTTGCGAAGCAAAATGTCGCAATAGCAACAAGTTGAATAGATATCCCTGTTTAAACATAGGCAAAAAAGGAATCAATTGCTAGCTAATAAAGGAGGATGAAACATGCGGCCACAAAAATGGTAATCCCGCCAATCCCTAACAAGTGTTGCAGTTTTGAAATAAGATTCAATAGTTAATTAATTCTGAGAGTGGCATTGCTTAATTTTACCAGCGGCAATAGATTAACAAAAAACATAAACAGTTCCACGGGAGAGTGGGTGCAACAACACCATGTGCTTCCATGTACTTATAAAGGGGGTGATGCAGAGTTTGTTGTAACAAAGCAACAAGCATCATGTCTGGGTTGGTACCATTTTTGTTCACTACTTAATGGGAAAAGAGAGCAATACAATAGCTTCAATTCAACATTTATTTAAAACAATACCAATACAAGTAGCACAACATCTCAAAATACACTGCACGATCATGTGGATGAAGGCAAGTACCAACCTATCATGACGCTCACAAGATCAACTACGAATCTGCCAACACGAATAGGAAATCCAATCTCGTTTTGTGCAGTTGCACTGAAATCAAGCAAAGTGTTTCGAGTAGCGAAGCAAAATGTCGCAATAGCAACAAGTTGAATCGATACCCCTGTTTTAACAGAGGCAAAAAGGAAACAATTACTTGCCGATAAAGGAGGATGAAACAAACGGTGAAAGAAAGAAGCATCTAACTTATCTTAGATGGAAAACAAAGTAGGATAGTAGCATTTCTAAAACGGTTGCATTGATTCATATTAACAGAGACATTCTCTTAAAACAACATTCATTAAAAAATGTAATTTACTTTTAGCAGTGGCATTGCTTCAATTTTCCGGCGGCATTCTTAGATTAACAACAGCAAAATAGCTGTATGGGACATGCCAACACCATGTGCGTCCACACGTATAAATGGGTGATGCAGAGTATGTAGCCAAGCAGCATATATGCGTTGGTCCCATATTTGTTCTCTTTGAACCTTTTTCCTATGTGAGGGCAGCAAATCTAGTCCTGCACAAACTACCCGACCCCCCAGTTTCTTTCCCTTTTCAACAAAGAGATCGGTTCCTTACAGATGTGTGTACTGGGTTACCCCCTTTTTTCTCTTTTCGACCAACAAAGCGGTTGGATAGCCAGTCTATACTACTTTCCGTCCCTCCTTTGCTCATTGAACCACGTCCTAGATTCTTGCTCCAGCCCACCGCACCCTTCTTTCCTCTTTGAACCAAGACCTAGATTCGACTACAGATCGAAAAAGATCCACATGCAGCTAGAGCAACGACAATTTCAAAGAAACTTATACCTTAGGGTCGTCGGGATGTGGCAAGGCGTGCGGTGGGAGGCCGGATCTGCCCACACTACGTACGACAGCGAGGAAGAAGGGGTCAGTGGCCCTCCCACACAGGCGCTGTGTGAAAGATAACAGCACAACCGGCAGTGGATTGCCTCCCTCACCGAAGGCGATAGAGTGAACGCTGCACCTCCTCCCCTTCCCGGTGCGACGGGATACGGACGCCTCCTTCACCAGCTGTGAGGGGGGGGGGAGACAAGAGGCCAACACAGTCTTGTTTAGATCTGGTGAAGAGAGGGTGAGAGACTATGAATATAGCAAACCCTAGCAAATGAACGCTGAGCCTCCAACGTGTGTGACGCCCTCGATTCAATCGTACACTAATCATACACGCAAATGTGTACGATCAAGATCAAGGACTCACGGAAAGATATCACAACACAACTCTAGACACAAATTAAAAGTAATACAAGCTTTATATTACAAGCCAGGGGCCTCGAGGGCTCGAATACACAAGAGTCAGCGGAAGCAACAACATCTGAGTACAGACATAAGTTAGACAAGTTTGCCTTAAGAAGGCTAGCACAAAAGCTACATCGATCGAAAAGGCAAGGCCTCCTGCCTGGGAGCCTCCTAACTACTCCTGGTCATCGGCGGTCTCCGTCACGTGGTAGTAGGCACCCTCGGGGTAGTAGCAGTCATCAAAGGTGTCATCTGGCTCCTGGACTCTGTCATCTGGTTGCGTCATCCGAGAAGAATGGAAAAGGGGGAAAAGAGGGAGCAAGGCAACCGTGAGTACTCATCCAAAGTACTCGCAAGCAAGGATCTACACTACATATGCAACATTATCAAAGGAAGGCTGTATATGTGGACCGGGCTGCAAAAATGCCAGAATAGAGAGAAGACCTAGTCCTTTTGAAGACTAGCATCTTCTTGAAACCACCATCTTGCAGCAACAGGAGGGAGTAGAGTAGCATAAAGTAAAGTAGTAGTAGTGTTATCAACCTCGGCCACAGATCCTTTCTCGACTCCGTGCGAGAAAGAAATCCCAGAGCCATACTATCCAATTGTCATCACAATCCAATTCTCATCACCATCCAATTCTCATCACATGTATCTAGTTCTAGTTGTATCGATCGGGATACAACTCCGAGTGTCCATTACCGTAGGACAGGCTATCGATAGATGTTTTCTTCCCTGCAGGGGTGCACCAACTTACCCACCACGCTCGATTAACTCCGGCCGGACACACTTTCCTGGGTCATGCCCGGCCTCGGCCAAACAATACGCCGCAACCCGACCTAGGCTTAATAGAGAGGTCAGCACGCCGGACTAAACCTATGCCCCCAGGGGTCATGGGCCATCTCCCCAGGAACTCCTGCACATTGGTACGCGGCCGGTGAGCAGACCTAGCAACCTCCTTAAAAAAAGGAAGGTGCTTACCAGTCCAACCCGGCGCGCGCCACTCAGTCGCTGACATCTATTAAGCTTCGGCTGATGCATACGACGCAGAACACCCATACTATGCCCACATGATGGTTAGTGCTATCAGGCCAGAGGCCCCTCGGATCAAATATCCAAATTGTAGTGGATTAGGAACGCGCGGTAACAAGCAGAGACTCACGAAAGATGTGACCCCGTTGCCCCGTCTCGAGGACTTGCGGCAAGGGCTAGAAATGCCCGACCATGCCTCGTAAGTATCTCGCGGGCACCCTCCAGGTCAACCCATCTCCACATCACTCGCGGGTACCCCTCAGGGTCGACCCGCCCTTCCAAGTAACAGTTGTAAAGTCCAAGTATCCGTGTGTCCAAACATCAAGGGGAAAACCCAAGGAGTCACCCCCGGTGAATTCCACTCGATGTAATCATCAAGATGAACGTGAGAGGAATCACCCCCGAGGTTCACACTTGAGGGGTTGCACGACAGAGTCGTATCGGAAGTGGTTAAAGAGGAAATCACCCTCGATGACCACGACTGAATAGCTACACTACAGGGTTAACATTAGAAGTGCTGTAGAGGTCTCACCCTCGGCACTCGATAGTATCCCAGTAGTGTCGAGCAACTAAGGGGAAAGTGATGTGTGGTGCCGGGGCCTGGTCATCGATCCCGTTGATCGGGTCTTCAATGATGAAGCAGGGGCAACAAGGACAAGGTGGGGGTCACTGATGGATCACTAACCAACCTATACTAAGCAGTTTAGGATAAGCCGGTAAGGTAACAATAAGCAGGTTACAAAAGCAGGCTATGCATCAGAATAGGAGCAAACAATAACAATAGCAAAATCTAATGCAAGCATGAGAGAATGGAATGGGCGATATCGGGATGATCAAAGGGGGGGCTTTCCTGGTTGCTCTGGCAAGGAGGGGTCGTCGTCGACGTAGTCGATTACAGGGGCAGCATCGGTCTTGGGGTCTACCGGAGAGAAGAGGGGGAAGAAATAGTAAATATAAAGCAAACATAGCATCACAAAGCAGAACGTGGCAATATGCTGTGCCGGGAGTTACCTAACGTATGGCTACACGATAAAGGTGAAAGGGGGAATCAACCGGGAATGTTTTCCCGGTTCCGGACCCATGTCAGACAGATGACCGGAGGGGGAATGTTCCATGTTCAGCCTGCTAGGGGCATGTGTTAGATGAACGGACCACGTATTCGGATTCGTTAGATTTTTCTGAGCAACTTTCATATAGAAAACATTTTCATCCGAGCTACGGTTTAATTTCTATGAATTTGCAAAGTTTAAACAATATCCTGGAATTATTTATACTAACAGAAAAGGAAAATGACGTCAGCATGACGTAGGAGTGACATCAGCAGTCAACAGTCCGGTTGACTGGTCAAAACTGACACGGGGGACCCACCTGTCATAGACAGTGGGTTAAACAGAGTTTAAACTAATCTAAATTTAGTTAGTAAAACTACTGGGGCCACCTGTCAGTGTCGAATTAACTAAACTAATTAGTTTTAAGTATTAAAATGTTTTAATTAGAGGATTAATCTGTGGGACCCGCACCTCAGTGGCTCGGGCCTGCCCAGTCAGCACGGTTGACCGAAGTCAACAGGATAGCCGGGCCCCAGGGGCCCATGGGTCAGCGACCGAGGGGGTGGCCCCGACCGTCCAGGTCAGCGGTGGTGCCGGAGCTAGCTCCGGCGACCAAATCTGTGGCGGAGGGCGCGGCCGTGCGTCGGGATTCGCCGTCCGACGGCCAAAATGGGCGCGGGCGGGTGTGTTCGAACGGGGAGAGCCCGCCGCGTCGTGTGGTGAGGTCGGTTGGGCTCGCGGCTGGCCGGGACTACGTCGGCGACGAGTGGAGGCGGCGGTGGGATTCGGGACCTCGTCGGGATTGCGCTACGGGGGTCGACGAGGTGGCCAAGCGGCACGGGCAGCCTCGGCGGGCTGCACTGAGCACGTCCCCGTGCTTAGGCGAGCATGGCAACAACGGCGGTCAGCTGCTCGGCGGAGCCGAGCTCGGCCATGGCGGCGTGGTGGCTACGGTAGCGCAAGAGGCTAGGGGAGCGAGGGGAGGAGAAGCGGGGCTCACCGGGCGGCACACACGGTGGCCCTCGGAGGTTTAGGAGCTGCAGTGCAGTGGATCGATGCCGGCGAGCTCCTGTGATCCGAAGTGGAAGACGAGGCCAGGGGAGCGTTCGGGGGCGCCCGGCGTCTTGCAGCTCATCGGGGAGGCGTAGCCGAGGGAGGCAGAGCGGTTGGACAGTTCGGCGAGGCGAACGGGTCTTGGTGGCCGCGAGGACGACGGAGAACGGCGGCGACCGCGTCGGTCTCCTCTCCAGAACGAAGGAGAGGGAGAGGAGAGAGATGGATCTGGGGGAGAGGGGGCAAGTGGGCGAGTGGGGAGGGAGCCCGAGGCGCCGGGCTGCCCTTATCCTCCCCGCGGCGCCTGTAGCGGCGTGGCCGGCGAGGTGGTTCGGCGGCGACGTGCGCGCGCGGTTGCTCGCACAGTGGAGGAGGGGGAAGACGACGGGGGGGTGGGGGGGGTGGGGGGGAGTGGGCCGACCTAGCCTGAGCCAGTTGGCTCAGGTGGGCCCAAGCCCACTGGGAGGTCAGGGGCTCTGGCCCCTTTCCCCTTTTTTTTGCTTTCCCTTTTTCTTTTTCCAGCAGCTTTTGCCTTTTCTTTTTAGCCAATAAAGACTTTCAAAAAATTATGCCATTGGCCAAAATAATTTCAAAGAAGTATATTACACTGCCACAAAAATGGTGGGAGGCTTTTGGAATAGTTGCCAATTTTATAAATTAAAAAGGGCATTTAATTTATTGCTTAGGTCACTGCTTTAAGTAGCTTAGGCCACTTAAACCTTTTGCAAAAATGTTGGTTCACCACCAATATTAGTTGTGGATTATTTGGCACATGATGAACATTTTAGATCTCCTGTCTGACAAATTAAGAGTTTTTGACTTTACATTGTATTTGAATTTGAATCGGTGATTTGGAACAAGTGAAGATTAGCAACAGTAACAATGATGACAAGGCATCATTAGAAGGGGATTACTGTAGCATGATTCTCCGGGTGTTACAAATCTCCTCCACTACAAGAAATCTCGTCCTGAGATTTAAGAGGTGGAGTAAGGGAGAAACACTCAGGAAGGACGGAGCTCAATACAAGATAGGTACCTGGGGGCTATCTCAGTGAACGTGGCATAGAGGCATCTCTCGAGTTGAAATCCAAGAAAGTCATCGAGAGCAAGGGAAGAAGGTGCAATAAGAAGCTTCAACTTGGTAGGCAATCATTCATTGCCTAGAACAAGGGGTGAAAGGGGTTCAGAGCATCGAGGATAAGTATGGCGTCTGATACCAGAATAGATCAATAGGAATGTGGCTCGTGAATACATACGAAGTCAAGCGCAAGGAATAACTTTGGTAACAGGGGTGTACAGGAGAGTCGGGTTTTGATCCTGTGGAACTGTGGGTTATGGGCCCACCATGTGGGTAAAAAAAGGGAAGGTGTTGACATCTTGCACGGTCATGATAGCAAGATATGTCAGGGAATAGTTTGTCAGTTATGTCAGCAACAACATCGGTACCAAGGGCGAGGGACGAAGAGAACCATTTTCCTGCTCGTTGAATGAGGCGGACCAATCGGCAAGGTTCGCGTCCATCGGTGGTTACCGGAATGTCATCAACAATAGTAACAGGGTCTGACTGACAAGGTTGTACATCGAGGCGTTTTATAAGCAGGGAATTATTTCTGCTTATAATATATAGATCACAAGAAGGTTAAACAAACCAATGGAAAGGAAAATGTGATTATTATGATAACTAGACCAATGAAAAGGAAAGATGTTTATACCCAAATGTTAGATTATAACTTTCCCAAGGAAAGGCAGAGCATGATAGGGCTCCAAGTATTAAGCCGTTTAGACAAAGGGGCAAGGAATTTATGAGGTTTACCCATACAACAGTGTTTGGATAATTGATCAAGAACAGTTAGCATTGCGCTCCCAATGTTCTTGTTGATGGTCGGAGTACCACACACATGCTTCGGGATAGTGTTGACATGGACATCGGGGAAATGTCAGACTTCAGATACATAAAGGATCCATTGGAACAACTTATAAAATAAGTCATACAATTTCAGCAAGGAAAAGATGAGGATGGGGCCCACGGGCTCAGCAACAATTCATCGAGGGGGCAAGGATGGTATTTCTCATCATGAATTCGGTTGATATCCTAGAAAAGTTTGGAATGATGATGATGATCACGAAACATTTGTTGAGAGGTTTCATGAAGATGTAATCGATCAACGACGACATTAAGCAAAAGAAATGATGAAGTGTAAGGTTAATTGAACCACGAGTACGACACAAACTCGAAAGCAAGCTTGCTGTTCATGGCAAAATGGTATGACGAGGAAGATCGACATAAGCTTAGCTCGTCGTCGAAAATTGTGCTCTGGAAAGGACCTGGTAGCATAGTTAAAAATTAGCATGATAATGATATAACCGATCAAGCTAGGAATGATGTGATGGAGTATCATTCCAATGAGAATTCACAAGTGGTAGTGCAATGACACAATATACTTGAGATAACAAGGGGCAATACTTGAGGTAGATCAAAAATAGAGGTTAGACATATGAAATGATCTGCAGAAGACAAGTATTTTAACTTGTCCGGGAAATGGAGTTAAGGAGAAACTATGGTAGGAACCACGGTTACGAATGATCAAACCACCGATATAAGATGAACTTATAACAAGGGGTAATCATATTTACGAGCAGCTTCCACGATAAGTTCTACATCGGGTCAGTGGGCATGAAGACAAGGGTTCAAGGTCGCCTCCCACTTCTTCAATGCATAACCTTTCATCACTCCTCATTTTTCAAAGAAAATGTAGTGCAGAGGATTTATCTGGCGAAGTACCAGAAGAGTAAGACTCGTAAGAACTCTCGGGTTCACTCGGATTACGGAAGGCATAAGTTCAACCCATCGGGGCATCTTAGGAACATATACGACGAACTTCAATACTACTTAACACCAGCTCAAAAGTAGAGCATGGTTCACAAAAAGAGAGGATAATGTTTACCATAGGCATTAAGTGTTAGGGGAAAACTGACGAGAATTTAGAATGTGAAGGACACTGTCGGATAATAATCCAACAAGGAATTGGCAGTCCCCAAAGGATCTGATGTGATTATTGGTACTCAATCAGAAGAAGGAAAGAATGCAAAGGCATTCGATTATAGAAACATCTGAATAATTCAATACTTGAGTACAAAGGAGTCATGGTTTCAAGACGAAGGATCAGAAGCAGAGGCTCTGATCAAAAGATGAGTAAGTTGAATAGACATAGAGGTGCACCCGATCAAATCTTGATTGGGCAAGAACCAGCTCAAAACCGGAGCGATGTTGAAGCCAAAAAGAAAATTTCCAAGGATTAATTGATGATTGCGAGTATTCGCTCACACGTTGAATCCATAGGAACAGAATGACAACCACAAAGAATTTTTAAAGAATATTGCTAGACATATGGAATTAATCCTAATGCAAGCAGGCAAGGAGAATTAAGAGCAATAGGCTGCAGAGGATTTTCGGAAGATCACATAGTAATTCCAAGTATTTTGGAAAGCATATGAACAACTAGGGATGAACAGGTTTAGTGAATTATCCGTAGTGCAAAAGAAGCCGCAAAGCAGAAGGCACAAAGGATTCTTGAAACAACGGAGAGTACATCTTGTAATAATAGGAGCAACTGGGTATGAAGGTACAAGCGGCAAGGATGTTATTCACGGGGATTATCGGTGGTCAGGAACTGCAAAGCAGTGGGCACAGGGTCTCGGGAAACATCGAGGAATATCTGCAGAATCTTCTGGCAAAGCAAGCGATCATCTGTAGTGAAGGGGCTCTCCGGGAGGAAGTGGTTACGAGATCCTAGAGTCAGAGTTAGTAGAATCTTTAACCCGAATAGACGAGAGATCAGAGTCCCAGAGTATAGACGAGGAATAAAAATATCCTAATACCACCCAATGGCGACGTGGGCCCGTAAGCCACACAGTCAATGTTAGTAAAAGTTTTTCAGTGACTAGACTCAACTTCGCCCAAGGAGTTGGAAACGGGGCTACCTACAGGCAGTCGGCTCTGATACCAACTTGTGACGCCCTCGATTCAATTGTACACTAATCATACACGCAAATGTGTACGATCAAGATCAAGGACTCACGGGAAGATATCACAACACAACTCTAGACACAAATTAAAAATAATACAAGCTTTATATTACAAGCCAGGGGCCTCGAGGGCTCGAATACACAAGAGTCAGCGAAAGCAACAACATCTGAGTACAGACATAAGTTAGACAAGTTTGCCTTAAGAAGGCTAGCACAAAAGCTACATCGATCGAAAAGGCAAGGCCTCCTGCCTGGGAGCCTCCTAACTACTCCTGGTCATCGGCGGTCTCCATCACGTGGTAGTAGGCACCCTCGGGGTAGTAGCAGTCGTCAAAGGTGTCATCTGGCTCCTGGACTTCGTCATCTGGTTGCGTCATCCGAGAAGAATGGAAAAGGGGGAAAAGAGGGAGCAAGGCAACCGTGAGTACTCATCCAAAGTACTCGCAAGCAAGGATCTACACTACATATGCAACATTATCAAAGGAAGGCTGTATATGTGGACCGGGCTGCAGAAATGCCAGAATAGAGAGAAGACCTAGTCCTTTCAAAGACTAGCATCTTCTGGAAACCACCATCTTGCAGCAACAGGAGGGAGCAGAGTAGCATAAAGTAAAGTAGTAGTAGTGTTATCAACCTCGACCAGAGATCCTTTCTCGACTCCCTGCGAGAAAGAAATCCCAGAGCCATACTATCCAATTGTCATCACAATCCAATTCTCATCACCATCCAATTCTCATCACATATATCCAATTCTAGTTGTATCGATCAGGATACAACTCCGAGTGTCCGTTACCGTAGGACAGGCTATCGATAGATGTTTTCTTCCCCGCAGGGGTGCACCAACTTACCCACCACGCTCGATTAACTCCGGCTGGACACCCTTTCCTGGGTCATGCCCGGCCTCGGCCGAACAATACGCCGCAACCCGACCTAGGCTTAATAGAGAGGTCAGCACGCCAGACTAAACATATGCCCCCAGGGGTCATGGGCCATCTCCCCAGGAACTCCTGCACGTTGCGTATGTGGCAGGTGAGCAGACCTAGCTACCTCCTTAAAAAAGGAAGGTGCTTACCAGTCCAACCTGGCGCGCGCCACTCAGTCGCTGACGTCTATTAAGCTTTGGCTGATGCATACGACGCAGACCGCCCATACTATGCCCACGTGATGGTTAGTGCTATCAGGCCAGAGGCCCCTCGGATCAAATATCCAAATCGTAGTGGATTAGGAACGCGCGGTAACAAGCAGAGACTCACGAAAGATGTGACCCTGTTGCCCCGTCTCGAGGACTTGCGACAAGGGCTAGGAATGCCCGGCCACGCCCCGTAAGTATCTCGCGGGCACCCTCCAGGTCAACCCGTCTCCACATCACTCGCGGGTACCCCTCAGGGTCGACACGCCCTTCCAAGTAACAGTTGTAAAGTCCAAGTATCCGTGTGTCCAAACATCAAGGGGAAAACCCAAGGAGTCACCCCTGGTGAATTCCACTCGATGTAATCATCAAGATGAACGTAAGAGGAATCACCCCTGAGGTTCACACTTGAGGGGTTGCACGACAGAGTCGTATCGGAAGTGGTTAAAGAGGAAATCACCCTCGATGACCACGACTGAATAGCTACACTACATGGTTAACATCAGAAGTGCTGTAGAGGTCTCACCCTCGGCACTCGATAGTATCCCAGTAGTGTCGAGCAACTAAGGGAAAGTGATGTGCAGTGCCGGAGCCTGGTCTTCGATCCCGTTGATCGGGTCTTCAATGATGAAGCAGGGGCAACAAGGACAAGGTGGGGGTCACTGATGGATCACTAACCAACCTATACTAAGCAGTTTAGGATAAGCCGGTAAGGTAACAATAAGAAGGTTACAAAAGCAGGCTATGCATCAGAATAGGAGCAAACAATAACAATAGCAAAATCTAATGCAAGCATGAGAGAATGGAATGGGAGATA
>NC_041389.1:187357192-187388528 GCF_002162155.2 Triticum dicoccoides
GGTTGCCTGGTTGCTCTGGCAAGGAGGGGTCGTCGTCGACGTAGTCGATCACAGGGGCATCATCGGTCTTGGGGTCTACCGGAGAGAAGAGGGGGAAGAAACAGTAAATATAAAGCAAACATAGCATCACAAAGCATAACGTGGCAATATGCTGTGCCGGGAGTGACCTAACGTATGGCTACACGATAAAGGTGAAAGGGGGAATCAACCGGGAATGTTTTCCCGGTTCCGGACCCGTGTCAGACAGATGACCGGAGGGGGTATGTTCCATGTTCAGCCTGCTAGGGGCATGTGTCAGATGAACGGACCACGTATTCAGATTCGTTGGATTTTTCTGAGCAACTTTCATATAGAAAACATTTTCATCTGAGCTACGGTTTAATTTCTATGAATTTGCAAAGTTTAAACAATATCCTGGAATTATTTATACTAACAGAAAAGGAAAATGACGTCAGCATGACGTAGGAGTGACATCAGCAGTCAACAGTTCGGTTGACTGGTCAAAACTGACACGGGGGACCCACCTGTCATAGACAGTGGGTTAAACAGAGTTTAAACTAATCTAAATTTAGTTAGTAAAACTACTGGGGCCACCTATCAGTGTCTAATTAACTAAACTAATTAGTTTTAAGTATTAAAATGTTTTAATTAGAGGATTAATCTGTGGGACCCGCACGTCAGTGTCTCGGGCCTGCCCAGTCAGCACGGTTGACCTAAGTCAACAGGATAGCCAGGCCCCAGGGGCCCACGGGTCAGCGACCGAGGGGGTGGCCCCGACCGACCAGGTCAGCGGTGGTGCCGGAGCTAGCTCCGGCGACCAAATCCGCGGCGGAGGGCTCAGCCGTGCGTCGGGATTCGCCGTCCGACGGCCAAAATGGGCGCAGGCGGGTGTGTTCGAACGGGGAGAGCCCGCCGCGTCGTGTGGTGAGGTCGGTTGGGCTCGCGGCTGGCCGGAACTACGTCGGCGACGAGTGGAGGCGGCGGTGGGATTCGGGACCTCATCGGGATCGCGCTACGGGGGTCGACGAGGTGGCCAAGCGGCACGGGCGGCCTCGGCGGGTTGCACTGAGCACGTCCCCGTGCTCAGGCGAGCATGGCAACGACGGTGGTCAGCTGCTCGGCGGAGCCGAGCTCGGCCATGGCGGCGCGGTGGCTACGGTAGCGCAAGAGGCTAGGGGAGCGAGGGGAGGAGAAGCGGGGCTCACCGGGCGGCACACACGGTGGCCCTCGGAGGTTTAGGAGCTGCAGTGCAGTGGATCGATGCCGGCGAGCTCCTGTGATACGAAGTGGAAGACGAGGCCGGGGGAGCGTTCGGGGGCGCCCGACGTCTTGCAGCTCGTCGGGGGGGCGTAGCCGAGGGAGGCGGTGCGGTTGGATAGGTCGGCGAGGCGAACGGGTCTTGGTTGCCGCGAGGACGACGGAGAACGGCGGCGACCGCGTCGGTCTCCTCTCCAGAACGAAGGAGAGGGAGAGGAGAGAGATGGATCTGGGGGAGAGGGGGCAAGTGGGCAAGTGGGGAGGGAGCCCGAGGCATCGGGCTGCCCTTATCCTCCCCGCGGCGTCTATAGCGGCATGGCCGGCGAGGTGGTTCGGCGGCGACGTGCGCGCGCGGTCGCTCGCACAGTGGAGGAGGGGGAAGACGACAGGGGGGGAGTGGGCCGGCCTAGCCTGGGCCAGTTGGCTCGGGTGGGCCGAAGCCCACTAGGAGGCCAGGGGCTCTGGCCCCTTTCCCCTTTTTTTTGCTTTCCCTTTTTCTTTTGCTAGCAGCTTTTGCCTTTTCTTTTTAGCCAATAAAGACTTTCAAAAAATTATGCCATTGGCCAAAATAATTTCAAAGAAGTATATTACACTGCCACAAAAAGGGTGGGAGGCTTTTGGAATAGTTGCCAATTTTATAAATTAAAAAGGGCATTTAATTTATTGCTTAGGTCACTGCTTTAAGTAGCTTAGGCCACTTAAACCTTTTGCAAAAATGTTGGTTCACCACCAATATTAGTTGTGGATTATTTGGCACATGATGAACATTTTAGATCTCCTGTCTGACAAATTAAGAGTTTTTGACTTTAGATTGTATTTGAATTTGAATCGGTGATTTGGAACAAGTGAAGATTAGCAACAGTAACAATGATGACAAGGCATCATTAGAAGGGGATTACTGTAGCATGATTCTCGGGGTGTTACACGTGTATACATATATGTAGTGCGGCGAGAGTGTGGAGAGTGCAAACCCTAGCGAACAAGCGCTGAGGCTCCAGCTTATATATATATATATATATATATATATATATATATATATATATATATATATATACTACTGTAGTATGGACTAAGCTCCGGAGCCTTCACTGCACGTGCTTTTGGATGTATGACAGGTGAGCCAGCCACATTTTGGGCCCACCTGTCATAAACCCAAAGGCAGGTGCACTAAGTCAATGAAGCTGCGTCCATATAGTACTCTCGTGTATACGACTAATATATAGTGGAGTGGTTTTCTTATTCTCTCCATAATAATCATTTTAAATTGTGTAAGTACGAAACGAAACTCTTTATTTAACGTACATTGAAGAAAACTACTACTACTTCCGATGAACTAACGATCCACGCCCACGCGTCCTGGTCGCACTTCCTGTCCTTCACGTGCGGTACACTACCCTCCCTTAAGTGAACAACCACACATGCGCCAAATTATCTGAAACGTGTGAGAGTGTGTACAAATAAAGAATTTTAATTTCTATTATCGGAAAGGTTTGAGAGTATTACGAAGTTTGACTTCAGTCAAATCTATTATGCGGAGTAAATAAAAATGGAGGGATACTACGTCCATCCGAGTTTTTAGTCCACACCATTTCTTAAATCAAAGTTAATAGCTGGACAAATAAAATTATAGGGGAGCTGGAGACAAAGTTGTGAGAAGGCTTAGAAATCAATACAAAACTTATGCTCTTAGTACCAACGTCGATCCTTCTCCGAGGAAACATTTGGTTCATAGCCAATTGTGTGATAAAATTGCACCAACGTGAAAGACGACTGCGTCTCCAACGCAACCAAGGTGAACTGACGAAGGATATCATCTTTGTGCATAACAAGCAAAGAGCACTGATGGAAGATAACTTGTTTTTCATTGAAATCAATCAGCTTCACCAGCCGACGCAACCATGAGGCGCAACCATGAGCATTGACAGGTCATCGTGGTGATGCATCATCCATTTGGCATCAAGTTTGGGTGAGGCACCTGTGAAGTTCGATAAATCCTCACTATGGTCTGTTTCTTCTCAGTAATCAAGCTTGAGGAAGGAATAACCATGTGGCAGAGGACAGTGAGGTGGAACAACAATGGCCATCCAATTTTGTGCAGTTCCACTAAAATTGAGGAAGACATGCCCGAGTATGGAGATACGCATCGCTGTTTCCAAAAATATAAAAAAAGGATATAGTGTTGTTACTTTGTTTTACAAGATTTGCAACAACATCTCAATTGTCAATAAGAATTAATGAAAAGTACACCAACAAAGAGAAGCATCATAATTATCTTGATGGGAACTAAACTAGGATACCCAAGAAAAAAAGCATTTCTTCATTTAACTAGTGATAATATTAGATTAGCAGCAGTAATAGGAGCATATGGACAATGACCGCACAACCACCATGTACTTTTTGTCGAAACAACATGTATACCTCCACCGAGGCATAAATCAGGACAACTTTTCAAGTGGCATTTCCTCTATAATAGTAGGTGATGTTGGACCAGCCGACGAACCCTAGCTACTATACATGGGGAGCTGGGGAGTAGTCGCATAGAAGAAAACCCGCACGCAGCGACCTGGGGAGCTGGACCAGTACAAGAAGTTATACCTCAGGTGGGCGAGATGTCATTTAGGCTGGCGGGCAGGATCTGCCCACACGACGACAATGAACAAGGGCATAGAGGATCTTCGTCTGCGCCAGCGCCGGCTCCGAGAGGACGGTGCGCATCGGCTTCCTCCGTCGCCGATGGCGACAACGTCAACGCTGCACCTCCTCACCTCCCGCAGCGGACAGGGTTCGGCCGAATCTGTGACCACCGCTAAGGAGAGAGATAGAGTGGACACTTTTATCTTGTTTTGATATGGAGAGGGTGAGGGAGCGAGACGCGAGAAACTCTATCAAACAAGAGGCTATAATGGAGTAAAAAATCTCTCCATAGCAGTGGTTTTAAATAGAATACACCTGTTCCCGGAAAAAACAAACGAAAACTGGCAGACAATTTTTTAACGTACCAAGAAAGAAAACTCGATCAAAAACACGCCCCCACTTTCAGGTCGCGAGAGTCGTCGCGCACACACACATAGACATAGACATGCATATTCGTGTTTATGTAAAATTCCATTTCCATCTCCATCTCCAATCATATTTGTCCAACTGGCACATTATTTACGTTGTTAATTATATACGCAGCAATATTAACATACATCATTCTTGTTTGCGGACGTCCGGACCGCTGCCACGTCCGGTCCTGACCAACCCAAACCCTCTTCATCACCCGCAAGTCATTCCCTCCCAAAACGGTCAATGCCGCATTCATGCCCGGCCAGATCGGACGCGACCTCTCGCTGGCGCCAGCATTGAAGCGGCATGCTAGCCGAGAGAGCGTCGCCTGTGCTGCTTCCGGGTGCACGCGATTGCTCCGCGTTCAAAGGTCGCAATAGCTGGCTACAACATGCATGTAAAAAGTTCTTGGGAGTCCGTGCTACAACTAGCTGTCCTCCCCCAACTCGTCAATCTCTTCCAGTAGTGCTAGTACTCCATGTCGCGATCCATCGACTAACAGGCGGGAAAGTTATTGTATACTTGGTTTGCGGTGAGTGGCATGCCGAGCGACCATGTGGGGTCGAGCCGTGGAGGAGGGTGAGACACGAACACGATAGACGTGATTTAAATGTTGGTTTTGCTCGATGGCGCGATCCAACGAAATGAAACGTTGGTTTCTCTTTATTCTCCGGGAAAACGGAAACTTTCCACTCCATTTTCATTCCTATTCCAAGGTTGCCCCGTTACAACATTCCATCAAATACAAAGGAAAACTAACACGCATGCTGATGCATCTCAATGATTCACAAATCATAGCCAATATTTACTTCACAACTAAAGACAAAAGTTGTGAGAGCATGTACGAAAGAAAAACTACTGATGGGGTTACTACGACTTAAACCCTAAACCTTAAACATGATTTAATTTCCTGGCCAGGTAGAACCTGTCGAAGGAAAGACGGCTGGCACCCTCGGATCATACGATGCTTTTGTGCAGTTCCACTAAAATCGACCTGAGCATCCCTGATGGCAAAGATATTGAAGAAGTGTCATTAGAATAATAGTACTGGCACTAGTTCATGAGACATAAACTCATCACAAGTAGAAGCTGGTAGAAGTAGAGAAAGATCGACATGGAGATGGAGCTACAGTAGTGGAGCAAGCCGGCTCCAAAAGGAGGATGGACTACTTGGGACGTCGGGCTGTAGCTAGAAGGGCGGTTGGGACGCAGCATCGGCCCATACCGCGGTGACCCCCGATTGGGACGCACCGACTGTGGGTTTTCTCCCTCGCTGATGTCGACCGCATCTACGCAGAACATTGTTCCCTTCCCCTAGCTGCGAGATCAGGCCAGTCGTTCTATGCTTGTGAAGAGAGCAACCTAAGCAAGCAGGCTTGTAGCTTAGGCTCCTGCTAGTGTATATATAGTGGTTTTCTTTTTCTCTCCATATCAACCATTTTATATTGCGTACGTGTCATTGAAGAGTGAAATGATGGTTGCTTCTTCTGACTAACTTACTGTGTGATTTGACTGCTCCTTAGTGGCCCCTACACGTACTCCCCCTACGTGTATGCAACAGTCACACGTACACATGGACGCAAAAATGCGCGCGACGCCCTAATGCATGCATGTCCGAGCACACGACGGAACACACACGGTCACGCTCAAGTGCTCAACCTACACGTGCATGCACACACATACTCAGTCAGAGTGAACTAGTCACCATATAAACACCGGAAAATATATACATTGAGCGCAATGAGTGCATTATGAAGTCCACTGACCATATTTTTACAAATATACAGTGACAGACAGTGTATTTATCTCGTTTGAAATTAAGCCATATTAACTGGAGAGGAGGCAGTATGGACTAGCATTACTTTGCTGTGTCCCGACAACTTGCCGAACGAGGAGAAGGTTGCAGGACGGGAGAAGCTTGCACGCAATGGCTCTCAGGACAAGGAGAAACTTTTGATTAATGCAAGCTCTCCCTCGCTCAGGCGGTGGACGTGCAACAGTTAATTTGGTGTCAGATTGCCAGAAGCATACACTATACTACTAGTACTATTATTGTTCGACTCCCCGAATAGGCGAACAACCAAGCGCAAAGTTTACTAGTAGTACTAGTACTAGTACTATAGTCTATAGAGGTATGTACTATACTAGTACTAGGAACCGGATGGAGTAGCGTCTGCACTCTTATTATGATTTTAAAATGTGATAAAGCAATCTTCAACACATTTGGTTCTCTTCGAGGGTTCTCGCATGTAATAATGGAAGTTGATTGCATGGAACACTCACCACAAATCTCGCTTAATTTTGGCTCTTATCCTGTTACAACTAGGAGCGCTCGGTAATATTTCCTCTTTTTTTGTTATTCAGCATGTAAATAGGTCAGCAAACCTTGCGGCGCATCTTCGTGCGAATCGTGCTTGCTGCACTTTGAATGTGGCCGAGAACTGGCTTGATGAAACACCTCGCTTCCTACTTCTTTTTTTGCGGGGTACCTCGCTTCCTAGTGACCAGTGTCTTGGCTGATCGTCTTAAGAATGCTTATATATATGAATAAAGCTCTCTCATTTACCCACAAAAAAGATTAAGCCATATTAACCGGAAAGGAGGGAGTATGGACTAGCACTACTTTTTGGTGTGTCCAGTCAACTGGCAGAATGAGGAGAAGCTTGCAGGACAAGGTGAAGCTCGCTTACGCCTTTTGACTAATGCAACCTACCCTCGGTGGACATGCATCAGTCCATTCGGTGTCAAATTGTCAGAGGCATACACTGTAGTACCCAACATGCGGAGTACCATCATTGTTCGACTTCACGAAGAGGCGAAGAGCCAAGCGCAGTAGTATGAGTAGTACTACTACTAGAACCGCATGGTGGAGCGTCTATACTCTTATTTTTTCTATCTCTGATAAAGTACACGTTTATTCCGAGAAGGGCGGAAAACGGCAGCCCAACATGTAATGATGATATCGATCAACCAACCATGCTCGAATGTATCTTGGCCTCCGTGCGAGCCAGTCTGTGTGTTCTCGCTCCTTGTCTCTCTCAAGGAACGGCGGATTGGCTCTTTGCCATCAATTAAGATCGGTTTGCTCACACTCCTGTCCCACATGTCAGTGATATGCTAAGAGGAGGTGCGTTGACCGACTGGCCATACGCGTACTTGGTTTTGCACCTTCATCCGTCACAGTTTACAGGGCGCGCTTCATTATGATGCATTTCTCTCAATGCATTTCCACCACCAGAGAGACTTTAGACGCGTTTGGTTTAATGCTCAATTAATTAGGGCGTGGTAACCGCAAACAAGTCCACAATTTTCTCTCGATGTACTCCCTCCTTTCCAGTTTATAGGGCTTATCTCAAAATTTTAGTTTTTCAATTTTATAAGGCTCAATTTGGTTGTTTTCCATCACATGTTCAGATTCCAAGGTGCATTAAATCATTGCATGCAAGTATTAAGAGAAAATTGACGAATGAATGTACTTTATGCATGCATGCATTGCAATTAATGCATTGATAAACATAATTTTTTGAGGAAAACAAGAGCATTTATTAGGTGCTTTTGCAAAACTACAAAAAGTATTCCACCACTCGCCATCTACCTTGATTGGTGAGATTTTTGAATTGAGCACTATAAACCGGAATGGAGGGAATACTACTATGGAGTGGAGTAAGTGCATGCATGTGTGTACCCGGGGTGGAAGCACTGCATGCATGTGTTTACGTATTATTCCCTCTAGTAATAGACGCCGTGCTATAACTACCAATGCTATTTTTCAGGCCGATCGCTAGTCGCCTTGGTCCCACAGATTTTTTATTTATTTTTTCTAAAGCGCGCTCTATAAACAGTGACGGATGGAGTAGTATGAGCGGATTCAAAGAAGAGCGCATTGATGGTTGCTTCTTCCAAGCAAGTGGGAATGGTGGGGCTTATGATTTGACTACTCATTACTCACTATTAATGCAGCGCAACGACCAGGCTGAGTCTCCCATGCGGTTGTGCACTACCCCCTCGGTTCTTAAATATACTCCGGAGTATTTGTCTTTCTAGAGATTTCAACGAGTGACTACTCAAATATTTGTCTTTTTATAGATTCAAATGGACTACTACATACGGATGTACATAGACATATTTTAGACTTTAGATTCACACATTTTGCTCCGTATGTAGTCACTTGTTGAAATCTCTAGAAATACGAATATAGTATTTTGGAACGGAGGGAGTACACATCCGAAGAAAAATGAGTGAATCTACACTCTAAAATATGCCCATTTGAAATTTGTAAAGAGTCAAATATTTAGGAACGAAGGAGTATAATTTTGTGCATGGCACATGGACCCGGATGCTGAAGAGGCTTCTAGCAATGCTATCAAGCGTCCATCATTTTTTACATTATTGACGTACTATACAAATAATTTTCCAGCGACATGAAATTGTACAATGGTGTGAGCTTTCAGCTTTTGTTTCATGTGTCTTGCCATCGATGCTCTTTCGGAAACAATAAAAAAACTAACTTCCTTGCTAATGCATGTCAATTATTAGCAGATCAGAGCTAATATTTACATCACAACTGAAGACAGAGTTGTGAGAAGGTGTTAAATTAAAATTGATCCATGCTTTCATTGGCGCCAACGTCCCCCCCAGCTTTGTCTAAATCAACAAGGCATGTTGGGGAAAAAAGTAGCTATCTGGAGCATGCAACATTTCGATCATTTTGTGCAGTTCCATTAAAAGAGACCTGAGCTTCCCTGTTCAAAAGATATTAAGTGTGATTACGATAATAGAGGACTGCTGATGAAACAATAAACACATAAATAGAAGCCGGTCACCTTTGCAGTCTCTCTTAAGACTAACTAGTTGGAGAAGATTAGGCTCAGAGTTGGATGAGGAGGATAGAGCAAAACCAATCCCCCTTTGTGCAGTCGCAATGAAATGTAGAGACGTTGCCCGTGTGATATTTTAGTACAATTGCACAAAACACTCTTAAGAAAAAATTGATTTGTGCAGTTCACCAAAAGGTCGCAATAGCAACGAGGTGAAATGGATAGCCCTGTTTGCAAAAAAGAGGTAGAAAGGAAACAATTACTGGCCAATAACAGTTGATGACACATGCGACGACAAAAAAGAAGCATATTCCTTGTCCTAAGGGAAGATAACAACACGGTTGTGTTTGTCTAAAACGGTGTGAGGACGAGATTGCAATATGGAAAGTATGCCGGACGAGCTATGTTTTGGGCAAAGAACTATGGAAGATCCACATGCAGCAAGGTGGGAAAACGGGCAGTGGTGCAAGGTCGGAGGGGATACCTGGAGGTCGTCGGGATGTAACTAGGTGAGTGGCGGTGGGCGGAATCTGCCCATACTGCGGCAGCGAGCAGGTGGTGTAGGCCCTGTCGCGCCGGAGCTTGGTCAGAGAGAACGACGTGTACCGTAGATTGGGATGTGCTGCCTCGGCACTGTCGAACGGAGAAACGATGCACTTCCTCCCTTTCCCCCGGCGGACGGGATGCAGCTGGATCAGTGACCAACGGAGAGAGAGAGAGAGAGAGAGAGAGAGAGAGAGAGAGAGAGGCCACCGCACTCCCTTTCCCCCGACGGACGGGATGCGGCCGGGTCAGTGACCAACGGTGAGAGAGAGAGAGGCCACCGCAGCCTTGTGTGAGATACTCAGAAGAGCGACAAACCAAGCAGGCAGGCTCCATTGTATATAGTGGAGCGGACTACCTTTTTCTCCATAAAAATCATTTTATATTCTGTGTACGTGCCATTGAGCGCTATAACTTTATTTAAAAATCACGCGTAAACGCGTCAAGTCGAACTTTGTTTCGTGCACGCGTGGTACACGACCTCCCTAGGTAAACAACCGCTACAGGCGTTCAAATTAGCTCGTGGGCTGCCATTTCGTAAAGAGATGAGCTCCACCGTGTACCGGCGCAGGTGTGGCTGGGCACGAAGCGTGAGTATCTTCACGGTGCACCTATTCTCTTCTTGTATACATACACCACCTACGTGGGGTTGTGTGAGAGAGATACAAACCTAGAGAGATATAGTGTGTGGGTTCGTGGGAGTATTTTGGGGGGGGGGTGGGTCAATCAAAAAATGTAACATATGCAATGTGTGTGAAATAGAGTCCTGGATATAACATATATATAGAGGGGGCGATCCACGAGAAAAGAGTGGAGGTATCATCGGCTTGAGGTGTCCATAGAATCAAAGAGAGGGATGATGTGTGTGTGTGTGCGTGCGCGCGGTCGATAAAGAGTGCCATCGAATTTGTGTGTGCCCACGTCAAAGATATAGAGTGGCTGGCCTACTGGAACGTGAGAGGGGACATGTGCGGTTTGTCTCTGTGGCACAGATACCTACCTGCAGTGCTCGACTATCGGTGTGTGGTGGGGGAAGAGTGAAACCCAATTAACTATAGAGGTACAATGGCTGGTATATGTGTGGAGGAGGAGAGAGGCCTACCTCGTGTATTAAGGAGATTGATCTGCCTCATGTATTAAGGGATATCGATCGGCATCCATGCATATGTGTAGGAGAGGAATAAGGTTGGGAGAGAGATAGAGCTAGAGTGTTGGAGGGGGTGGTAGTGGAGTTGCTTCTAACAAATGGTGGGATAGGCTTGCTAGACAAATGGAGGGCGCGCCCGCAATATCAATAAGAGAGGAGATGGCTTCTTGTTGTTGTCTGTGCACGTGCGTGTGAGAGATGGGTCAGGAGGCATGCACGAATGATGAGGGGGGACGATATGGCTGTGGTAAGCACACGTAACTACATAGGAAGATCAATCGCCCTTTGTTAGAGAAAGGAGAGACATAACTTGGGAGGTACGTCGATCGATGGGAGGGGATAGTTAAAGTCGATCTAGGTATATGTTGGGAGATTGATCGGTATACATGCATGTGTGTGTTAGAAGCAAATGAGGCACGAGGAGAAGGATAGAGAGAGAGGGATGCATCTAGGAGGTGGTACGAGAGGCATACTATATCGAGGGGGAAGGAGTGCGCGAGTACGAGATCGATGAAAAGAGTGGTGGGAGTGAGGCATGGACAATGACAAGAGAAGAGGGGAAGCTTGTGTTTGTGCTAGGCACACCTGGCTAGAGAGGCATATCGATCGATGTGTGCCGTAAATAAGGAGCTGGGGGGCCTACACACACCGTTGGTGAACGACCTAAAGTGAAAAGACGAATTTGCACGATGGAGCTAGAGAATGCTGAGGGAGGGATGCGGGCGTGTGCATGCACGAGAGAAAGTTAGCGCTAGCTACAAAGATAAGAGGATTGTGTGGGTGTAAAAGACGAATAGAGATCATACTTCATTATAAAAAGTGAATTCAGATATTTTGAAGAATTTATCATAGTGTTTTAAACCGACACATGTGTGAATACACACACACACACACACACACACACACACACACACACACACACACACACACACACACACACATATATATATATATATATATATATATATATATATATATATAAACACTATTCTGATCATGGGATCAGAATAATATTCTAATCACAACCTGAAGTGCCTGAGTAACGCGCCTGAACTTCCCTCTGTACGATCCCGACCTTCGGGCTATCTTCGCAACCGTGGCTTCCCCCGCGAATTATTCTTGTTAGTCATGTTCTATGTGATGTTAATGTAATCTAGAAACGTTTTTAGCAACTAAATACACGTTTTAAATAGGAATCGCGCTCATAGGCGGATTTTGCACTCGGGTCGTGATGAGCTCGCGTTTTTTGCAATTTTACTGCCTGAGTTGTTCGACCTGAACTTCCCCCAGTGCTAGGTTGAACTTCCGCCAACATTGCCCAAATGGGGCTTGCTATATACCGTTGGAAAGCTATGGACACCAGTATCATGACCCAAGTTAAATTTTTGGCAAAATGTAAGCGGTTTAAGAGCAGTTTTGAAAACCGTTTTTTCTTCATACAAAAACGTGAATCATATTTTCGATCGCATTTCTAAACCGTTTATCAGAATGAGGCATATAATATGGCGTTGAAAAGCTGCTGCAAAACCGCTCCTTCCACATGTTGAAAGTTTTCCCTAATTCCCTATGGTAAAAGATTAATATGGAAACACGTAAAATTACGCAAACCGAACAGCCGAGTTCGTATTTTCGATGTCATTTCTAAACAGCTAATCCAATTGAGGCACATGATATGGCGTTGGAAAGCATATGAAAATGCGCTACTTTTTCTTGTTGAAAGTTTTTGCTAATTCTGAACGGTTTAAGAGTAATTTAGAAAACAGTACAAGTCCTACCGAGTTTGTATTTTCAAGCTCATTTTTTAACTGTGCATTCGAATGCAGCAAATGATATGGCCTTGGAAAGTTTGAACAAATGCAAAAAAATTTGGTATGTATTGCTTCTCCTAATTCTTTACGGTTTTAAGTCAATTTTGAAAATAGCTAAAAACGTATTTTCGCCGTAATTTCTACAAACTTTATCGGAATGGTGCAAGTAATATACCGTTGAAAAGCTACGGAAAATCTGAAACTTTTTCATGTTGACGACTTTCTCTGATTCCAAGCCGTTTTCAAGTAATTTCAAAAACGGCGAGGTCATTCGTTCTGCCTTTATCGCAAAACAGATTCGTCGAAAATGCATCGCGCGAAGTACTTGAACTTCTGTGGCAGTTCTGTTTGAACTTCACTCTGTTTTTTGACGTGATGTATTTCGACCGTAATTCTCAAACCACTTACCGTAGTTGAGCAAATGATATACCGATGGAAAGCTATTAAAAACACACAACTTTTTTGTGTTGATGAGTTTTTCATACTCGCAACGGTTCAAAATATATTTTTGAATGCGTAAAACAATGTCGTTTTGCTTGTTTTTACATGTAAATGAAGATCGAACGTCTCACACTAGAGATCTCGAACTTCACCAGGAGTAGCACGTGAACTTCTAGCAACAAAATCTTTTAAGCTTTTTCTTTTCTATTCTTATTTTCCTATCTGAAACGCATTTCGTGTAGTAGTTGAACTTCCCGTTGTTTTCATCTTGAACTTCTGTCATGTAATTTCGTTCAACCTCTCTCGCAAGAATTTTTAAACTTCCCCGGACAGAGCACTTGAACTTCTAGCAACAACTTTTTTAGAAGTTATTTTATTTTTGAACTTATTGTTTCCATTCTTTAATAACGAGATAAATCTGAGTTTTCTATAATCATCAAACTTCTGCATCTTTTTAATTTGGACTTCCTTATGTTATTTCTTAATTTTTTCTATTAAATTTTGATGCGCTCTATTTTTAAAAGTTGAACTTCTTGTTATTTTATTTTTGAACTTCTTGTTTTCATTCTTTATTAATGAGGAAATTTTGAGTTTTTTATAATCATCGAACTTCTCCATCTTTTTAATATGGACTTCCTGTTTTATTTTTTAATCTTTTTTTATGAAATTTTGAAGCGCTCTATTTTTAAATGTAAAACTTTTTTTTTGTTTTTGAACTTCTTGTTTCCATTCTTTAATAACGAGGAAAATCTGAGTTTTCTATAATCATCTGAATTTCTCCATCTTTTTTAGTTATATCCTTTCATTTTAATTTGAATTTCTTCAATTTATTCTTTAGTAACAAGAAAAAAATATGAGTTTTTAAAAAACTTCGAACTTCTCTCTTATTTTAATTTGAACTTTTTAGTTTTATACGTAGAAAAAATATGGTTTCTAAATAAGCATCAAAAACTTTTCTTAAAATTGAACTTCATGCTTTTATTTTTACTGAAAACAGAAAGAATTTGACTTTTTCGTGTACATAGAACTACTCCATTATTTAATTTGAACTTCCTGATTTTATATAGCAAGGAAAATTTAAGTAATTTTTAAAATATCAAACAGCTCTATTTTCATATTTTGGACTTCTTGCATGTAAATGAATAATGAACTTGTTGCGCAAGAAATTTCGATTTGAGCTTGAAGGAGCACGTGAACTTCTTGCAGCAAACCTTTTAGCATTTTATTTTGTTTTTTTCTATTCACATCTGGAATGCAACCCGGGTTGTTTTGTTTCACATCAAACTTCTACCATGTGTTTTTGTTCATAATTCATCAATTGTTCGTTAGATTTACACAAATCATGTAGCTTCTGAAACTTGTGGAAAAGAAACAACTTTATAATTTTAATAACGAGGAAAATCTATGTTTTGTAATCATTGAACTTCTTTGTTTTTTTGAACTTCTTGATTTCTTTGACTTTATTACATACACGGTGAACCTTTCTCACTACAATTTTTTAACTTTTCCTGGCCGAGCACCCGAACTTCTAGCAGCAAAAAATTTAGACTTTGTCAATTTTTTCTCTTTTTTCTCACATGATACACACACTATGTAGTAGCAGAACTTCCGGTTGTTTTCATGTTGGACTGCACTTTTTTTTTAATTTGACCTTCTTGATTTTTGTAATAAACATTGATCTTCTCCTTGTTTAAATTTGAACCTCTAGTTTTCTAAAGGGAAAATGAATTTAAGTTTTTTAACTGCTCTATTTTTAATTCGAACTTCTTTGGGCTATTCTTTTAGTAACAGGGAAAATCTCAGTTATGTAATATACATCGAAGCGCTCAATTATTTAAATTTGAACTCTGTTTTTATAAACAACCTCGAAAACCCCCATTTTTTATAAATTTTGTTGAACTGATTGTTGAAAATTTTGACCTATGTTTTTTATAAACATTAAGTTGCATTGTTCTTTTATTTTAGCCTTCTTGGTTTTGTAATAAATATTGAACTTTTCCGTTATTTAAATTTAAACCTCTAGCTTTTTTCGAAATAGGGAAAATCCACTTAAAAATCAAACTTTTCCCTCAATTCCATCTCCAAATTTCCAAACATTTTGTACTGCATACTTCTCATGATTGTGTTAAATTCCCTTTTTGTTTCTGTTAACCCCATTTTTTTTATTCCTCGACTTCCCTATTATTAGTGGTTGAACTTCATCCTTTTTTGTAATTTATTGTTTTTGCGTTAAAAACATATTGAATGCCATAGTATTCTTTCATGTACGCTCAGGTTTTCGATGATATAAATGAAAATTTTAAAAATATAAATTAAATGGGCTTGGTTCTATACATGCATAAGTACAAATAAATGAACATTAAATCAGGAGAATACCTGATAAAATGTCTCTGTATTTTTTTTCTTGCTTAGTACAAATGTAATATTCTCCTTTTGGGTTATAAACACGAACAGCTGTGGTGCACACGAGTTGCTACAAAATCTGAAACACTTTTGGGTTCGTGTGTGACAACACGCATGTGCACTCGTACATGCATGCACCCTGCACATCCTACTAGCACATCGCACACACTCACTGTCGTGGTTCTAAGTCTGACAATAGAGTGGGGGGTAGGTGTGGAGAGGCAAGGTCCTAGCTATGGAGAGGTTGTAAACACAAGAGATGTACGAGTTCAGGCCCTTCTCTGAAGAAGTAAAAGCCCTACGTCTCGGAGCCCGGAGGCGGTTGAGTGGATTATGTGTATATGAATTACAGGGGTGCGAACCCTTTACACTGAGGTGGGGGGTGGCTTATATAGTGCCTGCCAGACCCCTCCGGCCCTCAATAATGGAGGGTTTAAAGTACATTAAGTCTGGGGCATTACTGGTAACGCCCCACATAAAGTGTCTTAATTACCATAAAGTCTACTTAATTACAGACCGTTGTAGTACAGAGTGCCACTTGACCTTCTAGTGGTCGAGTGAGTTTTCATGGTCGAGTCCTTCAAGTTAGTCGAGTGGAGTCCTCGTAAGTCGACTGGAAGGTGATCTCTTCTAAGGGTGTCCTTGGGTAGGGTATTTAGATCAGGTCTATGACCCTACCCTAGGTACATGACTCCATCATTAGCCCCCGAATGGATTGAGGCTTGAGTGAGGAAGGAGTTGACGTTGTTTCCGACTGGCTTTGCATGCTGGTCATGCGTTGTCTTGGACCAATAATCTCTTTGTTGATAACTAGCAATTTTTCTTCAGTCGACTCGATCCATTCTTTTCTTTCGTCGAGTGACCTTTTGAACTTAACAATTTCCGAGCGACGGATCGCGGGAAACCCCGCGTCTGACAGACCGATCTGCCGTTTGCGGATTCTATGGGATACAAAATTTGGGAAGCGCGCGAAGCGGGGCGGACCGCGGCGTTCGGATGGGATAGGGCATAAACGCCTCGATTCTCGCACCGCCTTTTTCGCCACGTATCGCGTCCGCGCGACTGTTTCGGGATGTGATTGGATTGGCCGGGCCCACCTGTCATTCACTCGGAAGGGATCTTATAAAGGCGCTCGACGAGGGTTTTTGAACAGTATCTCTGCATTCTCTCTCTGCTCTCTTTGCCTCTGCCCACCGCGCCCGTTCTCGCCTCCGTACAACCACTCCTCGCGCGTCTCGCCGACAGCCATGGTGAAGGAGAAGACGGCGGCGTTGGAACGCGCGAAGAAGGCGTCGGCGATGGGGAAGGCGAAGGGGAGAACCACCAGTCGCGGCGGGTCTTCGTCTAGATCTCGTCTGCCGAAAGGCTGGGTCCAGGGAGATTGGATCCGGTCGACCATCACGGAGAAGGATCTCCTCGACATGGCCAACAACGGTCTGATCCCCCACGGAGCAGCAAGGCTCCTGGGGAACAAGTGGCAGCCCCAGCCGGAAGAGGGTGAGTGTGTGCTTCTGGCTACCCACGTCGACCACGGATTTTCTTTGCCACCGAGTGTTTTCTTTCGTGGTTTCTTGAACTTCTTTGGAGCGCAACTCCACCACTTCAACCCGAACTCCATCGCATATCTTGCTGCCTTTGTATCCATGTGCGAGAACTTTCTTGGTTGCCGACCGCACTGGGGCCTATTCAAGCATATATTCACGTGTCGCTCTCAGACCGTGAAGAAGGCGAGTCCAGATGACGATAAAACCAAGGTCATTCAGATGTGTGGAGGTCTAGGGATCCAGATGAGGAACAAGAGCACTTTCCCAGCGATGACCCTTCCTGAGTCGGTCAGAGGCTGGCAGTCGACTTGGTTTTACTGCAAGACCGAGTCGACGCCGGGGCAGTCGAGTGGCCTCCCTCCGTTTACCATGGACCGAGCCAACAAACCCTCTTCTATGAAGGTGCTCCCAGAGGAGAAAGCTGACATGAAGATGCTGATGGAGCGCGTGGTCCGGTTGGTTCATGAAGGAGTGACATGTATGGATCTCCTGGAGGTTTTCCTTAGATGTCGCATCCAGCCTCTCCAGTACAGAGGCCATTGCATGTGGCTGTACTGCGGGACCGAAGATGAGACTCGGATCAACCCGGAAGCAGTCGACGATGCCACTCTGGAAAGATGGATGGCCGCGGTTACTGGGAACAAGGATAACCCTCGTGGAGCTCGGAGGATTCCTCCACTCGACCATTCCAGCACTCCAGACAAGGTATGCCCACTTTATCTTTGATTGTATTCTTGCCGTGCTTACTCTGTTTCCGCTGCAATTTGGTCGATTGATCTTTGTCTTGACGTCTGTCAGGTCCTCGCCGAACTGTACTCGATGCCCAATGGGGCGCAGACTCCGACTGAGGAGGGAGAAGTGAGTGGAGGCGAAAGCCAGGAGGAGTGGGATTCGGATGCTGCTGAAGACGATGATGATGATGATGATGATGAGGAAGAAGAAGAAGAGGAGGACGAAGTCGCACCACCGCGCTCGGAAAGGCGGTTGAAGCTTGTCCATGACCCTGCGACGGAACGTGGTAAGGGGGTTGTGACTGTCGCGCAGTCGACCAAGCGTCCTCGGACCACCTCTCTGGTGCCGACTGAAAAGGCTTCGAAGCAGTCCAGGGTGGCACCGTCGAAGCCGGCCAAGGTCCCGCCGAAGATGAAGATGTCCACCCCCACCATATCAGGGTAAAAGATGCTGCTTGAGTCTTCTTGTTTTGTGCGGGCTTCATCTTTGATTGACACTTGAGTTAACCGTTTGATTTTTTGGAATTGTAGTGCTGCTACTTCCGACACCTCAGCTAGGGCCGATGACCACGAGATGGAGGATGCTGCAACTTCAAAGCCTGGTACCACTCTCTTAATTCCGTTTTTCGGTCGATTGACTTTTGGTCTCTAATTCCGATTCCTTTCTTGCAGATTCACCCAATGTTATCACCCTTCCTGACGACGACGACGACGACGAGGAGCCGCTGAAGCACAGGAGGAGCAGGAAAGCGTCTGCCGGCAGGGTGGTCCAGGATGTGACGGCACCCGAGACTCTGGTCGCGGGGGAGGAAGACACCACTCGGCACACCGTGTCCTTCGCGGTGCCGCTAACGAGTGCTCACCACGCTTCGTCGAGTGCCGCACAGCCTTCTCTCTTCACGACCCACTACGTCCCAGAGGACCAAGCCAGTGCCGCAAAGGAAGCGATACGCCAAGCGGGAGTCATGATGGAGCAGGTGAAGGCCATCCGGGAGGCAAGCCAGGCAGCTTACGACGCCAGTTCCGCCCTTCAAAGCAATGTTCAGGTCAGTCGACCACCACCTGTTCTGTTAGGATATGCTATCTGAAAGTCTTTCTTTTCGGAAACCATAGCAGTCACCCAGTGGGTGTGTCGATTGAAACTCCGTGTTAGCGGGGGCACGCTGAGTGCACCCGCTGGGTGTAGTCCCCAAGGCTAAGGTCGACTGCTGGCAGCGGGCCTTAGGCTTTATAAGTAAAGTCTTCCTGTCATTCGACTGAGTCGAATGGATTTCTCAAACCGGTGGGGGCACGCTGAGTGCACCCACTGGGTGTAGTCCCCGAGACTGTGGTCGACTGCTTGCAGACGATTACAGTCTGAAGAATACGTCTTGTGTTTGTTTTTTTGTTTTTTTTGTGGGTCGACTGGTCGACTCTGTCTTTACTAGAACTAGTGGGGGCACGCTGAGTGCACCCACTGGGTGTAGTCCCCGAGACTACGGTCGAATGTTTGTATTCGGCTGTAGTCTTAGAAACGTATGATTTTTCCTTAGTCACTCGGAAGTGAATTATCTCTGATATTTTGCCGATTGGTTTTTGTAGAAATCCTGCGACCTTGTGGCCCGCTATACTGAGATGGAGAACAAGCATATCCAGCTCGAGCTTGATCTGAAGTTGGTTCAGGAGAATTTGGCGAAGGCGAAGGAGGAGACCAAAGGTATGTTTGGTGAGTCTTTGGACTGCTTTTGCTCCTCTTTTGCTTCGAATTCTGACTTTGCTGTAACTTTGCAGGCAAAGTGAAGGAGGCCCAAAAGAAGAAAGACCTAGAGTTGGCTGAGATGCAGAAAACAGCTTTAGAGAAGACCAGACTCGCAGACGAGAAGTTGGCTTCGGTCACCAAGCTTGAAGAAGAAAACACCAATCTGAAAGCTGCTCTTGCCATTGCCAACAAGGAGGTCAGTCGACTGAAAACTGACAAAGCTGCCCTGAACGACAAGGCCAGTCAGTTGACTGGAAAGAAGAATGATCTAGAGGTCTTCCTGAGTGGACTCGCCAAGAAGTTGTTCCTCATGCTCGAAGGTAATCCTTTACACTCGACAGTCATTTTCGATAGTGATCTTTCCATTCGACCATTGCCTTGATTCAGTGATTGTATTTGCAGAATTTTGTCAAAACTTTGAAGAGGAAACTAGTCGGCTGGAACCGAACCTGGACCCCGTCAACTCTCCGGTGAACGATGAAGTTGTTATGAATGTGTTCCGACTCGAGTCTCGTGTTGCTGTTGTCGTTGACTATCTTGCAAGGCTGAAGGTCGCCACTTCTCGCATCGACACCACACTCTGGCCCGGGGAGACACTCCAGAATGACCTCGAGTCGCTGATGGCTCGACTAAACACAGTTCCTGGTCGAGTGCAGGAGTGGAAAAAATCCTCCGCTAGGTGCGGTGCAGATGTTGCTCTGTGTCTGGCCCGAGTCCACTGCAAGGATGCGCGAGAAGACAAGCTGGCGGCTCTTCGGGTGGCCAACACTAAGAAGCATGACTTCAGGTCCTTCATGGAAACCTTCATCGCTGCTGCCACTCGGATCGCGGACGGAATTGATCTTGATGAGTTTGTTGCACCTTCCAGCCCTCCACAGGAGGGGTAAAAAACTTCTTTCAGCTCAATACTTTAAATTTGCCTCGGTATGCCGAGTGATTTTGTAACCGATAAACCTTAACAGGCTTAGCGCCTGAGCACTTTCGGTTCCTTTAGGTATCGATCTTGAACTTGGATTTGGTGTTTGATATGCTTGCTTTTGGCTCGACTTATTCCTTAATTCACTTAGGCGAGCACTGGGCTGCAGCTAAGGTTCCGAGTGGGAGGTCTGCTCCACACTCGGTAGGATTTTTATACCTTAGGCGAGCACTGGGCTGCAGCTAAGCCCCCGAGTGAGAGGTCTGCTCTTCATTCGGTAGGATTTTTATACCTTAGGCGAGCACTGGGCTGCAGCTAAGCCCCCGAGTGAGAGGTTTGCTCTTCACTCGATAGGATTTTTATACCTTAGGCGAGCACTGGGCTGCAGCTAAGCCCCCGAGTGAGAGGTGTGCTCTTCACTCGGTAGGGTTTTTATACCTTAGGCGAGCACTGGGCTGCAGCTAAGCCCCCGAGGGAGAGGTGTGCTCTTCACTCGGTAGGATTTTTATACCTTAGGCGAGCACTGGGCTGCAGCTAAGCCCCCGAGTGAGAGGTCTGCTCTTCACTCGGTAGGATTTTTATACCTTAGGCGAGCACTGGGCTGCAGCTAAGCCCCCGAGCGAGAGGTTTGCTCTTCACTCGGTAGGATTTTCATGTTGTACTTGTGGTGTAGCTCAGAGGAAAAGGGTCGCAGTCGACCTGCGCCTCGTCCTCCTTGCGAGAGCACATTGTATTTGTGGCACAGCTCAGAGGAGAGGGTCGCAGTCGACCTGCGCCTCGTCCTCCTTGCGAGCGCACATTGTATTTGTGGCGCAGCTCAGAGGAGAGGGTCGCAGTCGACCTGCGCCTCGTCCTCCTTGCGAGCGCACATTGTATTTGGGGCGTAGCTCGGAGGAGAGGGTCGCAGTCGACCTGCGCCTCGTCCTCCTTGCGAGTGCACATTGTATTTGTGGCGTAGCTCAGAGGAGAGGGTCACAGTCGACCTGCGCCTCGTCCTCCTTGCGAGCGCACATTGTACTTGTACTTAGGCGAGTGCTTGGACTGCAGCTAAGCCCCCGAGTGAAAGTCTGGCTTATCACTCAGTAGGATTTTGTTCAAACTTAGGCGAGCACTGGGCTGCAGCTAAGCCCCCGAACGTAAGTCTGGCTTACTGCTCGGTAGGATTTCATTCAAACTTAGGCGAGCACTGGGCTGCAGCTAAACCTCCGAGTGGAAGTCTGGCTTACCAGTCGGTAGGATTTTATTGAATCTTAGGCGAAACGGATTCGCAGCTAAGCCCCTGAGTGAGAGGCTGGCTCATCACTCGGGAAGGATTTTTACAAACTTAGGCGAAACGGATTCGCGGCTAAGTCACCCACTGAGGGGAAATTTTTACTGAACAAAGTAAGAGTGACAAAAATCATTGGGGAAAATATGACACTATTATCTTGCAAAACATGAACTACAGAAGTACTTTTATTACAACTCATGCGAGTGATAAACTTAAGTGTAAAATGGGCGGAGTAGTTCCGCGTTCCAAGCTCGGGGCTCGTCGATATTGTGTTCGACGTTGTAGAGACGGTACGCCCCATTGTGGTGGACCTTGGTGACGATGAAGGGTCCTTCCCAAGAAGGAGCAAGCTTGTGTTGTTTCTGTTGATCCACTCGGAGAACTAAATCCCCTTCCTGGAAGGCTCGACCCCTCACATTTCTGGCATGGAGACGACGCAAGTCTTGTTGGTAGATGGTCGAGCGGATCAGAGCCATCTCCCTTTCTTCCTCTAAGAGGTCGACTGCGTCTTGCCGTGCTTGTTCAGCTTCTGCTTCGTTGTAAAGTTCAACTCGAGGAGCATTGTGGAGAAGATCGCTCGGCAGAACTGCTTCAGCTCCATAGACCAAGAAGAATGGAGTTCTCCCGATCGATCGATTAGGCGTGGTCCGCAGTCCCCAAAGCACCGAGGGAAGTTCGTCGACCCATGCTCCAGCCGCATGTTTGAGATCACGCATCAGTCGGGGTTTCAACCCTTTGAGGATCAGGCCATTGGCTCGCTCTGCTTGTCCATTCGACTGCGGATGGGCGACTGAAGCATAGTCGACTCGTGTGCCTTGAGAGTTGCAGAAATCCCTGAATTCCTCTGAGTCAAAGTTCGACCCATTATCTGTAATGATGCTGTGCGGGACTCCATATCTGAATATCAGTTCCCTAATGAAGCTAACTGCAGTACCGGCGGCGAGGTTCTTGATGGGTTTTGCCTCAATCCACTTGGTGAACTTGTCGACTGCTACCAATACATGAGTAAAACCGCTTCGACCTGTTCTCAAGGGGCCAACCATATCCAATCCCCATGCTGCGAAGGGCCAGACGAGTGGAATGGTCTTCAGAGCTGATGCAGGCTTGTGTGACATATTCGAGTAGAACTGACATCCTTCGCACTTGTCTACTATTTCCTTTGCCATCTCGTTCGCCTTTGGCCAGTAAAATCCGGCTCGGTATGCTTTGGCCACGATGGTCCGAGAGGACGCATGATGACCACAGGTCCCCGAGTGGATATCATCAAGGATGATTCGACCTTCTTCTGGCATTATGCACTTCTGACCAACTCCGGTCGCGCTCTCTCTGTACAACTGTCCTTTGATTACGGTAAAGGCTTTGGATCGACGGACAATCTGTCGGGCCTCTTCCTCATCATCCGGGAGCTCTTTTCTCAGGATATACGCGATATATGGAATTGTCCAGTCGGGAATGACCACTAAGACCTCCATGACCAAGTCGACCACTGCTGGGACCTCAACCTCAGTCGGGTCTGTGGCACTCGTGGGCTGTGGAGCTTCTTCGGTGAAAGGATCTTCTTTGACTGATGGAGTATGGATATGCTCCAAGAACACACCACTCGGAATGGCTTCTCTCTTGGAACCTATTTTTGCTAGATCATCAGCTGCTTGATTTTTCAGTCGGGGTATGTGATGGAGCTCTAACCCCTCAAACTTCTTTTCCAGCTTCCTCACTGCATTGCAGTATCCAGTCATGGCTGGGCTTCTCACGTCCCACTCCTTCATCACTTGGTTGACCACTAAATCCGAGTCACCATAAACCATAAGGCGACGGACGCCGAGTGAAATGGCCATGCGCAACCCATATAGAAGGGCCTCGTACTCTGCCTCGTTGTTGGAGGAATCAAAGTGAATCTGGAGCACATATCTAAGCTTATCTCCTCTGGGGGAAACCAAGACCACCCCAGCACCGGAACCATTCAGCATCTTAGAGCCATCAAAGAACATGGTCCAATGCTCCGAGTGAACTTCAGTCGGCTTCTGTTGTTCAATCCACTCGGCGAGGAAATCTGCTATTGCCTGGGACTTAATGGCTTTCTTTGCCTCAAACTTGATATCAAGGGGAAGAAGTTCAATCGCCCATTTCGCCACTCGACCAGTTGCATCTCTGTTATGCAGAATCTCTGAAAGTGGAGCATCGCTGACGACTGTGATGGAATGATCAGAGAAATAGTGAGCAACCTTCTTTGTGGTCATGTATATCCCATACACAAGCTTCTGATAATGAGGGTATCTCTGCTTGGATGGGGTTAAAACTTCAGACAGATAGTACACTGGGCGCTGAACTTTGAAGGCTTTCCCTTCTTCTTCCCGCTCGACCGTAAGTACTGTACTGACGACTTGTCCTATGGCTGCGATATAAAGCAACAGAGGCTCTTTACTGATTGGAGCAGCAAGCACCGGCTGGGTGGAGAGCAGAGCTTTTAGCTCGGCAAACGCTGCATCAGCTTCTGGAGTTCACTCGAACTTGTCTGCCTTCTTCATCAGTCGGTAAAGAGGCAATGCCTTTTCACCGAGTCATGAGATGAATCGACTTAATGCGGCCAAGCATCCAGTAAGCTTCTGGACATCGTGCACTCGCACAGGGCGTTTCATTCGGAGAATAGTGCCGATCTTCTCTGGATTAGCGTCGATCCCTCGTTCGGAAACGAGAAAACTGAGAACTTGCCACCAGGAACTCCGAATGTGCACTTTGATGGATTGAGCTTGATATCATACCTTTTGAGGTTGGCAAATGTTTCGGCGAGGTCAGTGAGCAGGTCGGAACCTTTTCGTGACTTGACCACGATATCATCCATATACGTTTCCACATTCCAACTGATTTGAGTGAGCAAACACTTCTGAATCATTCGCATAAATGTAGCTCCGGCATTCTTGAGGCCGAATGGCATGGTGATATAGCAGAAGCACCCGAATGGAGTGATGAAAGCTGTTTTTATCTCATCGGGTCCATATAGACGGATCTGATGGTACCCGGAATAGGCGTCTAGAAAAGACAATCTCTCGCATCCCACGGTCGAGTCAACAATTTGATCAATGCGAGGGAGAGGAAAATGATCTTTCGGGCAGGCCCGATTGATGTGCTTGAAATCAATGCACATTCGGAGTGATTTGTCCTTCTTAGGAACCATGACGACATTAGCGAGCCACTCGGAGTGGTATATCTCTCGGATAAATTCTGCCGCCAACAGTCGAGCCACTTCCTCACCAATAGCCTTTCTCTTCTGGACGGCAGACCGCCGAAGATGCTCTTTAACTGGTTTAGCTGATGAGTCGACTCTAAGACGATGCTCAGCCAGTCCCCTGGGAACACCTGGCATGTCAGCTGGCTTCCATGCAAAAATGTCCCAGTTCTCACGGAGGAACTGGATGAGCGCTTCTTCCTATTTCGGGTCGAGTGTTATGGAGATGTGGGTCGGGGCGGCATTGGGATCGGTCGGGTGAATGTGGACAGGTTTCATCTCACCGGACGACTGAAATGCAGATTCTGTGGCGGGCTTCTTGGATCGCAGCAAATCACTCGGATCTGCGTTTTGCTTATATTCTTCAAACTCGACCGCTGTCACCTGGGAATCGGCAATCTTTGAGCCCTTCTGAGAACACTCTTCTGCCTTTTTCCGATCACCGGTGACAGTGATCACTCCTTTGGGACCCGGCATCTTCAGTTTGAGGTACACGTAACATGGTCGAGCCATGAACCGTGCGTAAGCTGGTCTCCCCAAAATGGCGTGGTACACGCTCTGAAAATCCACGACCTCAAACGTCAACTTCTCTTTGCGAAAATGTTTTGAATCACCAAACACCACGTCCAGAGCTATTTGGCCGAGTGACTCGGCTTTCTTTCCTGGTATAACTCCATGAAAGCTCATGTTACTGGTGCTCAGTCGGGACATCGGAATGCCCATTCCCTTCAGTGTGTCTGCATACAATAAGTTCAGTCCGCTACCACCGTCCATCAGCACTTTCGTCAGTCGAGTGCCTTCGACAACTGGGTCGACCACCAAAGCTTGCCTCCCAGGGGTGGCAATATGAGTCGGGTGATCAGACTGGTCGAATGTGATGGGTGTTTGGGACCATCTCAGATAACTTGGTTTCACTGGGGCAACCATGTTCACCTCACGATTAATGACCTTCAGTCGGCTCTTGCTTTCCACATCTGCGAAGATCATCAGAGTGGAGTTGACATGCGTATATCCTCCCTCACTATCCTCCTTGTCTTCAGCCTTGTCCGACTCCTTTTCCTTGTCCTTGGACTGTTTTCCTTGGAACTGCTGGATCAGGAGTCGACACTGGCGAGTGGTATGCTTCGAGTAAATGATGTTGCCCTCTTCATCTTTCTTCATGTGGATGTGACACGGCATATCCATCACGTCGTTTCCTTCTTTATCCTTCACCTTCTTAGGGTTCCAGGATCCTTTGGGTTTCCCTTTGAACTTTCCCTGAGTCACAGCCAGAGCCTCTCTAGGAGCTGCTGGTTCAGCCTTCCGTTTCTGCTTCCGACTGGTGTTTCCCTTCTCCGACTGACTCGGCTTGTACTTGTCGCTTCGGAGTCGGTCTTCCTCTTCGCCGTTGGTGTACTTGCTAGCAATCTCCATCATCCGACTCAGGGTTATGTCTCCGGTTCGACCAAACTTCAAACTCAACTCTCTGTTCTTGACACCATCCTTGAAGGCGCAGACTACGTGATGATCAGACACGTTCTCCACGGTATGATGCAAAGTGATCCATCTCTGAATATACTCTCTGAGAGTTTCATTCGTCTTGTGCACACAGACTTGCAGCTCTGTCAATCCAGCTGGTTGCTTGCAAGTTCCTTCAAATGTTCTGACGAACACTTGGGACAAATCTTCCCAAGTGTAAATGCTGCTAGGAGGTAACTGATTCAACCATGCTCTGGCAGAACCTTCCAACATGAGGGGCAAGTGCTTCATGGCCACCTCGTCATTCCCACCACCAATCTGAACCGCCACTCGGTAGTCCTCAAGCCAGGTTTCAGGCTTAGACTCACCAGTGAACTTGCTTACTCCGGTTGCCAACCTGAAGTTGGGGGGAATCACCGCGGCTCTGATAGCCCTGCTGAAACATTCTGTACCAGAAACATGCACTCGACTGCTCGTGGGTGCATCTCTGTCGGGGCCGCCCCGATGGGCTCTGTTTCGGTCGACCAAGCCTTGCACGATGATAGATCGCGCATCGAAGCCTGGTTCCCAGGGTTCGACTGGAGCTCTTCGCCCCACACTGAGTTAACGCCTGTCATCTTGCTGCCGAGGAGCGTAAGACCCACCCCTCGGGGGGGGGGGGAGTGGGCACTCGACGCCTATCATCACGATCGTGTCGGTCACCGTACTGGTCTCGCCGATTCTCGCGTCCTTCACGCCGCGGAGGCGATCTGGGACTGTGGGCCGACTGAACCGTATTCGCAGCGACGGATCGACTGTGAATTCTGTTGCGTGACTGCGACACGGCTGAATTCTGATCTCCTGCTGCCCGGAGCAAATCTCTGATCTGCATCAAGCCTCTGCCAGCTTCCGACTGAGAGGGCTGGATGGACTCTGCTATACGGGTTGCAGCTGCTAAATTCTGAACCGGGGTTTGATATACCTGAGTCGGCGGGAAGAGTTGACGTCGATTGGCGTCTGGAACTCGTTGCCGCGCGCGCTCGTCGAGTGCTCTCTAAAGGTTCTTCAGACGAGCGCGTTCAGCCAAGTTGGCCAAACGTGCCTCCTCCAAGGTGCGAGCCTCGGGGGTTTCTCCTGCGATGGGAGTATGCAGGGCATCCATGTTCCTGCGGCGAAGCTTTTCCCTCTGCAGAGAGTCGAGTGGCTCGGGTTGGTACTCTTCGTGGCCTCGTGCGGGGTCGCCTCCATCGTCTACTCCGCCTTCGTGGGCGAAGCCAGGAGGACTGCGAGGTCCGTTGACCATCAAGATTTCCGCCGCCGGATCACTGCTATCGCACTCGGATGCAGTCGCTACGGAGCCAGTCGATAGGTCGAACAGGCCGTAGAGAGATTCGTCGGGCTCGATCGCCGCAACTTGGGTGGTGGCCGTCTGCCGTGCCACCGCGTGCCTCACCCACCGCTGGAGTCTCGACCGACCAGAGCGCTTGCGCTGGCGGGAGACCGGGAGGGTGATCGATACGGGAGTCGACCGATATGGAGTCGATGGTTGCCGCAGCAGAACGCCGCGGACACATGCGCGAAAATGCGTTGCACCGCGGACGGGGAGCGCATCAACGTCGAGTGGAGCGTCCTGAAGCCAAGCGGAGTCGTCGGCGACGAAGGTGAGAGTGCCGAGACGGATCTCGCGACCCTCGACCAAAACTCCACCAGCAACCATGATGAAAGTAATCGGAAGAATCGCAACTTCTCCAAAAATCGCTAAAACACCGGCCCCACGGTGGGCGCCAACTGTCGTGGTTCTAAGTCTGACAGTAGAGTGGGGGGTAGGTATGGAGAGGCAAGGTCCTAGCAATGGAGAGGTTGTAAACACAAGAGATGTACAAGTTCAGGCCCTTCTCTAAAGAAGTAAAAGCCCTACGTCTCGGAGCCTGGAGGCGGTCGAGTGGATTATGTGTATATGAATTACAGGGGTGCGAACCCTTTACACTGAGGTGGGGGGTGGCTTATATAGTGCCTGCCAGACCCCTCCGGCCCTCAGTAATGCAGGGTTTAAAGTACATTAAGTCTGGGGCGTTACTGGTAACGCCCCACATAAAGTGTCTTAACTACCATAAAGTCTACTTAATTACAGACCGTTGTAGTACAGAGTGCCACTTGACCTTCTGGTGGTCGAGTGAGTCTTCATGGTCGAGTCCTTCAAGTCAGTCGAGTGGAGTCCTCGTAAGTCGACTGGAAGGTGATCTCTTCTAAGGGTGTCCTTGGGTAGGGTATTTAGATCAGGTCTATGACCCTACCCTAGGTACATGACTCCATCACTCACCACTCACGCGACATACTACTAGCACAACGCACACACTCACCACTCACGTGACACACCAACGGAATGCACGCACACAATGGCCGCAAGCTACAACGTTGCAGATTCGTCATCGTCAGCGGTCGGATGCCACGGCCTTGCTCGACTACTCCGGCCAATCTACTCCGCCAGGTTCTGGCCCGTATGCCTCCATTTTTCCTCGAACTTATGCTCGTGTGCAGCGCGTGTGCACACACACAGAGAGATGAATTATAGGGGAGCCACACACTGATGCTGCTGGACACCTGCTATTTCTTTTTCCTTCATTTAATATACACACTGAGCCACATAGTCTGCCAGGATGAACTTCCCTGTCTTTCATACTGCTCGCATGGGATGGAGGGGTCGTGGTTCTGGTTTCACCTACACATCACTCTTCATGTGGTTCACGAAGTAGTCTTCCTGGTAGATGTCACCGAACTGACTGGTAGAAAAAGGAGAGACACAACAAATACATAAGACAAAAATTTTCACCCTCACCTTCTGCTGGGGACTTCTGCTCGCGATGGCCTCGACCTCCCTGGCGCTACGGGGCTGGACTGAGATGGTGTTGGGTCATCATCGGGGAATTGGGACTTGGACGGCCCCTGCACCCCAATCTGGACTGCAACGGGCCACATGGAGTACCCAGGATCTGGATTTTTGCAACTCCCTAGCGCTCTGCTGTGGCTGCATGAACGCTGCTGCCATCCAGCGGTGACCCTGTTGTTGCTCCTAGAAATCCGTCTCTAGCATTCTAGTTAACATCTGAACTCCTGTGTCATGACAACGGTGCGGAGATGCAGGCGGGCGAAGGGGAGCTGCATCTCATCCAGGGCCACACCCATGGCATGTGCGAGGTCGTGGCAATCCCAGGGATGCTTGTCGCGACGGCGGATGGGGCGGTGGCGTGTGGGGGCTGCCACGAAAGGAAAAGTAATGATGTTAGTAAAGAAAGATAGGATAAATTAAAGCATGTCATTTAGGAAAATAAATGAAAGTTTGCTCTGCATAGTTACTCTGACAAAATCAATTTATTCATTTTCTAGTACCTACTTTTTGTAATGCAGGTCGAGTTTTCATTAAAGGTGCGCAATCATCCCAGAAACAAAGCAGTACTTCAATTCTCTGTAGCTCAAAATCCACAAATCACTAGTCCCCTATATTTCCAGTGCAAGTGAATATGTTGAACTGAGCCATCAAAAACTCTTTTTTTAACCTGAAAGTGGCGAGGGAAATAAGATAAACGGTTGTATATGAAGTGCAGACATAACTGGACTACTACTGGCTAGTAATTGAGATATGCCCATGAAGAATTAACAGTTGATCAGACAGCCACATGATCTGGTTTCACTCCTCTGAATGCAAGTGCGCAGTAGTTCAAGATGAACATAGACTGAAGAATAATACACCAGTTCTAACTAACAAGAAGTAATTCACCTACTCATTCTATAGTGGTATCCGTGAGTGGATGTTTTAACTGCTCTGCTGGCGATTATGTGACTGTTCGCAGCACTGGATACACATAATTCTTTTTTAAGAACATATGAAATGAATTATCGAATCAAAATCAAAAAGGGACTCTCTTTTTAATGCAGATGCAGACCCAATTGTTTATTTAACATACTATAAGATGAAGAACAGAGAAGCATTTATACTAACATTACTGACTTCCAAACAATATTGTGGAAACAAACATCAGAGCTACCTGTCGATAGTCCAAGTACACACCTGATGATGAAATTGATTCCAAGCTCCAAATGATGTAGCAGTCTATGTCAAAGCTAGCAGATAAGAATAGCTTCACCCAATAGAAGGGCACAACACAGAGCAACCCTAGTAGTGCAGCGGATTTAGAACGTTCAGATTTACATGGTCTTCATCTAGCAGCAGATTTACATGGAGGAGCAGTAGCAATTCAGACGTTCAAGCAAGAGATGATGGGAAGGTCGATCAGACACGCCAGAGAAGGTCACGTGCGATGGATGCTTAGGCAGGGGTTGCAGAGGCGACAACGAGAGTCCTCCATGGAGGAGCGCGAGCGGATGGAGGAAGAGGAAGCCACCACTGGCTGCGTGGGTGAGGACCCGAGGTGGTGCAGGCTCTTGGGGTCGCCAGAGTTGAGGAGCAGCATCGGCGGTGGGATACGGGGCGTCGGCATGCTCCGGCGGAGGGAGAAGTGAGGAGGTGGCCGGGTGAGGCACGATGAGCTATTCCTGGTGTCGGCGCCCCTATTCTGCTCCTCCCAGCACAGGTGCCTCTGCCCTGTGTTCATCAGACCCGGGGGGAGCTCGGGCAAGACCGGATCCGTGCGCAGAGGGGGACATCCAGGTGGTGGTGGGCGGTGGCGAGAGGTCCTAGTGGTCGGCGACGACAGCGTGGGATACTGGTGGTGGGCGGCGCCGCGGCGGCGCGCGTCGCTGGGGCTTTTGGATGCGGGAGAGGGAGGGGTGGTGGCTCGCTGGGGGGTGGCGTTAGGCGGGATGCAGGCGACGGTGCGGATGTGGGCAGCCGGCGCCGGCGGGGGTTTGGTTGGTGCCGCCGCGCGGGGAGTGGGTTGAGGCTAGTGTGGTCGGGGCTGGATGGATTAGATTGCGGTGAGTTCAGGAGGACCTCCGCGCGCGTTATAGAGCGTGCCGTGATCCAAATAACTATTCTGATCCTAGGATCAGAATAGT
>NC_041389.1:187388897-187650562 GCF_002162155.2 Triticum dicoccoides
TATAACGGTGATACACATGGTGTGGTTATGAACATGTTATACTACATATAATATATTTTATCTCTACTCTTATAAAAAAAAGGAGTTGTTGATGATGATCTGCCTGCCATCCTGCAATATAGGCCATCCGATTTCTATCTGGCGGATAGGAAGGAAACTATGGCAAGTTTGAAAAAAGATACCCACACCCCTCTCCATATTTGCAAATTAGGCCCCTTGATCATGTTGATGTTCTGTGGAACGCATGGGCATCTTGCTAGTACTACGTATAATACATAGAACATTGATTATAATTTGGGCTAATGTGTGGCTTTTGCAGCTCAGGTCTAAATACTTGTCATAATGTACGGGGCGGGGCACTATATGTCAGGACCCCGACTCGATGTCACATCGATCTAGCCGGTAACACCTCATATCACTTTGCGGCCTCACGCACGGTATCCCCACGGGTGTCGCCTTACCTTTGCCCGGGACCGTTTGCGCCTTTTGGCTCACGTATATGATAGTGTCGCTAGCATCCATATGATAAGGAGCCCGGGCTGACATGACTAGTCGTAAACCCAAAGTGGCACAGACTTACAGGGACAGGCATTCATGACCCAGCTTCGAACGTGTCGGTCATCAGCAAGTGGGTCCGGGCTGTAGCACTGGGCTAGCAGGACTCCGGTAAACCGAGCTGTAGCGGGCTAACAGGACTCCGGTACTCAAAGCGTGACATTTCCCCGAAGGGACAGACACAGGAACGAAGAAGGACACATGCCGGCCAGCCTAAGTGTTCCAGAGCAGTAGCAAGCTACCATGGCTCAGCGGTAACACTAGGAGACATTTCCCGGTAAGAGAGGCTACTAAAGATAAACAACTAGATAGTCAGATCCCACACATACCAAGCATTTCAATAACATACACACAATATGCTTGATATGTGCAATACAACATGGCATCACAAAATGACTCTACGACTCAAGTAGTTTATTCAATAGGCTCCGAGGAGCGAGACATTACAAACATGGGTCTCATGACCCAACAATCAGAGCATACAAGTCAAGGCACAAGCGGAAGCTATCATGTCTGAGTACAGACATCTATAAATGAAAAAGGCTGAGAAGCCTGACTATCTACCAGATCCTGCCGAGGGCACAAGATCGTAGCTGAGGTATCAAGCTAAACATCGAAGTCCAAGCGGAACTACTAGTGAGACTGAAGTCTCTCTGCAAAAACATAAAATAGGCAAACGTGAGTACAAATGTACCCAGCAAGACTTACATCAGATCTATCTACATATGCATCATTATCAACAAGGGGGTGGTGGAGTTTAACTGCAGCAAGCCAGCTTTGACTCGGTGGCTATCCTGAACTACGACTGCAAGTAACTCTTTTGAGGTGGCGCACACGAGTCCACATATTCACCATATCAATACACCACTATGGATCCGCTCCCGTCTCCCTACGAGAACGCCATCCATAGCACTCACGCTTATCTTGCGTATTTTAGAGTATCCACTTTCACTTGTCTATGAACTATGCAATGGGGTCCAAGTTTCCATATCCGAGGAATCCGGCTATTCGAATAGATGATGTTAACCCTGCAGGGGTGTACTTCTTCACACACGCTTTCGCCACTTATCGCCCTGTACACGTCATGTACCTCGGCAACCTTCAAGCGGAAGCCGGGCGAGGGAGTCGGCCATGACCTGACTAACCGAACAAGTCTCTAGTCCAGGTTTATCGCCTATTCGGGTTCCATCCGCAAGGAGATCCGGCCGGGGTGTCGCTTACGGCCCCAAACGATGTGTGCAGGGTTCCCAAGCCCACCAACCGGGTGCCACTTGGTACACCGGGCCACTGTGCCTAGTCTGTCCCAAGCCCACCTGTACCGGGTGCCACTTGGTAGACTACTAACACTACCTACAAACACCAGAAACTAGTTGCAACTCCTGGACAGAGATCATGTTGATTAATAAGTCGAGAGGGGTCGAGTTACCGGACCCCAATGTGTGGTAGTAACTGGTCATGGATCACAAACACAGAACTCAGTTCCTGAGGACGGCTGCAATGAGACAACCCACCATGTACTCCTACATGGCCTCTCACCGCTACCTTTACCAAATCGTGTTCACACACTTAGTTCACCCATAGTAGGACATGTTCACACGCCTCTGATTCATCCCCGATGAATCAGACCTGACTCAACTCTAAGCAGTAGCAGGCATGACAAACAAGCATGAATGAGTAGGCACATCAGGGCTCAAACAACTCCTACTCATGCTAGTGGGTTTCATCTATTTACTGTGGCAATGACAGGTCATGCAAAGGATAAAGGGTTCAGCTACCGCAGCAAGTATCAAATATGTCGTTGTTGTCCTAATGCAGTAAAAGAGAGCAGGAGCGAGAGAGTGGGATCTTATCGGAATGAACAAGGGGGTTTTGCTTGCCTGGCACTTCTGAAGATAACATTGAGTCTTCATCAGTGTCAACGATCACATCATCGGTATCACGCCTATCGAGAGGGGACAAATACCGGCAACACAGAAAGGAACACAATCAATGCAATGCACAATATGATGCATGATCATGACATGGAAAAATGAATGTGGTTTGAGCTAATGCAACTAGCAACAGATTAAATGAAGTTGGTTTGAATACAAGATTCAAATTCAAACTCCATATGTGATTATTCAAATGTCATTCACTTGATTTGTGCTAAACAGCAGCTATAAGTTGTTCTAACAGGCATGAAAATGGTACAGATGGATTCCTTGAATTTTTCTGATAATTTTTCATATATAAATTATTTAATTTGGAGTTACGGTTGAATTTCTATGATTTTTAGAAGTTTTTACAATTTTCTGGAATTTCCTGAATATTTAGAATTAAAATAATTCCAGAAAATGAATTATGGCGTCAGCATGACCTCATGCTGACCTCAGCAGGTCAACGGGCGGTCCAGGTCAAACCTGACGTGTGGGGTCCACACGTTAGTGACACAGGGGCTAATCCCGCGTTGACCCGGGCTTTGACCCGCTACGGGGCCCACTGTCAGTGTCACGGGGTTAGTTTAATAGGGTCATTAGTGCTAATTAGGCGTGCCACGTCGGCAGTCGCCGGAGTTCGGCCGGCGACGACCAAAACTGCGGCGGGAGCTCGCCGGAGTGGCGCTGCGAGCGGTTTTGGGCCAAGCCAAGGGCACCAGAGGGTTGCCCTTGCTTGCGCGCATCCAAAGGAGGCATGCGGGAGGCGCGGGGTGGCCGGAGCTCGCCGGAGTGGGGGCCGCGGCGGCTGCCGGAGCTCGGGTTTGGGCGGAGCGAGGTTACGGGGCGCTAGGGGGCTGGCTGAGGGGCTATGCGGACTCCTGGGGCAGCTAGGAGCACGCTAGGCTCGTCGGACTGGCCGCAACAGCACGTCAGTGCCATGCCCGGCGTCCATGGCGGACGGCGGCGCTCGGGAATGTGGCCGGGGTGCTACGGCACGGGAACGAACAAAATGAAGGAGGGGAAACGGAGTGGAGCTCACAGGGGTTGCGACGGTGGCCTCGGGGAGCTCGGGGAGGCACCGGAGCCGACGAATTTGATGAAGATGGCCGGCGGGTCCGAGGTAGAAGACGACGGCGATGGCGGCGATGCAGGGGCTCCCGCGGTGCGCTTCTCGGCGAGGAGGAAGAGGTGGTCGGGGCGGATCCCCTGGGTACTTCGGGTGGCAGTGAGGAGCACGGTGGCTACGGCGAACGGCGACGGCGACGACGAGCTCCGCTCGGGCGCGTGCAGGGAGAGAGCAGAGGAGGGAACGGGGTCCAGGGGAAGAGAGAGGCGGTTGAGGGGGTCGAGGCGTCTCCGTGGCGTCGCGAGGGAGTCGGGGAGGCTGCCACGGCGAAGCAGGAGGTGGCCGGCGCTCTTCGGGCGCGCGCCATGCCTCGCCTCTGCCTACTGGCAGAGGAAGAAGAGGACAAGGGGGGGGAAGGAGGTGGGCTGGGCCGCGCTGGGCCGGTCCTGTTGGGCTGCACGGGTAAGTGGCCAGGTAAAACTCTTCTCTCTCTTTCTATTTCTGTTTTTATTTATTGTTTTCTATTTTGTTCTGTTTTGTTTTAGTTTAGTAAAATACTAAACCATTTTAATAAATTCTGTAGTTTATTATGTGGCTTACTAAAATATATACAAAGCCACTCACAAACTTCCAGAATTATTTGGAGTCATATTTAATATATATTAAATATAAATCCAAAGAAAATAGTTATTGGATTAATTCAAATGGCCAAAATAAATATCTCTGTGACTCCAAAAATATTGGTTTAAATTTTACCTCTCACCAATATTTCCATGGAATAACAGGAACATTTTCTTGGACTCATTTGATGAAATTTAAATGTTGGTTATTTTTAAAGGTCTTCTGAGGCTTTGAAAATTCCTCAATTCAATTTCATTTGAATTTAAACATGATGCTCACATGAGGTCTAGCCTAGTGCATTACCAGAAGCTAGGGATGTGACAACTCACCCCCACTAAACAAGAATCTCGTCTCGAGATTCAAGCGTAGGGTAGGCTGAAGGGGAAAAGCAAACTAGTATAATCTTCACGATCCCGGTTGCACTTCAAATGAACGTTGTTTTGAAAACCATCTTTGTCTTGTCGTCTTGCTCTGAGAACTCCAGCTAATCATGACAAGAAGAGGAAAGGAAAACTCTGGAAGGATCGGTCTTCTCGAAGATCGAACAACTCAGGATTAACTTCCGGAATGAGACATAGAACCATCTCTCGGGTTGAGACACGAGATACACATCAAGAGGGGTGGAAGAAACGGATGACGAAGGTTCACTAGGTGGACAATAATTCCACACTTAAGAAGGTGGTAAACGATCGTCAACGTAGCGAGGAGTTAAGTTGCCATGATACCACAATGATGCACCTTAGGGAAGGTGACTCGAAGATATATCCCCTTAAGTGGCAAAAAGAATTACCCTTGATTCAGAGATCATTGAAACTCTTTAAACCAGCCTAAGGCAATTCTCGAGCGATCGTTTGGAGGGGGTCGGTAGAATGGCATACTCGGACTTGGATGATGTGGATTACCTTGTTGAAGACAACGCAATGGATGATTTTGCTTATCACCGGAAATGGAAGAGACCCATGGTAGAAGGGCACATTGGCGGTGCAAGCTGGGAACAAAATGCAAATGTTGGGAATGATTCTGGTAACTGGGGAAGAACCCAACAAAAGAGAGTGGATTCACTGTTTGAAAGGGTCATAGCATTGCCGAGGAAACTGAGAGGAATCCCAGTTAGTGCCGATGATAACACGTAGCGCTTGTGCGTGCTCTCAAGAACTTGAGCATTTCCATATTCATCAAGGTTTACCAACATCCGTGTCAAGGATGCTGACAACACGACATACTACCATGATGAATAGCGATGGACGATGCAGCTGCAAAGGAGGATAACACTTTCTCAGATTTCATCTTAGCGAGGCCAAGGAAATAAAAATCTGGATGATCGACCGAGAGACATTTAGCACTCCGCTTCTAATGTTCTCCTTGATGTGCTAGGGTAACCCATTCATAGATATGGTTTGATATCTAGAACATCAAGTAAAGGTCGGACTTCGGGAGCAATAGAATCCATAAGAAACAGTTACGGAGGTAAATCCTACGAAATCCTTATGGGGAGGTGGCCAACTTCCTCAATCAAGATACTACAATAACAGGTCTTTCGGCTGGGTGGTGCTGGCCACGACATCCACTTCACCAGTTATCGAGGGACCAATATCATAGTTCTTGGGAAATGCTCCAACCATCATATCTGCCTGAGATTCAGAACTGGTTGGTGTCAGAATATTCCAGACTCATTGAGTCTAGGAAGAAAACGAAAGTTTGCAACACAATTCGACGAGATGACGTTGCGAGATTCTCGGGAAATGAACTACGATAGCAAGCTCCAAAACATGAGCTGGTTCTGCTACACACGTGTGAACACGCTGTCCCAGACAAAACATGATCACTTGGTAGTCTTACAATAAAACACTACCGAGTTCTGGTTGGGAACCATCAGCGAGGATATCGAAGTTCTTTCATAAGTCCGGATTAGCTCTTATGAAGATACTCCTTCTCCTTGAACAAATCAGTCAGTGGCTTGGTGTGCTAGGATGCACATATGGAATGAAGATGATCAGTCTATCAAACCACAGAATACTTCGCACGTGCATAACTGACTTGGGATGGTTCCAGAGGAGGTAAAAACATGCTTTCTCGAATTCACGGCGGCAACTTACATCAAATGCACGTGAATCAAAGGAAGTCACTTCTTTCATCCAAACATATACCTCAGAGACGGAACTCGAAGGCATTGTTTACAAAGTTTCCAACACTAGCTTAATGTCCAACAGAATCATGGAGAAGATAAGGATGTTGTCGATGAGCTCAACAACAACTCATCGGAATTCCCATATCACTGGACTTCCACCATCGTGTGAACACGGTGATAGCATTGGTCAGACCCATAAGAATATAATGGTGTATGCTCGAGGAAAACCACGAGTAAGACAACATTACGAATATCGTTGGTTCTGGTTTGATTTGACGATAGCCCATACTCAAATCAAAGATTGGATAAGATAATAGATCCAGCAACTGATCACAGGGACCAATCGATGAAGATATCACCTTTCTTCAACACACACTACACAAGAATATCCCTTTGGAACGAACTAAGTTAGGCAAGCTTTTATCTTCCAACTCTCCAAGTTGCTGTTCAGCTTAACCATCTAGCTCAGGGGTATCCAACACAGACTCTCAGAGAAGGGGTGGTTTACAAGGATAAACCAACTTGATTACGAGCTCAACATAGCGGTCGGGTGACGACCCGGTGATACTTCCGAGAAGATAATCGGAAAATCACAACCACCGATATGCTATTAAGCTCAGGAACAATCTTGCTTTTCAGGGCAAGACGATATGATCAACAGAGCGAGGGATTGGCACAATCCTAACTCATTGATCGAAGGGTGCACCGGAAAGATGGACAAGGTAGCACGATCAATCTTAGAATGGTGATTCAAGAACCAACACGCTAAGAATGAAATTATTGCCCTTTTACTACCAAGCAACGAGGTTGCTAGGAGTATTGATTTCACACATCACGATTCACTTGTCGGTATTCCGGTTGCATCAACACGAGGGCCGAGGAATGACTAATGATGGTGAGAAGTATCACTACGTCAAAATTCATGAGAGTTGGTGCAGTTCTCATGACAATTCTGACATAAAGGGGGTAATACTCCAAGGTAGAACAGAACCAAAAGCTGGATTGGCATTTGATCTGCGGAATACAACTGCTTTGACCCAATCCTAGATATGGATGAGGTACTGGAGTTTGTTTCTCCAAGTCAGTCAGGACAGAATGGCTTGACGGACCACAAGAGTAATAGGCATCGATAACGAATGCATGCATACTCTTGACTATCAATTGATAGACAAGGGTCAGAAAACAACTAAAGAGGGTCAACTCAAAGGAAAATATAACTTTCTGAGTTGTGGATGCATAAATTAGTATGTCGAACCAAGTTCAACATAATTCTTCCGGATAATCCATGCAGAAAGGTAGAACTGGCAGAGTCACGATTTATGAATGGAGAACTCCTCAAGAATAATCCTGTTGTGATATTTCAGTTCAACGAGGAACTTCTACCATAAGTAGTTCATGGTATTTGGAAGAAGAAGATACCACGGACTTCAAGGACTATCGCAAAGGTTACTAATATCCTAAAGGCGCTAGCAATTACTATCAACATGAAGTAGGTAGAGTGAATCTCGGGTTCAAGAACCCCGGAATGGAATACCTACTAACTAAGTGGCATCAAGGGATGCTTGCGAGAATGATGGCCAGAATCATCACACTGGGACACAATCATGGCTAAATTACTAGATGATCCCCTAAGACACCTAGGGTCATAATAATATCTCCAACATATATGTCAAGGTAACGGAGTACCTCAACTCACTGATTAGTGTGGTTAATCTGGCCCATGGGAACATTGAAACGGGAAGAAAGGATTTGCAAATGCATCAGACTACTTAGAAACCTGGGATGACTCGGACAGCATAACGACTGTAAATGCTCAGAAAGGATTTGAGACATTCACAAAAATGGTGGCATAACCACTCAGAAGCACGATATCAAGGTTTCGAGATCAACAATTAACATACGGAAGTAGTAGAGACTGAACTCAAGCTTAAATCCAACAATCTTATAAGTCTACGGATTAGTAACACGTGATCCTGATAGAAAGAAGAGAAAGCCTAGTTCTTAATCCCCGTAGAAGAGAAGATGATGACTCAGATCAGAAGGCCATGAGGTATAAGGAGTAAAAAGAGCCTTACGTTCCATCCCACAATCAATTCCCTTATATAACTAAAGAATTTCTAGACTCAACTTCGACCAGTTTGGCTTGGTAATCCTACAGGCAGTCAAGCTCTGATACCAACGCTGTCAGGACCCCGACTCGATGTCACATCGATCTAGCCGGTAACACCTCATATCACTTTGCGGCCTCACGCACGGTATCCCCACGGGTGTCGCCTTACCTTTGCCCGGGACCGTTTGCGCCTTTTGGCTCACGTATATGATAGTGTCGCTAGCATCCATATGATAAGGAGCCCGGGCTGACATGACTAGTCGTAAACCCAAAGTGGCACAGACTTACAGGGACAGGCATTCATGACGCAGCTTCGAACGTGTCGGTCATCAGCAAGTGGGTCCGGGCTGTAGCACTGGGCTAGCAGGACTCCGGTAAACCGGGCTGTAGCGGGCTAACAGGACTCCGGTACTCAAAGCGTGACATTTCCCCGAAGGGACAGACACAGGAATGAAGAAGGACACATGCCGGCCAGCCTAAGTGTTCCAGAGCAGTAGCAAGCTACCATGGCTCAGCGGTAACACTAGGAGACATTTCCCGGTAAGAGAGGCTACTAAAGATAAACAACTAGATAGTCAGATCCCACACATACCAAGCATTTCAATAACATACACACAATATGCTCGATATGTGCAATACAACATGGCATCACAAAATGACTCTACGACTCAAGTAGTTTATTCAATAGGCTCCGAGGAGCGAGACATTACAAACATGGGTCTCATGACCCAACAATCAGAGCATACAAGTCAAGGCACAAGCGGAAGCTATCATGTCTGAGTACAGACATCTATAAATGAAAAAGGCTGAGAAGCCTGACTATCTACCAGATCCTGCCGAGGGCACAAGATCGTAGCTGAGGTATCAAGCTAAACGTCGAAGTCCAAGCGGAACTACTAGTGAGACTGAAGTCTCTCTGCAAAAACATAAAATAGGCAAACGTGAGTACAAATGTACCCAACAAGACTTACATCAGATCTATCTACATATGCATCATTATCAACAAGGGGGTGGTGGAGTTTAACTGCAGCAAGCCAGCTTTGACTCGGTGGCTATCCTGAACTACGACCGCAAGTAACTCTTTTGAGGTGGCGCACACGAGTCCACATATTCACCATATCAATACACCACTATGGATCCGCTCCCGTCTCCCTACGAGAACGCCATCCATAGCACTCATGCTTATCTTGCGTATTTTAGAGTATCCACTTTCACTTGTCTATGAACTATGCAATGGGGTCCAAGTTTCCATATCCGAGGAATCCGGCTATTCGAATAGATGATGTTAACCCTGCAGGGGTGTACTTCTTCACACACGCTTTCGCCACTTATCGCCCTGTACACGTCATGTACCTCGGCAACCTTCAAGCGGAAGCCGGGCGAGGGAGTCGGCCACGACCTGACTAACCGAACAAGTCTCTAGTCCAGGTTTATCGCCTATTCGGGTTCCATCCGCAAGGAGATCCGGCCGGGGTGTCGCTTACGGCCCCAAACGATGTGTGCAGGGTTCCCAAGCCCACCAACCGGGTGCCACTTGGTACACCGGGCCACTGTGCCTAGTCTGTCCCAAGCCCACCTGTACCGGGTGCCACTTGGTAGACTACTAACACTACCTACAAACACCAGAAACTAGTTGCAACTCCTGGACAGAGATCATGTTGATTAATAAGTCGAGAGAGCTTGGAGCGCCCGGAGCCCAATGTGTGGTAGTAACTGATCATGGATCACAAACACAGAACTCAGTTCCTGAGGACGGCTGCAATGAGACAACCCACCATGTACTCCTACATGGCCTCTCACCGCTACCTTTACCAAATCGTGTTCACACACTTAGTTCACCCATAGTAGGACATGTCACACGCCTCTAATTCATCCCCGATGAATCAGACCTGACTCAACTCTAAGCAGTAGCAGGCATGACAAACAAGCATGAATGAGTAGGCACATCAGGGCTCAAACAACTCCTACTCATGCTAGTGGGTTTCATCTATTTACTGTGGCAATGACAGGTCATGCAAAGGATAAAGGGTTCAGCTACCGCAGCAAGTATCAAATATGTCGTTGTTGTCCTAATGCAGTAAAAGAGAGCAGGAGCGAGAGAGTGGGATCTTATCGGAATGAACAAGGGGGTTTTGCTTGCCTGGCACTTCTGAAGATAACATTGAGTCTTCATCAGTGTCAACGATCACGTCATCGGTATCACGTCTATCGAGAGGGGACAAATACCGGCAACACAGAAAGGAACACAATCAATGCAATGCACAATATGATGCATGATCATGACATGGCAAAATGAATGTGTTTTGAGCTAATGCAACTAGCAACAGATTAAATGAAGTTGGTTTGAATACAAGATTCAAATTCAAACTCCATATGTGATTATTCAAATGTCATTCACTTGATTTGTGCTAAACAGCAGCTATAAGTTGTTCTAACAGGCATGAAAATGGTACAGATGGATTCCTTGAATTTTTCTGATAATTTTTCATATATAAATTATTTAATTTGGAGTTACGGTTGAATTTCTATGATTTTTAGAAGTTTTTACAATTTTCTGGAATTTCCTGAATATTTAGAATTAAAATAATTCCAGAAAATGAATTATGGCGTCAGCATGACCTCATGCTGACCTCAGCAGGTCAACGGGCGGTCCAGGTCAAACCTGACGTGTGGGGTCCACACGTCAGTGACACAGGGGCTAATCCCGCGTTGACCCGGGCTTTGACCCGCTACGGGGCCCACTGTGAGTGTCACGGGGTTAGTTTAACAGGGTCATTAGTGCTAATTAGGCGTGCCACGTCGGAAGTCGCCGGAGTTCGGCCGGCGACGACCAAAACTGCGGCGGGAGCTCGCCGGAGTGGCGCTGCGAGCGGTTTTGGGCCAAGCCAAGGGCACCAGAGGGTTGCCCTTGCTTGCGCGCATCCAAAGGAGGCATGCGGGAGGCGCGGGGTGGCCGGAGCTCGCCGGAGTGGGGGCCGCGGCGGCTGCCGGAGCTCGGGTTTTGGCGGAGCGAGGTTACGGGGCGCTAGGGGGCTGGCTGAGGGGCTATGCGGACTCCTGGGGCAGCTAGGAGCACGCTAGGCTCGTCGGACTGGCCGCAACAGCACGTCAGTGCCATGCCCGGCGTCCATGGTGGACGGCGGCGCTCGGGAATGTGGCCAGGGTGCTACGGCACGGGAACGAACAAAATGAAGGAGGGGAAACGGAGTGGAGCTCACAGGGGTTGCGACGGTGGCCTCGGGGAGCTCGGGGAGGCACCGGAGCCGACGAATTTGACGAAGATGGCCGGCGGGTCCGAGGTAGAAGATGACGGCGATGGCGGCGATGCAGGGGCTCCCGCGGTGCGCTTCTCGGCGAGGAGGAAGAGGTGGTCGGGGCGGATCCCTTGGGTACTTCGGGTGGCAGTGAGGAGCACGGTGGCTACGGCGAACGGCGACGGCGACGACGAGCTCCGCTCGGGCGCGTGCAGGGAGAGAGCAGAGGAGGGAACGGGGTCCAGGGGAAGAGAGAGGCGGTCGAGGGGGTCGAGGCGTCTCCGTGGCGTCGCGAGGGAGTCGGGGAGGCTGCCACGGCGAAGCAGGAGGTGGCCGGCGCTCTTCGGGCGCGCGCCACGCCTCGCCTCTGCCTACTGGCAGAGGAAGAAGAGGACAAGGGGGGGGGGGAAGGAGGTGGGCTAGGCCGCGCTGGGCCGGTCCTGTTGGGCTGCACGGGTAAGTGGCCAGGTAAAACTCTTCTCTCTCTTTCTATTTCTGTTTTTATTTATTGTTTTCTATTTTGTTCTGTTTTGTTTTAGTTTAGTAAAATACTAAACCATTTTAATAAATTCTGTAGTTTATTATGTGGCTTACTAAAATATATACAAAGCCACTCACAAACTTCCAGAATTATTTGGAGTCATATTTAATATATATTAAATATAAATCCAAAGAAAATAGTTATTGGATTAATTCAAATGGCCAAAATAAATATCTCTGTGACTCCAAAAATATTGGTTTAAATTTTACCTCTCACCAATATTTCCATGGAATAACAGGAACATTTTCTTGGACTCATTTGATGAAATTTAAATGTTGGTTATTTTTAAAGGTCTTCTGAGGCTTTGAAAATTCCTCAATTCAATTTCATTTGAATTTAAACATGATGCTCACATGAGGTCTAGCCTAGTGCATTACCAGAAGCTAGGGATGTGACACTATACTTTGTGTGATAAACACGGTGTACGTATGGAACATGGTTTAGATTATGAATATATAGTTAGTACATCAAATGTACTATTATTTGGAATCAACATCAAGTGTATTCAAAAAATAGAATTCGAGTTCATGTAGTACACATAGTTCATATCTATCTCTATAGTAATCATGTGGTGTGTTATTAAGGTAATACACGAATGATGGTTGAAGTTGGCAACAATCATGATTGTAGATTCTTATTGAAATAGAGAAAAAAATTCAAATTTAGTTTGAATTGCCGCGGTAGTATAGACATTTGGAATGCACTAAAATGTTGGTATGAGTAGGTTACATGCATTATACAGCAAGCGAAAAAATTTAATCGGACATAACATGGATTCATACTCCCTCCTTCCATCTATATAGGGCGTATTGAGATTTTTAAGACCGCCTTTGACTATTGACAAGATTAATAGTATATGACATGCACAATATGAAAATTATATCATTGAAAGAACCTTTCACAGACGAATTTAACGGTGTGCTTTGTGTAAGTTGCATGTCATATATTACTGCTCTAATATTTGGTCAAAGTTAGCATCGAAAAACGCATTAGGCCCTATATAGATGGAAGGAGGGAGTAGCTTTGAATAGCATTTGTATAGTAAAACGCGGCAAGACTCTCTCTTTGTGTGGTGTGAATAGTTTTATTTTTTTGTCTTCTTTTTGGTTGAGGGAAGTGCGAATTGATTTGGTACGTACAAGTACAATATAACTACACGTTAGGCTTGTCCTTCAAATTCAACCCACGTCTTGTTATATCCCAAAAATTCAGATATCTTGCTCCCAAAACTAGTGCCTTCACAACCCGCGCCTTCCTATCCCGAAATTACAACGCGCCCGAAAACTCCCTCCAGGTGCCAAATCCCGACACGTGAAATCCCCCTTCTAACCCTGAGCCAAAAGGACTGCTAGTTCAAATCGGTGAGGGGTACTTTTGTAACACACCCTACATTTTGGACAAGCGCGTCCCTAAGTCATGCTTCACCCCCTCCCATCGCCCCCTTTTCGCCATTCAAAATCCCAGGCTACCATAACCTCTCCGCTCCATCAGCGAAACCCCACCCTCCTCCGTCCGCCACCTCACCGCTGCCCAGCCAGAGCCTCTTCCCCGACGATGTTGTCCACCACAACAGCTCGACGTCCCTCGTCCACCTCCCCGGATGACGATCCATCGTCCATCTCGTCGTCCTGCCAGTTCAGCCGCCCCGTCCTCCACCTCCAAGGAGCTGCTCAGACGATCGCCTCGTCTATCGCGGCTGCTCCATCCCCACAGCGCCGCCTTAACTTGCTCCATCGGAACCGCAACATCCTGACCGACTCCTTGGACGAAGCCGAGGCCTACTCGGCGCCACCAAAGAGGTTGTACACTCATCGCATCGCGGCGATGACGGTGCTCCATCCCGCACCCCCATGGAGCGGCTACCTTGAAGCCGGCACCGCGGGCGACATCTCCACGACGGCTCTCCCCCAGTGCGTGGCCCCTTCGGCGGCGGCGTCCATACCTGCCGGATCTGCTGCTGCTGCTCTGGCTCTTGCTCGCTCACTCGCGCTGCTGCTGCTGGTCCGGCTCTCGCTCGATCGCTCGCTCGCCCAGCTGCTGCTGCTGCTCTCCCCCTCGCTCGTGCTACTGCTCTGCTCCGATTTAGCCACACTTCAGTCGACTGAATGGACTTTTGGGTCAGTCGATTTCCAGGGGTTGGGGGTGGGGGCCCGCCGGAGTTAAGGAAGAACCACCCACAATGAGGACGGGGGCTCGCCGGAGAGGTACCACACTATCTATCTTAGGGTTCAGGGTGGGGGTGGGGGGCCTAGAGGGCTGGCCGAGACGGCAGTGGGGAGTTGTTTCGGGGTGGCGAGGCGGCGCTGGGGTCGGCGGTTCGTCCGGTGGTGGCTGGCGGCTCAGGGGGGTGCAGGTTGAAGATGAACTGCATACCCTCCCTAAACTACATGTCAAGTGCCTCTCTGCTACCATTGCGTTCAGTTTTGACAGTAGCATTAAGATTCCGCAGTAAATTTTAGTTTCGACAGTTAAGTTCAGAGTCAACAGTTTTTACCTCATCTGTTGTAGTCAGGTGGTTTTTGGTGATGTAAATTTTACATCCATTTTACATCATCTATTAGAATCCCACTTGAGATTGACGATGTATGTCTTGTGCTGCTTCAGCCTTGACATCTTACGACTCACCGGAGCTGCTCCAACAACAGAATGATCCATCACAACGGAGCAGTGCCCTGGATGCCGTCCATAGATTCCTCAGATCTTCCTCCACACCTCCGAGAACCTCCTCTGCCTCAACTGCTTCAGCGACCAACCCAATGATGCTGAGGTCGACACGGCTACGACAAAGAGGTTGTACACTTGTTGCATCACTTATTACTATACATTCACATCGATCCATTAGGGCTATTTTGGTTCAACAGAAAAACATAGCAATAGGGAATTTTCCAATGGCACTCTACTATTCAATTATTCATGCATTTTATTGAAAGGAATGAACCAAAACATCCACCTGGACCTACTTTTCAAAATCCTATGCATGGAAACAAGACGAAGTGCATTAGTGCTAGAATAACATTCTAACTATACACGCTTTCATATGGTTTCACTTTATTTTGGCCATGTTTCTTTGCATTCCTCTGCTCTTCCAATTCCTGTAAACCAAACACCCAAGTTGACAGAAATCTTGTGTTTACAAATGCTTTGTTTACCATGTGCATTCCTATCCTATTATGGTGTTTTTCCTATCCCTGCATTTTAAGAATCATGCAAGCCAAATGAGCCCTTACAGAATTACTTCAGTTACAGGTATGTGTCGAACGGAACTCTGTGTGGTTTGTCCTTCTCCTGCCGCGATGTTGTCCACCTCACCTGAGCTGCTACATTGACAGAAGCATCCACCAAACCAGACATCACGACTCCTGACCGTCTTTCGCCCCCTCAGATCTCCTTCCCTGCCACCGGCACCCACCGCAACGGCATCACCATCGTCGACTCAGTAGATGAACCTGAGGAGTACACGGGTCCACAAGAGAGGTTGCAGTCTTTTGTTTCTGCTTATGTTATGCATTGCTTAAACTTACCTACTACTTTATCGTCTTGTTCAGCTCTTGGACTCCCAAGTCAGGTCCAAATTAATGTTCAAACTTGAGTTCTAAATCAGTTGTGGGGCACATATCGAGGCAACAATGAATAGTATGGCTGTCTAATATCTGGTTCACCTAGGGTATGCCTATGTTGTTCATCTTGGGTGGGAAACAAATAGTAAAGCAATCATCATCTGTCTTTTATTAATTTAAAGCAATCATCAGCATGCCATCATTATTTTTGGATCCATCCACTGGTTGTTACGATCACTCTAAATTTCTGCATGCTCTCCTTACATAATCTCACCATATTTTTTTCATATGCATGTCAGATATTGTACACAGTCATGTTGAACATGTAGAGAAAAAGAGAAGAGTTTTGCGCGGCAATACAATGTCATGCAGACATCGCTCCATGGTGGGTTCAGCGGAAAACCCTCCCCACCCCTCTCGAGATTGTAATCCAGAGGAAGATATCTGTTCTAAGGCGGATTCAGACGCCGCTGACCACTCCTATTTACCCCCCAAGGTGTTTGCTCTACCTTGGCATGATGATGTTAGTCATATCATGTAGATGTTGCCTTGCAGTGCCTACTTTTGACATCATATATGTCATCTTCTTAGTTTAGGCATGTTCTGTAATGCCACCTGTTTAGTTTCTATATCATATATGGGAATTATGCAGTCTGATGTCTTTTAGCCAGCTATAATATATGTGAAATGTGCAATGCCATCATGTTTAACCAGGCATCATATATTTGAATGATATCTTGCCCATCCTTTTCTTCATTACATTTCCATTTGTCAACAATGTTTGTACATTAAACTAATCTTCATGTGAATCAACCATTTGGGTGGGAGATGGAAAAATCTGGAGTGAAAACAAGGCCTTCAGAGCAGACAGTGCTACCTATCGAAGCAGATCTCTTATTGGGTCCCGATAGCTCCTCAGAGATGGATTCGGAGACAGATGACCAGTCCTATTCCCCCACTGAGGTGTATGCTCTAACTTGGCACAGTTATACTGCTCATATCATGCATATGGTGTCTTGCATTGCATAGTTTAGACATCATATACACAATATTCAACACCATGTTCTTAGTTCAGACATCATATCGAATGCCCTCTATTTAGCATATTAATCACATATGTGAATTAAATGATGCAATCCTGATTACTTAGATAACATGTAGGTGAATTATGTCATGCGATCCTATTTAGTTATCATCATATCTTTGAATTATGTTATGCTATGCTATCTAGTTTAGATAGACATCATATATGTGAAATTATGTCATGCTATCCATTTTAGTTAAACAATATACATGCCAACTATTTCATGCCCTCTTTTTTCCACACTATCTATTGCATCTGTCTCTCATACAATGTCTGTACATTCAACAATGTTTCCTGTTTATCAGCCATTTGAATTGGAGCGGGTGATGCCAGTATCTAACAGACTAAAAACACGGTCTTCAAATAAAACAGTGCTACCTCTTGGTGGAGATAGCACCCCGGTTATACATGCACAAGAACCAGCCTTACCACACATAACCCAAACTCTCGCAGATTGTACCCCTACTGCGATGGACAAAGAACCAGCTTCACCCAATCTAACCCCAACCCTAGCAGATAGTAACCCAGTTCCTGTTGACACAACACCATCTCCACCACAGAGCTCCCAAACAAGAGCAGTTAGTAAGGTAGCTCTAGTGCCCAAAGGGCCAGTACTACCACGGCGAACCCCAACTCCACCAGTTAGTACGCCTATTCCTGTGGAGGAAGCACAACCAGCTAGTTGTAGTTTAGCAGCTATCGCATTTGATGTTGTTAAATCGTATGTGCGTATCTTCCCATCTTGGAAATATTATACTGAAGAGGAAGGAAAATGCCAGTTGCAGGTGTTTGTCCAGGAGTTATGTGTAAGTAATGTTATTCATGGCAATTAATTTGCTTTGTCCCATACATCCTACCTCCATGATGGTTATAATACAACAATTTTTTGCATTTTTCTCTATAGAGAAGGACCAATTTGGAAACTCAGGATGAGGTAACCTGTTCTAATACCTCTGCTATCTTCAAGAATGCTTGGTGGCAGTATCGGAATTATCTGAAGAAAATGTACTTCACCGGCAAAGAAACTCATCAAATTCCCTTACGTTCTCCTGAGACACATTTACTGGACGATGACTGGGAATGCCTTGTCGTGTACTGGTCCCGAACCAAGAATGTGGTAAGGTCTATGAGCTCATTTTTTATTTTTAAGTACTATATTCTTGCGTCTTACTGTACTCTGTTCATGTAGAACAAGTGCCTAAACCTGAAGAACAACTGTTCTAATTTAAGATTCCATTGCTATCATAGTTCAAAAAAGTGCTAGGCGTTAATTGTGCGTTTTGCCACCGCCTTGCGCTTTGCTGACCAAAGTGCATGCTTGTGCGCATGCATAGATTAAGCGTAGTTATGGGCAAATGCGTTTTGCCAACGCCTAGAGCCTAGGCGCGCCTTTCTTAACTATGATTGCTATTGTGCATACTGCTTTGCTCTTGTATCACTGTATTTAATCATACAAACTTATTTTGAAATTGAAGGATCCAATCAAAACTCCAATGGCACAACAGGTATGTTCAAGCATGTTTCTTTAACAGGTTTGCTCTTATCAATAGCTCTGTCGATTTCAATTTCAATTGTGTATACAGTTGACTTCTCATATCATGCATATTACTAGCATCACAACAAAGCCAATAGTGTTGTTGTGCATGTAGACCCGTGGTACCCATCTGAAATCTCGTTGTGCCGTGTAGTTTCCCACGCTTTGTATTCTTTCACTGCTGCTTTGTCTTGAACTGATATGATTTGAACTGTGTCTCTATTTTGATTTGGCAAGACAATGCAGTGACCATAGGACATAGATATATGTTTGTTTGATGCTTTTATTATGTACTAGTACTTGGCAATAGAAGATTTGGTAGTTTAATCCTGTCCACATTACTAATGAATTAGTTCACCAAAATGATTTTCATATACTAGTACATGCTAAACCTGTTATGTGTCTGCTTGTTTCTTCTTTTAGAATGCTGACAGAATATTGGGGAAGAGTGCCTTATTAAGCAATGGTAAAGGAAGTAATGCAGATAAGGTTCAGGATAGTGACACATCCTTGCTGGTCTCCAACAAAGCTGATAAAATAGCTAAGGAAGACTATCTCGAAGACAGTGAGACAACCCCAAAGTCCTGTCTTGGTTTAGTGTTCGAGTTACTGGCCACTACCGCTTGCACAAGCTATTCAAATTCACTGTCTGAATCAATTCGGTTTCTTGAGTCTCAACTGCAAGCTGAAAGACATCGATCAGCTGTGCTACGACAAGAAGCGGAAGGACTGCGGACGTCCCTGGAGCATTCAGATGCATACTTTCTGGTACAACAACAAGCGTTGGAGGATTTTAGCACCAAACAGGACAAAGCTAATAAGCTTGCCAAGCTTATTGCCAACATGGTGGATACCCAGGATAACGTTTCTTGAGCTCTTCTGAAGTTGTTTCAGTTATGCTCTTGTTTTGCTGCCACGTTTATTTGCACTGGTGGCCAATTTTGGCGGCTAGTGTATGTAATATGCTGCTTTGTTCCCTATATTTGCACTGGTGGCGAACTTTGATGCCCAGTGGATGTAATATGTGTAATAGTGGTAATAGGCTAGCGTTAATTGCTTGCTTATTTATTTCCTCATTGTCTTCTTTAGTTGTTTGCTTGTAGTCACTGCAGTTCTTTTTCTGTGTTTTTCTAGTGGCCACAATAGCCTATTTTTGGTAACTAGGCCAAAATAATCATGGCAGCACACAAACTGTTGTAATCATGGGCCTCCTGCGAGCCGTATGATCCATGGGCCTTCTACGGTCGTAGGATCCATTGGCCTTTGTACGGGTCATAGGATCCATGGGCCTTCTATGGGCCGTAGGGTCCATGGGCCTTCTACGGGCTGTAGGATCCATGGGCCTTCTACGGGGCGTATCATCATTTCGCCAATCATGGGCCGTACTATTCGTGGACCATAACGGGCCATATTTGATAACTGTATGAAAACAGCCCAACGGTTTTTTTGACATGAAAACGGCCCAACGTATTAACGGTCCAAAAATGAGCCGACTATAGCGATGGGCTGAATTTGGCCCACAAGCAGAAAATGACAATAACGGGCCGTAAGTAACCGAATGCTGCAAATGAGCCCAAGAATAAATGGGCCCTGAGAAGGCCGACAGATAACTTGGGCTGGAAACGGCCCAGTGGAATAATGGGCCGTTAATGGGTATAAAGTGATACACTGTTCATTACGGGCCAGTTTCACCACGGGCCGTTAATGGGCCAAGAGTTACAAAGGGCCTCATATGGGCCGAAAGAAGTCATGGGCCACACATGGGCCAGAAGTTAAAACGGGATGGAATCATATTGGATGGCCCAAATGACGCTACTGGGCCTAATTTGGATAGGGCGTAACGGGCCCTGGGTTAGCGGGTTGTAAATGGGCTATATGCGGACAGGCCGTTAACAGGCTTTCCATGGGCTGGCCTGCCACCTTTTGACTAGGTCAAACGGGCCGGCCTTTTCACAGGAATGGGCCTCTGTTGGGCCGTGCCACGTGTTGACGTATCATAGGCGCCTTGGGTCCAATGAGTGGATGACGTCTGTCCCAACGGTGAGCTGACACGTGTTTCCTCCAGCCAATGATGATTTTACACGTGGAAAATCCCCATTGGTCGGGGCTGTTAACGAGTTATCGGATCCAAAACCCGACCCAATAGCTTAACGGCGTTCCGTCACAGTGGATGCCATGTGTTGGTCACCGTTGACAAAAGCACTTCTGTGACGCGCGATTTATCACCATGGAAGTGGACACTTCCGGGATGATAATTTTGGTAATGTCATGGAACACTTCTACGACAGCACAGGTATGACTATCTTGATTCTGTCATAAAATCGTCATGGATGTACATGCATGACAAAAAACGCGACCTACTGTGACAAACATGTATCATCACGGAAGTGTATTTTTTTGTAGTGTAGGAGTAATCAACACTACTAGCAACCCATAGGTACCAATCTGAGGTTTTGAGACAAAGATCAGATACAAGAGATGAACTAGGGTTTGAGAGGAGATGGTGTTGGTGAAGATGTTGATGGATATTGACCCCCTCTCAATGAGAGGATCGTTGGTGATGATGATGGCTTCGATTTCTCCCTCTAGGAGGGAAGTTTCCCCGACAGAACAACTCCACCGGAGCCCTAGATTGCTTCTGCCTAGGTTCTGCCTCGAGACAGCGGAGCTTCGTCCCGAAATCTCCCTTATGATTTTTCACCAGGTCAAAACCCTCCATATAGCAGAAGATGGGCACCGAAGGCCTGCCAGGGGGGCCAAAAGCCCTAGCGGGGTGCCCCTAGGCTTGTGGCCACCTAGTGGGGCCCCTCTGGTAGTTTCTTCGCCCAATATTTTTTATATATTCCAAAATAATTCTCCGTAAATTTTTAGGACTATTGGAGTTGTGCAGAATAGGTCTATCGGATTTTCCCATTTTTGGTTCAGAATCCCAGCTACCGGCGTTCTCCATCTTTGTGTAAACCTTGTAAAATAAGAGTGAAAAGGCATAAGTATTGTACCATAATGTGTAATAATAGTCCATAATGCAATAAATATCAATATAAAAGCATGATGCAAAATGTACGTATCAACTCCCCCAAGCTTAGACCTCGCTTGTCCTCAAGCGAAAGCCGAAATCGGTAAATATGTCCACAAGTTTAGAGATAGAGGGCATCATGATCATCTTTAGAACAACAACATATATTGTCATATAATTTCTTATGCTAAAGTAACAATTCGTTCATAGGGTAAAGTATGTATCAGAAACTTTATTGAAAACTAACAAACTATGATCCCAGTCATTGAGGCAATTGCAATTTATCATAATATCGAAAAGAGTTAATGTAAGAGCTTTTGTATAGCAAGTCCACATACTCAACCATCTTTTAGCCTTTCACAATTGCTAACACTAACGTGATACTTATGATATCAAAGCCTCAATCGGACACAGAGAAAGATAGGGGCTTATAATTTCGCCTCCCAACCTTTTACCTCAAGGGTAATGTCAACAATAATACTTTATGATAACCTACATCCGAGTAGGTATATATATCTGGATCTTTCTCCAACACATAGTGCTTGCCAAAAAAAGTGTAAAAAGGAAAGGTGAAGATCACCATGACTCTTGTATAAGGGTAGAAGATAAAAGTAAAAGGTAGGCCCTTCGCAGAGGGAAGCAGAGGTTGTCATGCGCTTTTATGGTTGGATGCACAAAATCTTAATGCAAAAGAACATCACTTTGTATTGCCGCTTGTGATAGAGAACTTTATTATGTAGTTCGTCGCTTTTATTTCTTCCATATCACAAGTTTGTATAAAGCTTATTTTCTTCACACTAAAAGATCATACATATTTAGAGAGCAATTTTTATTGCTTGCACTGATGACAACTTACTTGAAGGATCTTACTCAATCCATAGGCAGGTATAGTGGACTCTCATGGAAAGACGGGTTTAAGGGATGTTTAGATGCACAAGTAGTATCTCAACTTGGTGCAAAAGATTTGGCTAGCATGGGATGAGAAGCAAGCTCAACATGTTGGAGGATATATGACAATATAACTTCTAGTCGAATATAAGAAAACATAATCCATTATGTTGTCTTCCTTGTACAACCTCAACTCTTTACCATATTATATTTTGATGAGTGCTCACAATCACAAAAGATGTCCAAGATAGTATATTTATATGTGAAACCTCTCTTTCTTTATTACTTATTAATTGCAACAATGACCGAAACTATGTTTGTCAACTATCAACACATTTTATTCATCATACTATTTATATGTGAAGTCATCACTCTCCATAAGATCATATATAATCATTTTATTTCTTTGTATTCTCTTCTTTTTCTTTTCCCTCAAGATCATGGCGAGGAAGCAAAGCCCTCAACTCAAAACTACTCTTTATTATATAGCTCACGGACTCGATTACATAGATAGAACTCAAAGCAAAACTCAAAGCTAGATCATACTAAAAACTTTTGTTCCACTAGATCAAGATATAACCAAAAGGATCAAACTAAGAAAAATGATAAAGGTAAAGATGTGATGGTGATACGATACCGGGGCACCTCCCCCAATCTTGGCAGTTGCCAAGGGGAGTGCCCATACCCATGTATTTAGATCACTTTCTTCAGAGGTGGTGATGATGTTGTAGGCTTGTCCTCCATCTTCATTAGGGAACCTTTTAGGACTTGTAATTCTTGGAGCCCATGTTGGAGCATATTTGCATTCTTCTGGATTTCCTCCAAAAGATGCTTATTTTCTGGCCACCAAGAACCTTTTCCTGCATTGCTCTCACTTGGACGGGATATGTCCCAATTGGAGGGTATATGTGCACGAGGGGTGTTCTCCACTCCATAATTATGAACCAAATTAGGAAAGTTGTTCCAATGTAACCTGTATAAGGGCCTCCTAGGGGGAAGCCCTTCTCAAACCTATTGGCCTTCATTGTTTCTTGTAGTCCCTATTGCTTTATGGGTATTTGGAATAGTGGAGATGCCCGCCCGAGTACCTCTTTCCGAAGCCGGAGGCTGAACCTCAAGCGAATATCCTTCATCCTCCTCCATCATGACTCCCTCGGCATCCTCCCTCCTAAGTTCCATCTGCGTCAACCAAGCATCTTCATCCACATTGTTCGAGGAGGATGACATGATGCATGGCCTTGAAAACTCCAGCAGAAAACAACTCAAAACGAAAACAGGGGATATTGCCGTGGTACGGTGGTCAAAACCTTTGGGAGATTATATAATGAATTTTTACCGACCAAAAGAAGTGTACTACAAGAAAATGGAGCCCGGGGGCATACAAGGTGGACACAAGCCAGGGAGGCGCGCCCAGGGGGTTGGGCACGCCCCATGACTTGTTGCCTCCTCGTGCATGATACGTCTCCAACGTATCTATAAGTTTTGTTTGTTCCATGATATTATATTATCTATTTTGGATTTTTGATATGCATTAATATGCTATTTTATATTATCTTTGGGACTAACCTATTAACCGAGAGCCGAGTGCCCGTTTTTGTTTTTTTGCCTGTTTTAGAGTTTCGCAGAAAAGGAATACCAAACGGAATAAAAGTTTCGCGATAATATTTCTTGGACCAGAAGCAAACCAAGAGATTTGGAGATGAAGTCGGAGGAGCCTCGAGGCGGCCATGAGTGTGGAGGGTGCGCCCCCAGCCTTGTGGGCCCCTCGAGGGTCTCCTGGCCTAATTCTTTCGCCCATATATACTCTTATACCCCAAAACCAGAAGGGGGAGCCACGAAAACACTTTTCCACCGCCACAACCTTATGTACCCGTGAGATCCCATCTAGGGACCTTTTTCGGCATCCTGCTGGAGGGGGATTCGACCACGGAGGGCTTTACATCAACACCACTGCCCTTCCGATGAAGCGTGAGTAGTTTACCATAGACCTACGGGTCCATAGTTAGTAGCTAGATGGCTTCTTCTCTCTCTTTGATTCTCAATACGATGTTCTCCTTGATGTTCTTGGAGATCTATTCAATGTATTGTTCTTTTGTGGTGTGTTTGTCGAGATCCGATAAATTGTGGATTTATGATTAGATTATCTATTAATATTATTTGAATCTTTTTTGAATTCTTATATGCGTGATTTGATATCTTTGCTAGTCTCTTTGAATTATCGGTTTAGTTTGGCTTACTAGATTGGTTTTTCTTGCAATGGGAGAAGTGCTTAGCTTTGGGTTCAATATTGCGGTGTCCTTTCCCAGTGACAGTAGGGGCAGCAAGGCACATATTGTATTGTTTCCATCGAGGATAAAAAGATGGGGTTTTCATCATATTGCTTGAGTTAATTCATCTACATCATGTCATCTTACTTAATGCGTTACTCCGTTCTTTATGAACTTAATACTCTAGATGCATGCTGGATAACGGTCGATGTGTGGAGTAATAGTAGTAGATGCAGAATCATTTTGGTCTACTTGACATAGACGTGATGCCTATGTTCATGATCATTGTCTTAGATATCGTCATAATTACACGCTCTTCTATCAATTGCTCGGCAGTAATTTGTTCACCCAACGTATTATTTGCTATCTTGAGAGAAGCCACTAGTGAAACCTATGCCCCCCGGGTCTATTTTCCATAATATAAGTTCTCTTTTCCATCTTGAGAGAAGCCACTATTTTGCAATCTTTTACTTTTCCATCTATAAACCCAAAATACCAAAAATATTTACTTTACCGTTTATCTATCTCTATCAAATCTCACTTTTGCAAGTAACCGTGAAGGGATTGACAACCCCTTATCGCGTTGGGTGCAAGTTTGTTTGATTGTTTGTGCAGGTATTCAGTGACTTGTGCGTTGTCTCCTACTTGATTGATACCTTGGTTCTCAAACTGAGGGAAATACTTACTCTACTTTGCTGCATCACCCTTTCCTCTTCAAGGGAAAACCAATGAAAGCTCAAGAGGTAGAAGGAAGAATTTCTGGCGCTGTTGCCGGGGAGTTCTACGCCAAGTCAAGACATACCAAGTACCCATCATAAACTCTCGTCTCTTGCATTACATTATTCTCCATTCGCCTCTTGTTTTCCTCTCCCGCACTTCTAAAACAATTTTCGAAAAGATTTGCTTTTTCTTTGCCCCTCTTCCCTTCGTCTTTCTCGCTTGCTTTTTGTGTGCTCGTGTGTTGGATTGCTTGCTTTGTCATGATGGCTTAAGAGAATACCAAATTGTGTGACTTTTCCAACACCAACAACAATGACTTTATTAGTACTCTGATTGCTCCCGCTACTAATGTGGAATCTTGTGAAATTAATGTCGCTTTGCTGAATCTAGTTATGGAAGATCAATTTTCTGGCCTTCCTAGTGAAGATGCCGCATCCCATCTAAACAATTTTGTTGATTTGTGTGATATGCAAAAGAAGAAAGATGTGGATAATGATATTGTTAAATTGAAGCTATTTCCGTTTTCACTTAGAGATCGTGCTAAAATTTGGTTTTCATCTTTGCCTAAAAATGGTATTGATTCGTGGAACAAGTGTAAAGATGCTTTCATCTCTAAGTATTTTCCTCCCGCTAAGATCATCTCCCTTTGGAATGATATTATGAATTTTAAGCAACTTGATCATGGGCATGTTGCACAATCTTGGGAGAGGATGAAATTGATGATAAGAAATTGCCCTACTCATGGTTTGAACTTGTGGATGATTATACAATTTTTTATGCCAGATTGAATTTTGCTTCTAGAAATCTTTTAGATTCGGCCGTGAGAGGCACTTTTATGGAAATACTTTAGGAGAAGCTACTAAACTCCTAGATAATATTATGGTTAATTATTCTCAATGGCACACCGAAAGATCTTCCACTAGTAGAAAAGTGCATGTGATTGAAGAGATTGATGTTTTGAGTGGAAAGATGGATGAACTTATGAAATTATTTGCTAGTAAGAGTGCTTCTTTTGATCCTAATGATATGCCTTTGTCCACTTTGATTGAGAATAATAATGAATCTATGGATGTGAATTTTGTTGGTAGGAACAATTTTGGTAACAACGCGTATAGAGGTAATTTTAATCCTAGGCCATTTCCTAATAATTCCTCTAATAACTATGGTAATTCCTACAACAATTCTTATGGAAATTTTAGTAAGATGCCCTCTGATTTTGAGAATTAGTGTTAAAGAATTTATGAGTTCACAAAAGAATTTCAATGCTTTGATTGAAGAAAAATTTCTCAAGATTGATGATTTGGCTAGGAACATGGATAGAATTTCTCTTGATGTTGATTCTTCGAAACTTAGATCTATTCCACCTAAGCATGATATCAATGAGTCCCTCAAATCCATGAGAATTTCCATTGATGAGTGCAAAGAAAGAACCGCTACGATGCGTACTAAAAAGGATCGGTTTATAAAAGCGTGTTCTTCTAGTTTTCATGAAAACAATGATGAAGATCTAAAAGTGATTGATATGAATCCTATTGAATCTTTGTTTTCTAATATAAATCTTGATAAATATGGGACCGAAGATGATTCAACTTTAGTTAAAAGGCATCCCAATGGCTCGGAGTTTTTAGATCTAGATGCAAAATTGGTAAAAGTGGGATTGGAGAGGTTAAGACTTTAAGTAGCAATGAACCCACCCTTTGGCATTTCAAGGAATTTAATTATGATAATTGTTCTTTAATAGATTGTATTTCATGGTTGCAATCCACGTTGAATCCTCCTCATGCTTATAATCAAAACAATTTACTAAACATATCATTGATGCTATGATGCAATCTTTTGAAGAAAAGCTTGAATTGGAAGTTTCTATCCCTAGAAAGCTTTATGATGAGTGGGAACCTACTATTAAGATTAAGATTAAAAATTATGAGTGCCATGCTTTGTGTGATTTGGGTGCTAGCGTTTCCACGATTCCAAGAACTTTATGTGATGTGTTAGGTTTCCGTGAATTTGATGATTGTTCTTTAAATTTGCATCTTGCAGATTCCAATATTAAGAAACTTATGTGAAGGATTAATGATGTACTCATTATTGCAAATAGGAATTATGTGCCCCTAGATTTCATTGTTCTTGATAAAGATTTCAATCCTACATGTCCTATTATTCTTGGTAGACCTTTCATTCGAACAATTGGTGCAATTATTGATATTAAATAAGGAAACATTAGATTCCAATTTCCGTTAAGGAAGGGCATGGAACACTTTCCTAGAAAGAAAATTAAATTTCCATGTGAATCTATTATGATAGCCACTTATGGATTGCATACCAAAGATGACAATACCTAGATCTATTCGTGTTTTATGCCTAGCTAAGGGCATTAAACAATAGCGCTTGTTGGGAGGCAACCCAATTTATTTTTGTTCTTTTCTTTTTGTTCCTGTTTAGTAATAAATAGTTCATATAGCCTCTGGTTAGATGTGGTTTTGTGTTTTAGTTAGTGTTTGTGCCAAGTTAAACCTTTAGGATAGCTTACGATGATAGTTGTGTTGATCCTGCTGAAAAACAGAAACTTCTACGCCCAGTAAATAATTTCCAGGATTTCATTGAAACGTGCTTTTGATCTGATTCTTTTTGCTCTGGATTGGTGCACAAATTTCTTATGTTGTCCTAATTTTTCAGAATTTTTGGACTTACTTAATTATTCGAGAGTTACAGATTACTACAGACTGTTCTGTTTTTGACAAATTCTGTTTTCTATGTGTTGTTTGCTTATTTTGATGAATCTAGGGGGTATGAACCATGGAAAAGTTGGAATACAGTAGATTACACCAATATAAATAAATAATGAGTTTTCAACAGTACCTTAAAGTGGTGATTTATTTTCTTATACTAATGGAGCTTATGAGATTTTCTGTTGAGTTTTGTGTTGTGAAGTTTTCAGGTTTTGGGTGAGGATTTGATGGACTATGGAATAAGGAGTGGCAAGAGCCTAAGCTTGGGGATTCCCAAGGCACCCCAAGGTAATATTCAAGGACAAACAAAAGTCTAAGCTTGGGGATGCCCCGGAAGGCATCCGCTCTTTCGTCTTTGTCTATCGGTAACTTTACTTGAGGCTATATTTTTATTCACCACATGATATGTGTTTTGCTTGGAGTGTCTTGTATTATTTGAGTCTTTGCTTTTTATTTTGCCACAATCATCCTTTATGTACACACCTTTTTGGAGAGACATGCATGAGTCGTGATTTATTCGAATACTCTATGTGCTACACTTATATCTTTTGAGCTAGGCAATATTGCTCTAGTACTTCACTTATATCTTTTTAGAGCACGGCGGTGGCCTTATGTTAGAGAAATTGATGAACTCTCATGCCTCAGTTATATTATTTTGGGAGTCTTTTATCAGCATGGTAATTTTCTTTGGTTATAAATTTAGTCCTAATATGATAGGCATCGAAGGATATAATAAAACTTTCATATAAAGTGCATTGAATACTATGAGAAGTTTGATTCTTTATGATTGTTTTGAGATATGAAGATGGTGATATTAGAGTCCTAATAGTGGAGTAATTTAGAATTTGAGAAATACTTGTGTTGAGGTTTGTGATGCCCGTAGCATGCACGTATGGTGAACCGTTATGTAACAAAGTTGGAGCATGAGGTATTTATTGATTGTCTTCCTTATGAGTGGCGGTTGGGGACGAGCGATGGTCTTTTCCTACCAATCTAGCCCCCTAGGATCATGCGCGTATTACTTCATTTCAATAATAGATTTTTGCAATAAGTATGTGAGTTCTTTATTACTAGTGCTGAGTCCATGGATTATACGCACTCTCACCCTTCCACCATTGCCAGCCTCTCTTGTAACGCGCAACTTTCGCCGGTACCATACACCCACCATATACCTTCCTCAAAATAGCCACCATACCTATCTATTATGGCATTTACATAGCCATTCCGAGATATATTGCCATGCAACTTTCCATCGTTCCGTTTATTATGACACGCTTCATCATTGTCATATTCCTTTGCATGATCTTGTAGTTGACATTGTATTTGTGGCAAAGCCAACTTTCATAATTATTTAATACATGTCACTCTTGATTCATTGCACATTCCGGTACACCACCGGAGGCATTCACATAGAGTCATGTTTTTGTTCTAAGTATCGAGTTGTAAGTAAATAGAAGTGTGATGATCATCATTATTAGAGCATTGTCCCATGTGAGGAAAAAAGAGAGGCCAAAGAAGCCAAAATAAAAAAATAGAGGCCAAAGAAGCCAAGATAAAAAAGAGAGAAAAATAAAGAAGGGACAATGTTACTATTCTTTTTCCACACTTGTGCTTCAAAGTAGCACCATGATCTTCATGATAGAGAGTCTCTTATTTTGTCACTTTCATATACTGGTGGGAATTTTTTATTATAGAACTTGGCTTGTATATTCCAATGGTGGGCTTCCTCAAAACACCCTAGGTCTTCATGAGCAAGAAAGTTGGATTCACACCCACTTAGTTTCCTTTTGAGCTTTCATAAACTTATAGCTCTAGTGTATCCGTTGCATGGCAATCCCTACTCACTCACATTGATATCTATTGATGGGCATCTCCATAGCCCCTTGATACGCCTAGTTGATGTCAGACTATCTCCCTCTTTTTGTCTTGTCCACAACCACCATATTCTCTTCTAGCATAGTGCTATATCCATGGCTCACGCTCATGTATTGCGTGAAAGTTGAAAAAGTTTGAGAACATCAAAAGTATGAAATAATTGCTTGGCTTGTCATCGAGGTTGTGCATGATTTGAGTATTTTTTCTGATGAAGATGGAGCATAGCAAGACTATATGATTTTGTAGGGATAAGCTTTCTTTGTCCATGATATTTTGAGAAGACATAAATGCCTTGTTAGTATGCTTGAAGTATTACTGTTTTTATGTCAATATTAAACTTTTGTTTTGAATCTTTCGGATCTGAACATGCATGCCAGAATAAAGAAAATTACATTGATAAATATGTTAGGTAGCATTCCACATGAAAAATTCTGGTTTTATCATTTACCTACTCGAGGACGAGCAGGAATTAAGCTTGGGGATGCTTGATACGTCTCCAACGTATCTATAATTTTTGATTGTTCCATGCTATTATATTATCTATTTTGGATATTTAATATGAACTAATATGCTATTTTATATTATTTTTGGGACTAAGCTATTAACCGAGAGCCCGGTGCCAGTTTCTGTTTGTTGCCTGTTTTAGAGTTTCGCAGAAAAGGAATACCAAACGGAGTCCAAACGGAATAGAACTTTCGCGATGATCTTTCTTGGACCAGAAGCAAACCAGGAGACTTGGAGATGAAGTCAGAGGAGCCACGAGGTGGCCACAAGAGTGGAGGGCATGCCCAGGGGGGTAGGGTGCACCCCTGCCGTGTGGGCCCCTTGTGGGTCTCCCAACATAATTCTTTCGCCCATATATACTCTTATACCCCAAAACCATCAGGGGGAGCCACGAAAACACTTTTCCACCGCCGCATCCTTCTGTACCCGTGAGATGCCATCTGGTTACCTTTTCTGGCATCCTGTCGGAGGGGGATTCGATCATGGAGGGCTTCTACATCAACACCATTGCCCTTCCGATGAAGCATGAGTAGTTTACCACACACGTACGGTTCCATAGCTAGTAGCTAGATGGCTTCTTCTCTCTCTTTAATTCCCAATACCATGTTCTCCTCGATGTTCTTGGAGATCTATTCGATGTAATTTTCTTTTGCGGTGTGTTTGCCGAGATTCGATGAATTGTGGATTTATGATCAGATTATCTATGAATATTATTTGAATCTTCTCTAAATTCTTATATGCATGATTTGATATCTTTGCAAGTCTCTTTGAATTATCGGTTTAGTTTGGCCTACTATATTGGTTTTTCTTGCAGTGGGAGAAGTGCCTAGCTTTGGGTTCAATCTTGCGGTGTCATTTCCCAGTGACAGTAGGGGCAGCAAGGCACGTATTGTATTGTTGCCATCGAGGATAAAAAGATGGGGTTTTCATCATATTGCTTGAGTTAGTTCCTCTACATCATGTCATCTTACTTAATGCGTTACTCTATTCTTTATGAACTTAATACTCTAGATGCATGTTGGATAGCGGTCGATGTGTGGAGTAGTAGTAGTAGATGCAGAATCGTCTCGGTCTACTTGACATGGACGTGATGCCTATGTTCATGATCATTACCTTAGATATCGTCATAATTATGCGCTCTTCTATCAATTGCTCGATACTAATTTGTTCACCAACCGTATTATTTGCTATCTTGAGAGATGCCACTAGTGAAACCTATGGCCCCCGAGTCTCTTTTCCATAATATTAGTTCTCTTTTCCGTCTTATTAGTTTCCGATCTACTATTTTGCAATCTTTTACTTTCCGATCTATAAACCCAAAATACCAAAAATATTTACTTTACCATTTATCTATTTCTATCAGATCTCACTTTTGCAAGTAACCGTGAAGGTATTGACAACCCCTTTATCCGTTGGGTGCAAGTTTGTTTGATTGTTTGTGCATGTATTCGGTGACTTGTGCGTTGTCTCCTACTGGATTGATTCCTTGGTTCTCAAACCGATGGAAATACTTACTCTACTTTGCTGCATCACCCTTTCCTCTTCAAGGGAAAAACCAACGCAAGCTCAAGAGGTAACAATGCACTATTCGGACTACTTTTTATTTTCCTAATTTTTTAAATATTCCAAAATGGAGTAAAATTGCCATTGGAAAACTTTTAGAGTCGGTTTGCTTACCATATGACATACCTATCCTTTTCGGAGTTTGAAACGTTCTGGTAGATATCCCTTATGTACTCCTCCGGTGTTATGGTATTAATAATATTGGTTTCAACATTTATGGGAGTACATGAGATATAATGTTTGATTCTTTGCCCATTTACCACCTTCGGGTTGGTGCCTTAGGCTTTGTTGATTTTGATGGCACCGGAACGATAAACTTCCTCGATAATGTAAGGACCTTCTCATTTAGAGAGAAGCTTTCCTGCAAAAAAATCTTAAACGAGAATTGTATAGCAAGACATGGACACCTACATTAAATTCACGCTTTTGCATCCTTTCGTCATGCCATCTTTTAACTTTTTCTTTAAACAACTTGGCATTTTCATAGGCTTGGGTTCTCCATTCGTCATGTGAGCTAATGTCAAATAACCTCTTTTCACCGCCAAGTTTGAAATCATAGTTGAGCTCTTTAATTTCCCAATAAGCTTTATGTTCTAGTTCAAGAGGTAAGTGACATGCTTTTCCACAAACCATTTTATACGGAGACATAACCATAGGGTTTTTGTAAGCAGTTCTATAAGTCCATAGTGCATCATCAAGTTTCTTAGACCAATTCTTTCAAGATCTATTAACAGTCTTTTGCAAAATCAATTTTATTTCTCTATTGCTCAATTCTACTTGACCCCTAGACTGAGGATGATAAGTTGATGCATTCTACGGTTAACATCATATTTAGCAAGGAATTTACGGAAAGCACCATGAATAAAGTGTGAACCACCATCAGTCATTAAATATCTAGGAACTCCAAACCTCGGAAAAATAACTTCTTTAAGCATTTTAATAGAAGTGTTATGATCAACACTACTAGTTGAAATAGCTTATACCCACTTAGTAACGTAATCAACAACAACTAGAATATGTGTATACCCATTGGAGGAAAGAAAAGGTCCCATATAATCAAAGCCCCAAACATCAAATGGTTCAATAACAAGTGAATAATTCATAGGCATTTCCTCACGTCTACTAATACTACCAATTCTTTGACATTCATCACAAGACAAGACAAACTTACGAGCATCCTTCAAGAGAGTAGGCCAATAAAAACTAGATTGTATTACCTTGTGTGCAATTCTATCTCCAGCATGGTGTCCTCCGTAGGCCTCGGAGTGACACTTGCATAGGATCTGTTCATATTGATGCTCATGCACACAACGTCTAATAATACCATTTACTCTTTCTTTATAAAGGTGTGGGTCATCCCAAAAGTAATGTCTTAAATCAAAGATTTTTTTCTTTTGCTGATGTGTGAAACTAGGTGGTATAAATTTAGCAACAATGTAATTAGCATAATCAGCATACCATGGAGTACTATGAGAAGCATTTATGATAGCTAGTTGTTCATCAGGAAAGCTATCATCAATAGGTAGTGGGTCATCAAGAATATTTTCTAACCTAGACAAGTTGTCTGCTACGGGGTTCTCAGCTCCCTTTCTATCAATAATGTGCAAATCAAATTCTTGCAACAAGAGAACCCACCTAATAAGTATAGGTTTATCATCCTTCTTTCCATAAGATATTTAATAGCAGCATGATCAATGTGAACAGTTACTTTGGAATCAACAATATAAGATCTGAACTTATCACAAGCAAATACAACTGCTAAAAATTCTTTTTCAGTAGTAGCATAATTTCTTTGAGCATTGTCTAGAGTTTTACTAGCATAATGGATAACATTTAATTTCTTATCAACTTTTTGTCCTAGAATAGCACCAACAACATAATCATTAGCATCACATATAATTTCAAAGGGTAGGTTCCAATCAGCTTGTTGAACAATAGGTTCAGAAATTAAGGCTTTCTTAAGTATTTCAAAGGCTTCTACACAATCATCATGAAAAAATGGAACATCTTTTTGCAAAACATTAGTAAGAGGCCTAGAAATTTAGAGAAGTCTTTAATAAATATCCTATAGAAACCAACATGACCAAGGAAGATTCTTATACCTTTGATATCTTTAGGACACGACATTTTTTCAATAGCATCAACTTTAGCTTTATCCACTTCAATACCTCTTTCTGAGATTTTATGCCCCAAGACAATACCTTCATTAACCATAAAGTGGCGCTCCTCCAAATTCAAGACAAAATTAATTTCTTCACATCTCTGCAAAACTCGATCAAGGTTGCTTAAGCAATCATCAAAAGAAGTTCCATAAATGGAGACATCATCCATGAAACCTCAACAATCTTTTAACAAAAGTTAGAGAATATAATATTCATACATCTTTGAAAGGTAGCAGGTGCATTGCATAAACAAAAAGGCATACATATTTAAGCAAAGGTACCGAAAGGGCAAGTAGAAGTAATTTTTTCTTGATCCTCTTGTGACACAGGTATTTGAGAAAACCAGAATAACCATCAAGAAAGGAAAAGTGTGTATGTTTTGATAGTGTTTCTAGCATTTGATCAATAAAAGGTAGAGGGTAATGATCTTTCCTAGCAGCCTTGTTTAATTTGCAAAAATCAATTACCATTCTATAACCTGTAACAATTCTTTGTGGGATCAATTCATTCTTATCATTAGGAACAACAGTAATACCCCCTTCTTAGGGACACAATGAACAAGACTTACCCATCTATTATCAGCAATAGAATAAATTATACCTGCTTCCAGAAGCTTTAGTATTTTGTTTCTTATCACTTCCTTCATCTTAGGATTTAACCATCACTGATGATCAACAACCGGTTTAGCATCGGGATCCATATTAATTTTGTGCTGACATAGAGTGGGACTAATGCCCTTAAGATCATCCAGAGTATATCCAATAGCAGCACGGTGCTTCTTCAAAGTTGTCAACAATTTCTTTTCCTCATGCTCTGAAAGGTTAGGGCTAATAATAACATGATATATTTTCTTTTCATCAAGATAAGCTTATTTCAAAGTATCAGGTAATTTTTTAAGATCAAACACAGGATCACTCTTAGGTGGTTGAGGATCTCCAAGAGTCTCAATAGGAAAATTGTGTTTCAAAATAGGCATCTATTTAAAGAATATTTCATCCAATTCCCTTCTTTCATTCATGAACATATCATTTTCATGGTCTAGCAAATATTATTCCAAAGGATCAGTACGAGGTACGGTAATGGGGTTGTCTACGAAATTTGGAGAAGTTAAACTCAATAGACACATCTCTAGAACTTACACTAACCGTTTCTTTCCTGCAATCTATCTTAGCATTGATAGTGTTCAAGAAAGGTCTACGAAATATAATGGGACAAAAATCATCTTGTGGGGAACCAAGAACAAGAAAATCAGTAGGGTATTTTATTTTCCCACACAAGACGTCAACATCTCTAACAATCCCAATTGGTGATATAGTATCTCTATTAGCAAGCTTAATAGTAACATCAATGTCTTCTATTTCAGCAGGTGCAATATCATTCATAATTTCTTGATATAAGGTAAAGGGAATTGCACTTACACTAGCACCCAAATCACATAAGCCATGATAACAATGATCTGATATTTTAACAAAAACAACAGACATGCCAACAACAGGTCTATGCCTATCTTTATTATCGGGTCTAGCAATTCTAGCAGCTTCATCACAGAAATAAATAACATGCCCATCATTATCGACCAAGAGATCTTTAACCATAGAAATACTAGATTCAACTTTAATTTGCTCAGGGGGTGTAGGTGTTCTAGTATAACTCTTACGAACCACAGTTGAAGCTTTAGCATGTTCCTTTATTCTAATAGGAAAGGTGGTTTCTCAATATAAGCAGTAGGAACAATAGGATCAACATCATAAGTAATAGTTTCTTCTTCTACTTTAATAGGTTCTACTATGTAGACTTCCATGGGAGGATGATATTCAAATCACTTCTCCTTGGGGAGATCAACATAAGTAGCAAATGATCCACATAAAGAAGCTACTATCTCAGAGTCAAGTCCATATTTAGTGCTAAATTCACGAAAAGCATTGATACCCATGAAAGATTTAACACAATGCTAGAAAAGAGTCTTAATGACCCACAAGTATAGGGGATCTATCGTAGTCCTTTTGATAAATAAGAGTGTCGAACCCAACAAGGAGTAGAATGAAATGACAAGCGGTTTTCAGCAAGGTATTCTCTGCAAGCACTAAAATTATCGGTAACAGATAGTTGTTTGAAAAGATAATTCATAACGCGTAATAGGTAATAAATGTAACTAAGGTGCAGCAAGGTGGCCCAATCCTTTTTGTAGCAAAGGGCAAGCCTGGACAAACTCTTATATGAAGCAAAGCACTCCCTAGGACACATGGGAATGACCATTGATAACCCACAAGTATAGGGGATCACAACAATTTTCGAGGGTAGAGTATTCAACCCAAATTTATTGATTCGACACAAGGGGAGGCAAAGAATATTCTCATGTATTAGCAACTGAGTTGTCAATTCAACCACACTTGAAAGACTTAATATCTGCAGCAAAGTATTTAATAGCGAAGTAGTATGGAAGTAACAGTAACGGTGGCAAAAGTAATAGTATCAATTTTGTAGCAATCGTAATAGTGACAACGGAAGAGTAATGTAGCAAAGATCTATATGAAATGAGCTCATAGGCAATGGATCAATGATGAATAATTATGTCAGATGGCATTCATCATGCAACAGTTATAACATAAGGTGACACAGAACTAGCTCCAATTCATCAATATAATGTAGGCATGTATTCCGAATATAGTCATATGTGCTTATGGAAAAAAACATGCATGGCATCTTTTTTCATACCCTCCCGCGGCATGTCCTAATGGAAACTAAGGGATATTAAGGCCCCTTTTAATAGAGAACTGGACCAAAGCATTAGCACTTAGTGAATACATGAACTCCTCAAACTACGGTCATCACCGGGAAGTGTCCCGACTATTGTCACTCCAGGGTTGACGGATCATAACACGTAGTAGGTGACTATAACTTGCAAGATAGGATCAAGAACTCACATATATTCATGAAAACATAATAGGTTCAGATCTGAAATCATGGCATTCGGGCCCTAGTGACAAGCATTAAGCATGGCAAAGTCATAGCAACATCAATCTTAGAACACAATGGATACTAGGGATCAAACCCTAACAAAACTAACTTGATTACATGTTAAATCTCATCCAACCCATCACCATCCAGCAAGCCTACGATGGGATTACTCACGCACGGCAGTGATCATCATGAAATTGGTGATGGAGGATGGTTGATGATGACGATGGCGATAGATTCCCCTCTCTGGAGCCCCCAACGGACTTCAGATCTGCCCTCACGAGGAAGAACAGGGCTTGGCGGCGTGTAGCGCCCAAGATGCGATTATATCCCAATCACGTGATGAATTCATGATTGGGGCACAATCGCATTTCAAGCGCATAGCAAGGTGGATATTATTACAACATACCATGTACTGAATAGATGAGAATACAAGATAAAGGCTTACACTCGCCACAAGCTACAACATTAATACATCAATACATTGCAACCAACATACAGAAGAGCAGGATCTGACTACGAATGAAATCAAACGAAAAAGAAGAACGACATCCACCCTGCTAGCCCAACCTCCCGACCCAGAACCTATATCCCTTGATCGAATAAGAAGCAGAAGAAGAACTCCAAACAAGCAAGCATCGCTCTCTCGTCAAGCATCGCTTTACCTGTACCTGCAACTATTGTTGTAGTAAACTGTGAGCCACGAGGACTCAGCAATCCCATTACCATGGGTATCAAGACTAGCAAAGCTTAATGGGTATGAAATGGACAAGTGGTGAGGCTGCAGCAAGCGACTAAGCATTGTTTGGTGGCTAACTTACGAGTACAAGAATAAGATGAGAAACTACGCAAACAGTCGCAAACTAGTAATGATCAAGAAGTGGTCCTAAACTACTTACATTCAAACATAACCCCACCATGTTCTCTTCTCGACTTACCCAAAAAGAGTCAGTCATGGTTACACACGCGGTTTGTGTATTTTAATTCGAAACTGGAGTCAAGTTGTCTACAACCGGATATTAAAAACTCCCATCTGCCACATAATCGCGGGCACGGCTCTCAAAAGTTTAAACCCTGCAGGGGTGTCCCAATCTCACGATCCATGGAGACAATCCTCCATCGCGGGACTTCCGATCAGACTCGGGATTCCGGTGCACAAGACATTTCGACAATCATAAAATAAATCCAGTAAGACCTCCCGACGTGGCGACACCCTAATAGTAGCCGCGCGTATCTTGTCTCAGGCCATGATCGGATTGTCCAAACTTTCGGTAGGCCAAATCCAGAGTTGCCCCTGGCGGTCACCGGCGGTTGACATGTTTGGACCAACACTCATGAGGAGCACAGGTCCGGGTTGTTAATTAAGTCCTCAGGGTCCGGAAAGTCCCTATGCAAGTTTTAGTTGTTACTAGGCAAATGGTAAAACCAATGTTGGGCCTTACTGGAAGAGTTTTATTCAAAGCAAACTGTCAAGAGGGCCCCATAAACCCTCACCATGTTAGGGACGCAAAATCAAGGAACATAACACCATTTTGACGGAAACTAGGGCGGTAAGAGTGGAAGAAAACACCAGGCAAAAGGCCGAGCCTTCCACCCTTACGAAGTATATATGTGCATTAAGTAAATATAAGAGATATTGTTATATTCCAAGATATCCATGATATCCATGTCCTAGCATAGAACAACCTGCAACTACACCTGCAACTAGCAACACTATAAGAGGGGCTGAGCAGAGTGGTAACATTGCCAAACAATGGATCACTGGGATGGTGAAAAAGGTTAGAGGCTATTTCATGGCATATTGGGAGGCTTGATAAACAAGTGGTAGGAAGCACGACATAGCGATAGCATGTAGCAATGATAGTAGTGAGATCCAGGGTAACGGTCATCTTGCCTGATATCCCGCTAGGAAGAAGAACGAGTCCTCAAAGTAGACGAACGGGAGTAGTCGAACGAATCCTCACAATCCGCAATGTTACCGATACTAAGAAGCAACACCGGAAAGAAATAAACAACATGGTAAATGCACAAGCATAAACATGGCATGATGCACAAACAAGTATGATGCATGTCCGGTTTAAATATGCATGGCATGCAAAGTGCAACAAACAATACTACAAATGAAGTGGAGCTCAATATGCAATGAGTTGCATATTGACGAAACACCACATTTGAATTCTTAGTTCTCTCTCGTTTATGAACAAGACAAAATTAAATGTTGTTAAACATGGCAAGAGGGTGAACATACAAGAACTACATATCTAGGCAAGTTTAAATGAGGCCGAAAACAACAAACAACAATTCCGAAAAAATGCACATATGCATATGAAGTTTATTTAATTCGGAGCTCTGGTTATTTAGTTATGAATTAAACCATATTAACATGTCATCTAAGCAAATTAATTCAAACAAAATTTTTAAGCATTTAAATGTGGTTATCATGATGTAGATGACATATTCTAGTTATATGCAATTTTATTTAAGTGTGGACATGAAGAAGATAAGGAGCATTGGGTCACCATGGCGGAAAGAATTGGGTTCCACGGTGACGAAAATGAAAACGATGCCATGGCAATGTTCCGATTCCGGTAACTCGTTGAGAGACCAGTGCAAACGAAGTGGGCATGAGCATGTCATGCAAAGATGTGGGGTGATCCTGATTACCGGGTTCCCAAGTGTCCATGGAAAGGAAAACATGGCACGCGCAAGCGACAACTCGGACATGGTGCAAACACGCGATTCATCTCATACAACACACATGCATTATTCCACGAGCGTCGTCTCAGGTTATACCTTTGAAGCATGCATTTTTGAAACGGATCAAGTTTATTGAGGGAAGTAGACGTTCTCGGGACGGTCGTAGTGGAAGTAGTGGTACACGGCGACAGTGTAAGTAGTGGTTCACGTTTCATAGATGTTCGGGGTCACGACGAGGAACTTGACACCCACGAAGTCTTTGAGGGTCGACGGTAGTGGTACACACGTTGTCAAGGTACTTGTCGGTCCGGTCTTGGCGACGGTAGTTGTACACGGGCCATAGACGTTCTCGGGTCATGGGTAGAGGTACTTGGCGCATCGTTGTGGTACTTGGCAAAATTCTAGGAGAAGATGCTTGACGGTCCGGGTACGGGTCTTCGCGTCTCGTTCTTGCCGATCCAAAACCAAGCAAGAGAAAAGGGCCTCTGGTGGGCAGCAACAAGGTAGGGCGGTGCACGAGGAACGACAAAAGATGCCAGAAAAACTAACACGGGTTTGGGCATGGCCCAAAGCAGAAGAGGTCACGACGTTCGAGGACAAGGGCAGCAACGAGTGGATCTTGGCTAGCGGGATGACAATGCGAGGTGCGGCGGTTGTGCTCGGAGCAGGGGCATCTTGACGCCGGCAGCTCGATGCAGAGCAGGTGAAGCAGGATCGCTGCTGTCGAGCAGTTGCTGACAGCCAAGTAGCGACATGGAGGCGGGCAAGCAGGAGCAAGGCAGGGAGGGCGACGGGCAATGCGAGATGGCGCGGCGGTGACATGGGAATGATGGAGAAGGGGGCGCGGAGGACGCGGGGCAGGGGAATGGAGCTGGAGGCAGGAGGGTTCGTCGGCAGAGGAACCACGCCCAGCGGCATGGCGGCTCGACCGGAGGCGCGCCTGGTGGTCCTGGACGGCGGCGGCGTGCCTGCTGGTCGGAGCAGGGGCGGCGGAGCGAAGCAGAAGCTCGAGCGGCAAGGTGGCGCAACAGCGGAGGGAGGTGGTGGCTGTGCGAGGGAGAAGGAAGGGTGAGGTGGAGGAGCACAGGAGGGGAAGGGGAAGATCAAGGAGATGGGCTCCTCTGGCGGTGTGAGGAAGGCGAGGGAGATGAGAGGAAGAGATCGAGAGGACGGGGGTGTCAGTGTCAAAACCGGCGGATCTCGGGTAGGGGGTCCCGAACTATGCGTCTAAGGCTAATGGTAATAGGAGGCGGGGGACACAATGTTTACCCAGGTTCAGGCCCTCTCGATGGAGGTAATACCCTACTTCTTGCTTGATTGATCTTGATGATATGAGTATTACAAGAGTTGATCTACCACGAGATCGTAGAGGCTAAACTCTAGAAGCTAGCCTATGATTATGATTGTTGTTGTCCTACAGACTAAACCGTCCGGTTTATATAGACACAGGAGGGGGCTAGGGTTACACAGAGTCGGTTACAGAGAAAGAGATCTACATATCCGAATTGCCAAGCTTACCTTCCACGCAAAGGAGAGTCCCACCCGGACACGGGACGAAGTCTTCAATCTTGTATCTTCATAGTCCAACAGTCCGGCCAAAGTATATAGTCCGGCTGTCCGAGGACCCCCTAATCCAGGACTCCCTCAGTAGCCCCTGAACCAGGCTTCAATGATGATGAGTCCGGCGCGTAGATTGTCTTCGGCATTGCAAGGCGGGTTCTTCTCCAAAATCCCTGAGTACCTGTTGTAATGAGCAGTGTTGGGGATATAACTATTTGTGTAAGCCGCCTAGGAGGGGCTAGGTTATGCGAAGAAGACTCACCAGAAAGAAGCCCAAGACCAAGCATGAAGTTGGCGGTTCGATAAAGGGCTTAAGGCCCACAGGCGACTTAAGGCCCGTTGTAGTAAACCGCTACAATGGCATGACTTGTATCATAAGGTAGATTTAACTAGTCACTGAGCGGGACACTGTTTATAAGCCGGTCGGGACTCTGTAAGCCACAGGGCGTCAACCCATGTATATAAGGGGACGACCTGCTGGCGGCTTAGGGCAAGAAACAACTGCTCGAGAGCCGGGCATAGCGTATCTCGCTCCATGGTCATCGAAACATCAATACCAACCCAACTAGACGTAGGCCTTACCTTCACCGTAAGGGGCCGAACTAGTATAAACCTCTCATGTCCCTTGTCCCAATTAACCCCTTCAAGCTTCCTAGTTGCGATGGCTCCACAACTAAGTCCTTTCATGAGGACATGTGACGTGACAATTCCACGACAGTTGGCGCCCACCGTGGGGCCAGCGCACGGTGGATTTGAGTTCTTGAAGGGCAACTTCGAAGGGCTGAAGGGATACGTGGTGGGCCGGATGACCAAGAGTCGTCGCGGCAAGATCTACATCGATGACGAAGGCTGGGGCCCCGACGCCGGCTCAATTGAGTATGGGTACCGGGTCCCCTTCGGCGGAATCCACGTCTTCATCGACCGGATCAGTGAGCCGGGCCCTAAGCCGGACAACTGCACCGACCTCGTTGAGACGGCTCAGCGTGCAAGGAAGGCCCGAGTTCAACCGGTAATGAAGCGCGCCTTTGTGGGATGCATCCACGGAGAGGAACTTTCTGAAGGTTCTGAAGATGGTGGTGAGACGACTGTCCGCCCGGGCGACAATTCGTCCGCCGGTTCAGTAGATTCGCATACCAAGTCCAAGATGGCGTGCTTGGGGGCTGTTCCGATGGCACCAGTATTCCGGACCCCTATGAGCCGCTAAGATGGGCAGGAGTCTTCATGGCTGGGACTCAACCCGGCCAGAATTCTATGGCCGCTATGGCGATAACATCCGGAACAGGAGCAGCCGGGGCAGGAGGCCCTGTGCGCCCGCTGGCTTAGGTGCTGATAGACCTCATGGACAAGCTTACGGCCCTGTTAACCACCACGGTTATCCCTGCAAACAAAGATGAGCATGACGCGGAGGTGGCACGGGTGCGTGAGGGGATAGCTCAGGCCAAGGAGGCCTTGGCAGCTGAGGATACTAGACTAGCCACAGAGCAGGCGGCTCTGAACGCCCGGGCGCAACGGTTACAGTCAGAAGCCTACCAGCTCACGATGAGCCTGAATGCGTCTAATGAGGTAATGAGGAGGAGACATCAGAAAACCCAGTCCCGTTTACCTCCGAATTACGACCCTCGAGTTCTTTTTGCTACACCCGGAGCCGACCCAAGTAACCCGCCAGAGACCAATCATTTTATGACACCTGGAGCAAGAGAACCGGCTCAGCCTCGAGAAATGCCACCCCCTAATGTGAGCTTGGCACCACCGCGTTATGTGCCGATACCGCCGGGTCACTTTTCTAACCCCATGGAGAACTTAATCGCGGCTTCGGCGCGTTTGGCGGCTCTTCCCATGGATGGTGATGACCCGACAGCGGTGGAGACCCGGAGGGTCAGAGAACTTCTCTAGACGGCCTTGGCCCAGCAAGAGACCTATTCTTACAGCCGGGACAGGATTCATTCAACTCCTCCGCCTTGGTTAGCACCGCCTCGTCAGAATCGGAGCCCGAGTTACAGCAGGCACATGGAGTGTGAAGCTTTGTCAAGCAACGCCCAAGGTCGTAACCAGCCCGGTGGCTATAATCCGGTGCAAGACCGAGTACGCCAGGAGAACGAGCTGGCGGCTCAGCTAGCGGCTCAACAGACGGCACATCAAGATTTCCCAGAGTATCCAACGACTTCCGTTGAGACGGGATTAGCCACTAGAACCGGCGGAGTTCCTTGTCTGGTACCGGCTCTGCGTAATTTGCGCCTACCAAGGACTTTAAGGGACCTCGAAAGGTGCCGAATTACACGGCCGACTTGCAGCCCGGAGCTTGGATCGAAAGTTATGAGATGGCCATGGAGTTATTGGAAGTCAGCGACGCGGCGATGGCTAAGTACTTCACCATGATGTTAGATGGAACAGCCCGGTCCTAGTTAAAGGGTTTGCCACCCAATTCCATTGGTTCATGGGCAGAATTAAAAGCCCGTTTCATCCAGAACTTCAAGGACACTTGCAAGCAGTCTATGTCGATTGTGGACTTGACAAATTGTAAACAGGAGGAGGGTGAATCCACGACTCATTGGGTACGCCGGGTCAAGGAGATAATACATTCATCTGACAAGATGGATGCTGGTTCTGCAGTCCTCATGTTGGAGAAGAATTGCCGTTTTGAGCCGCTGAGGCAGAAACTGGGGCGCCTTAAGCGTGATTGCAATGATATGGGTACGCTGATGGCGGCTTTAGTCAAATATGCAGACTCTGATAGTACCAAGGATCCCGCGTCTAATGAGGAAAAGACAGGGAAGGGAAAGAAGAACGACAATGGAAAGGGTCAGCAGCATAACCCGATGAATCAAGGAGGCAATAAGCGTAAGGCAGACGGTAACCCGGAGTTTGTGGCCAATGCCAATGCGCAAGGTAACAATCAGAGACGTAACGGTAAGCCGCCTCGATCCGGCGGGTCAGGCCCATCTCTTGAGAAGCTACTCAATGAGCCCTGCCCAAGACACGGCACCCGGGAGCGGCCCGCTACTCACCTGTGGAAAGACTGCGCGATCATGAAGGCGTTTAAGAATTCCAACACCTTTGATGGCAATCACGGGTCCGGTGGCGGCTCAGGGGCTGGCGGTTTTCATGGCCTGGGTGGTGGTTCAAGTTCCGGTTTTCAGGGCCATCAAGGCGGCTATAATCAACAGCAGTCTGGTCAAGGAGAACAGCAGCAACAACAATCGGGTTATCAAAGCAATCCGAAGCAGTTGAATAGTGGGCAGTATCACGTGTTTACCACTAGCTTATGCAAACGTGACCAGAAGGTTCATAAGAGGGCCGTGAATTCTGTTGAGCCGGCAGTTCCTCATTACTTGAGGTGGTCAGAACAGCCCATTGTATGGAGCAGGGAAGATCACCCTCCACGGGTTGACAATCCGGGTCAGTTAGCCTTGGTGGTAGCACCTCAGGTTGGTGGATATAAATTCACTAAGGTACTCATGGACGGAGGTAGTAGCATCAATATCCTCTATTATGAGACCTTTCGACGCATGGGGTTGACTGATAAGAATTTGAGGACATCCAACACTGTTTTCCATGGAGTGGTTCCTGGTAAGTTGGCTTACCCAGTTGGCAAGATTGAACTGGAAGTGGCTTTTGGAGACGAATATGATTCCAGGGCTGAGAAGTTGACATTTGAGGTGGTCAAAATCAGGAGCCCATATCATGCTCTGTTCGGGCGGCCGGCTTATGGTAAGTTCATGGCACGGCCATGTTACGTTTATTTGCAGCTCAAGATGCCGGGTCACAAGGGCACCATCACTGTGCATGGAAGTCGAAAGGTAGCCTTGGAATGTGAAGAAGGCGACGCAGCTTATGCTGAGTCTGCTTGTGTAGCGGAGGAGCTCAAATTTTATCAAGATAATGTTGACCCGGCAGATATGACGTCCCTAAAGAAACCAACTACACAGCATGACCCGGCGTTGAAGTTTAAATCGGCCGCCGAGACGAAGCTTGTTGACTTTACCCCAGGTGACTCTTCTAAGCAATTCAACATCAGCAGCAATTTGGATCCCAAATAGGAAAGCGCGCTCATCGAGTTCATCCATGAGAACCGGGACATCTTTGCATGGAAACCTTCTAACATGCCGGGTGTATCGAGGGAACTCGCTGAGCACACTCTCAATATTGATCCGAAGTATAAGCCGGCCAGGCAGTTTCTTCGACGGTTTAATGAAGAGAGACGGAAAGCTATTGGAGAGGAAGTTGCTCGGCTCTTAGCGGCTGGGTTCATTGTTGAAGTTTTTCACCCGGAGTGGTTGGCTAACCCGGTGCTCGTGCTTAATAAGAATGTCACCTGGCGGATGTGTGTGGATTACACGGACTTAAACAAGGCTTGTCCGGCACATCCCTTTGATCTCCCCTGTACTGATCAAATCATTAATGCAACGGCGGGTTGTGAATGTTTGAGCTTTTTGGATGCTTACTCCGGCTATCATCAGATCAAAATGGCAGTTAAGGACTAGGAGAAGACGGCTTTCATCACTCCGTTTGGAGCCTTCTGTTATGTATCTATGCTGTTTGGGCTCAAGAGTTGTAACGCCCCAGATACAAATTTCCATATTCGTAACTCCAACTCTTGCCTTTTCCGGAGATGCGATATGTTTTTTCCTCCGTGGTTGGGTTTTTGTCTTTTGTTGTGCATTTTGTTCATGCCATGCATCTCATCTCATAGCGTCATGTGCATCGCATCCATATGTTTTCATAAAACCCGTATCCGCTCGTAGTTGCCACATTCCCCCCTTGTCTTCATCGACCTCTCTCAGACCCCTCGCGTGCGTCCGAAATTTGCCCCGAACCCGAACCGCTCAGTCATCACCGTTGGATTCGGATCATCCCCAAACATCTATAAAACATCTCCATTTTCTTAATTGGACTTCCTACCCATATATTTTCTCAACCGTCCGATTACGATCGTAGGGATTCCCTAACCTAAATTCATCTGATATAAATATCGGGGCAACCCTAGACCTAGCCATCCCATCCACCCTTTCCCATCGTGCCGCCGCCAGCCAACCAACCTCCCCCCTTCTTCCTCGGGATCCTCCCAGATCCACCCAACCGGATCGCTCCGACCCGCTCCCTTGTTTTCCGCCGCCACCCAATTACAGCAAGCCACCACCTTCTTCTCCTCGTCTCTGCAGTGAACCCAACCAGCACCTCCAACGCCTCCCCGACGGCCTCCTCTCCGCCGAACCAGGCCAGTGCCGCCGCTTGCCCTACCTTCTTCTCCTCCCTCCCGCAATCTCCCTTTCCCTCCAATCTCTAACCTCTCGGACCTCTCTTTTTTCCTCAACAGGAGTTGCCGCAGCCGCTGTCGTTCCTGGCCTCGCCCGCATCCTGTTGCCGCGTTGACCGAGACTGCGTCGGCCTCCAGCCAGCGTCGAGTCGCCTGCCTCAAGCTTCACAGACGCTCGGAGTTCAAGCTCGCGCCTGCGCTTCCTCTCCTCTGCCTCGGAGCCGTTGGCTCTGCCTGTTTTCCTGTTGTCTACCGGCTTCCGATGCCATGGGGACAGCCGCACCGCGCCAAGTCCCTCAGCTTCGTCCTCCGGCGAGGAATCAACATCCCATGCCCGGATCCATCTGCCTTCGCGCCTCCCCCGCCTTGGATCCGGCCGTCCCCGCGTCGCCGTGCCCTGCATCCCGCGGCCAGCCGCGCCAAGTACCTCGTCGCGCCTTTCGCCAAGACGTAGCCGTTGTTCTGCTTCCTAATGAGCAGAGGACGAGGCGCCCATTCGCCCACGCCTCACGTTGACCGCGCCTTCGCCAAGTCCAGCTCTGCCTCGCGCCGGAGTTGACCCAGCCGAGCGCCTCCTCTGCTGACCCGCGACCCCGAGCCCCCGCGCCGACCCCTCTCCGTCCTGTCGCTTGTGGAAGTCCCACTTGCGACCGTCCAGCGCCTGCTGTCTTCCTCTGCTTCGAGCGACAAGACGAGCGCCGCCCCGTTGTTGACCCGATCTGGCGCCAGCGCGGACAAGCCCCAGGCCCAGCGCCCCTTCCGGCCTCACCACACCACCGACCGGGCCAAGCCCATGGTGAGCATCAGATCCAGCGCCCCCTTGTGCACTGTTGGGCCAGCAGATTCGGCCCGTAGTGTTTTTTCCTGCTGCTGCGATTTTGCTATTTATCCAGGAGTTTGCTATTTTACAGAAAAGTCCTTGCACATCATGCATATAATAACTCATTAACCGTGCATCGCTTTAAAATGATTCAAACATGTAAAATGCTTAGAATTTTGTGTAGATTAATAATCTGCATCTTTCATCCATGTTTGAAATGTTTAAATTGCTGTTTGGATTAATTTTCTTAAATGACATGCTAAATTGTTTTATTTCATAACTAAATAACCGTAGCTCGGATTTAAATGTTCTTTATATGTAAATGGGGTAGAAAAATGCATAGATTAACTTGGTGCACTCATCTTGCATGTTTAACAACTCTAAAATATGGTTTAGGGCAGAACAGTACCAAATTCATAATTTGCATATGGGGATTTTCCGGAATTGTTGTTTGTTGTTTCCGGCCTCATTTAAATTGCCTAGATAGGTAGTTTTATTATGCTTCACCTCTTGCCATGTTAACACCATTTAATATTGTTGGGTAGCATAAACGGGAGTGAACTAAATAATTGGATGTGGTGTTTTGTCAATATGCAACTCGTTGCATATTGAGCTCCACTTAAATTGTAGTATTCTTTGTTGCAGTTTGCCATGCCATGACTCATTAAACCGGACATGCATCGTACTTGATTGTGCATCATGTCATGGTTATGGTTATGTGTTTACTATGTTGTTTGCTTCTTTCCGGTGGTGCTTCTTCTCGTTAGTTCCTGTTTTGTTGCGATCGTGAGGATCTGTTCGTCTACGCTTGGTTCGTCTTCGTGGCTTCATCTTCTTCATGGACTCGTTCTTCGTCCTAGCGGGATTTCAAGCAAGATGACCGTCACCTTGGATCTCATTACTATCATTGCTATGCTAGTTGCTTCGTTCTATCGCTATGCTGCGCTACCTATCTCTTGTTGATCAAGCCTCCCAATTTGCCATGTCAGCCTCTAACCTTTTGCACCCTTCCTAGCAAACCATTGCTTGGCTATGTTACCGCTTTTTCTCAGCCCCTCTTATAGCGTTGTTAGTTGCAGGTGAAGTTGAAGATTGTTCCATGGTGGACAGGATTATGTTGGGATATCACAATATCTCTTATTTAATTAATGCATCTATATACTTGGTAAAGGGTGGAAGACTCGGCCTTATGCCTGGTGTTTTGTTCCACTCTTGCCGCGCTAGTTTCCGTCATATCGGTATTATGTTCCCGGATTTTGCGTCCCTAACGCGGCTGGGTGATTTATGGGACCCCCTTGACAGTTCGCTTTGAATAAAACTCCTCCAGCAAGGACCAACCTTGGTTTTACCATTTGCCTCACCTAGCCTTTTTTCCTTGGGTTTCCGGAGCCCTAGGATCATCTTTATTTTAGCCCCCCCGGCCAGTGCTTCTCTAAGTGCTGGTCCGAACTAGAGCCCTTTGCAGCGCCCCCTCAGGGAAACTTGAGGTCTAGTTTTAGTTGTACGGATTGCTCATCCGGTTTTGCCCTAAGAACAAGATATGTGCAGCTCCTATCGGGATTGTCGGCACATCGGGCGGCTTTGCTGGTCTTGTTTTACCATTGTCGAAATGTCTTGTAAACCGGGATTTCGAGATTGATCGGGTCTTCCTGGGAGAAGGAATATCCTTCGTTGATCGCGAGAGCTTATCATGGGCTAAGTTGGGACACCCCTGCAGGGTATAAACTTTCAAGAGCCGTGCCCGCGGTTATGTGGCAGATGGGAATTTGTTAATATCCGGTTGTAGATAACTTGACACCAGATCCGAATTAAAACGCATCAACCGCATGTGTAGCCGTGATGGTCTCTTTTCGGCGAAGTCCGGGAAGTGAACACGGTTTTTGTGTTATGATTGACATAAGTAGGAGCTCAGGATCACTTCTTGATCATTACTAGTTGATGACCGTTCCGTTTGCTCTCTTCTCGCTCTCTTTTGCGTATGTTAGCCACCATATATGCTTAGTCGCTACTGCAACCTCACCACTTTACCCCTTCCTTTCCCATTAAGCTTTGCTAGTCTTGATACCCATGGTAATGGGATTGCTGAGTCCTCGTGGCTCACAGATTACTACAACAACAGTTGCACGTACAGGTTATACGATGATCATGACGCGAGAGCGATGTTTGCTTGTTTTGGAGTTCTTCTTCTGCTTCTTCTCCAATCAGGGGATATGTTCCAGGTCGGCAGCCTGGGCTAGCAGGATGGATGTCATTTGAGCTTCTGTTTGTGTTTCATCCGTAGTTGGATGTTGATCTTATGGATGATGTATTGTCGTATTCATGTGGCATTGTATGCCTTTTATATGTATCCCCATCTAGTATGTAATGTTGATGTAATGATATCCACCTTGCAAAAGCATCCTCAAGATGCGCTTCTATCCTTGGTGGGACCTTCGAGTTCCTTTAGGATAGGGTCGCATCTTGGGCGTGACAAGAGTGCTCAAGCGACTTATCAGTGATGTGTGCAGAACTGTCTACACGATCAAATTGGGCGTAATGTTCATGCCTATGTAGATGACATCATGGTGAAGTCCAGAGAGAAGGAGACCTTGATATCCGACTTAAAGGAGACCTTTGATAATCTCTGGGTTTATAAGATGATGCTTAACCCGGCAAAGTGTGTGTTTGGTGTACCTGCAGGCAAGCTCCTGGGTTTTCTGGTCTCAAACAGAGGCATGGAAGCTAATCCGGAGAAGATCAAGGCGATTACCTCTCTGGCTAAACCGGCGTGCATCAATGATGTTCAGTGACTGGCGGGTCGTGTTGCCGCTTTAAGCCGGTTCATAAGCCGGTTAGGTGAGAAGGCCTTACCGCTGTATCAGATGATGAAGAAAACAGACACCTTTGTCTGGAGTGATGCTGCTGATGCTGCCTTTGAAGACTTGAAGAGACAGTTGTCTGAACCATCGGTTCTTGCGGCTCCCATTGATAAAGAGCCGCTGCTATTATACGTGGCTGCTAATTCACGAGCCGTCAGTGTTGCCATCGTGGTGGAGCGTAAGGAAGCTGGCAAGGAGCATCCGATTCAACGGCCGGTTTACTATATCAGTGAGGTGCTCATTGAGTCTAAACAAAGGTATCCACATTGGCAGAAACTTGTTTACGGGGTGTTTATGGCCAACTGGAAGTTGAAGCAGTACTTTCAAATCCATCCTATAACTGTGGTGAGTTCTGCCCCCTTGGGAGACATCATCCAGAATAGGGAGGCCATAGGACGAGTCGCCAAGTGGGCTATCGAGCTTGGACCTCATGGTTTAATATATATGCCACATACCACTATTAAATCTCAAGCCTTGGTGGACTTTATCAATGATTGGACAGAGTTGCAGGCACCTGAAGAGAAGCCAGATAACACATATTGGACTATTCATTTTGATGGGTCCAGGCAGTTAGAAGGCTCGGGGGCTGGAGTTGTTTTAACTTCCCCTCGAGGTGACAAGTTTTGCTATGTGCTCCGGCTTATGTTTCCTTGTACTAACAATGCAGCTGAGTACGAGGCCTTACTCCATGGTCTCCGGATGGCCAAGGAGATGAACTTAAGCCGGGTAAGGTGTTTGGGTGACTCATATCTCATGGCTCAACAGGTGTCAGGCAAGTGGGATTCCAAGGATCCCCTTATGGTGGCTTATCATCGTGAAGTAGATGCTGTGGCTGGTCACTTCAAAGGTTATCAAGTGGAGCACATTGATCGAAGGAAGAATGAGGCGGCTGACGCTTTAAGCCGGTTGGGATCTCAACGTAAGCCAGTGCCGCCTAACATCTTTCTCGATATTTTGCATAACCCTTCTGTCAAGGTGCCTACCGAGGAAGAACTAGCGGTGCCATACCCGGAGGCACAGCTGGTGGCAGCTCTTCACGTTATCCCGGATTGGACGGTGCCATATTTGGCCTATATGACTCGGGGAGAATTACCCGAGGATGAGACCTTGGCAAGACAAATCGTCAGGCGCTCCAAAACTCTGACGATTGTTAACGGCGAGTTACATCACCTAAGCATCACTGGGGCATTTCAACGCTGTGTGTCACCTACAGAAGGCCAAGAAATACTTCGTGAGATCCATGAAGGGGATTGTGGCCATCATGCCGGGTCAAAATCTCTTGTAGCCAAAGCTTTCCGTCATGGTTTTTATTGGTGTACGGCTCATGCTGATGCGGAGGATCTGGTCAGTAAATGTGACGGTTGTCAAAAGTTCTCACGACGAGCTCACGTGCCGGCTCAAGAGTTGAGGATGATCCCAATCACTTGGCCGTTTGCAGTCTGGGGTCTTGACATGGTTGGGCCTTTCAAGAGGTCTAAGGATAAAAAGACACATCTCCTGGTGGCAGTGGATAAGTTTACAAAGTGGGTTGAGGCAGAGCCAGTCAGTAAGTGTGATGCGGCCACGGCAGTTCAATTCATGAAAAAGGTGATCTTTCGTTTTGGTTTCCCACACAACATTATAACTGATAATGGCACTAATCTCTCCAAGGGTGCCATGGAAGAGTTCTGTCAGCGAGAACATATCCGGCTTGATATTTCGGCTGTTGCTCATCCTCAATCCAATGGTCAAGCAGAAAGAGCTAATCAAGAGATCCTGAAGGGTATCAAGCCTCGGCTCTTTGTCCCCTTACAGCGAACTCCGGGTTGTTGGGTGGAGGAGTTACCTTCTGTGTTGTGGAGCATCAACACTACACCTAACAGATCTACAGGTTACACACCTTTCTTTATGGTGTATGGTGCAGAGGCGGTCCTGCCAAGTGACATCCGGCATGATTCACCCCGCGTGGCGGCTTATGTTGAGACTGACAATGAAAAGGCTCGTCAGGATGCGCTTGATTTGTTAGATGAGGAGCGAGACTTGGCAATAGCCCGCTGAGCAATTTATCAACAAGACCTGCGCCGCTATCACAGCCGCCGGGTTAGGAGCAGAACCTTTCAGGAAGGCGATTTGGTGCTCCAGCTCATCCAGGATCAGTCTGACATGCACAAGCTATCCCCACCTTGGGAAGGACCCTTTGTGGTCAGCAAGAATTTGCACAACGGATCATATTAACTCATAGATGTTCGAGAGCACAAATACTCACGTAAGTCGGAGGAAGAGACCCGACGGCCATGGAATATTGCTAACCTCCGGCCTTACTATACTTAAGCCACCGGCTCTCAAGATGTATATATTTTGACAATGTATATATTATATAAAGAAATAAAGCAGGACCTCTGTCCTTCTTACCCTCAAAGGTTTATGTCTCTTCTTCATCAGGTGGTGGAAACAACCAACAGGGAGCGAATCACCTTTGAGTCCGGCTTTCGCTTTGGTCTGGCTTATGATCATGTCTGAATCTAGCCATGATCATTTGGGGGCTTCCTGTTCAAACATAGGTTGTATTCGAACCAAAGAGAACATAGCTGTCGATACCCACTTGATTGACATATTGCCAAAACCCACTTGGGGGCTTCTTGATCATATTTGAATCACAGCTTAACCCCTTTGGGTCTGACGTGGATCGTATTCGAATTAGTGTCATTAAACAACTCTTATGGTCACTTGGGGGCTTCCTGTTCACACATAGGTCATATTCGAACCAAAGAGAACATAGTTGTCGATACCCACTTGATCGGCATCGCCAAAGCCACTGGGGGCTATATGATCGTATCCGAATCTTAGCTTAACCCCTTTGGAATGGTTTACTGATCGTATTCGAATCAGAAGCCTATCAATGTTGTTTATTATCCAACATAAGCATAATTATTTTAACTATCTTGAGACCCTCTTGAAAGCATTATCAGATGTTTTTTTATTCTTCCGGTTTAATATTGATTACCCCAGGTTCTTAAGTGCCAGGTGAACATCATATAAGCAGGGAAGATTATAAAAGGGATCGCAGGATAAGGCAAGGCAAATTTAAATGTCAAGGAAATAAACGATCAACATAAGCCAGAAATTTATAGCGATGGCGGCTTGCGAAAGTATTAAGCGCCAGGAACATGCGCGAAGGCATGACAAATATTGAGAAGTTTTTACTACCCTATTACAAGACTTCCCGAGTCTGAATAAATGAAGCATTGTTTTTTGCAAAGTTATAAAATGCCTGGCGGTTCATTCCTTCGGCGGGCTTGAAAACTCTGGGTTATCCTTCTCTGCCTCTCCGTCGGTTGCTTTGTCCTGGAAGGTTGACGAGGCCCAGTCAATGCCACTCAAGGCTTCAAACTCAGCTTCATCATCTATTAAACCGGTTGGGTCCACTTCAGGGGCAAAAGTATGCTTACGCGTTGGAGGGATCAGGCTGACTTGATCATATGGAATGTTTGGAATTCTCCGGTTCTCATTATCATAGCCCGGCGAATACTTGGTAAGATCAGTATCATTCCCAATAAGGGTAGCCACGGGACGTATGACTTTGACACAGGCGGTGAAATCGTGATCGTCAAATACAGTGCCGTCCTCCTTCAGGCTCGGGTATCCAAGAGCGAGGTCGGCCGGGTCTAGTTCTGGCATCCATGCCTTTGCCCGGCTCAACGCGGCTACGGCCCCGGCTCTTGAAGATGCCCGCCTTAAATCCTAGATCCGCTGAGGTAGCACAACGAGACACTTCAGCACGTATTGCAGAAGGCGGGGAGTGGTATTTGATAAGGCTACAACGGCCAAAGCACGTTGTGACCCGGTGTACAATTGCTCCACCAGAGTGTAAACCGCCTTAAGTTTGATCAGCATGTTCTGCTTGAGGTTGGTGCTTCTCGGGCCTGTGTGTTCACAAACATAAAAGTGAGCTGGAGATAACAATTATGGCAGTCATCAAAGGAAGGATTGCAATATTTTGGGGTTATGGACAGATACTTACCGAAGCTGGCTGAGACCATTTGAGATATATGGCGCTTTAAGTCGGACAACTCGGTTGTTGCTTCTTCAAGTGATGCCTCTGCCGTCTCGGCCCGGGTGACCAGTGAAGCTTTCTCATCAATCCAGTTTTTCTTCTCTGACACAAAATTCTTTTTCAACTTCTCTTGTTCAGAGATGCTAAATTCAAATTTGGAGTTGGCCTTTTAAGTTTCAAGTTCTTGAGCTGCCAGACGGCTCTTCAAGTCAGCAATCTCCGACTCAAATTGACTTATGGTGACCTACATTGATACCGAGTTATGGTAAGAATCATGGTAAGATAACATTAAAAGTCCCAAGTACTTTGCAAGCAAAGGTTCTTGACACTTGGGGGATAATGTATGCTGAAGAATTTTTAACCTACCATGCCAGGTCATGCATATTAAGTCTCAAGCACTTTACAAGTAAAGATACTTGACACTTGGGGGCTAATGTGTATCGCAAATTAAAACTATCATGCTATAACCGGGTTAAATATATTCTCTTTAAACCGGACAAACCAACAGTAAAGCAGATTTCTAAGTCTACAACATATTTATTTATAAGCAATAGACTTGGGGGCTGGTACAGAAAGTAAGATTCAAGAAAATAGCATAAGTTATACCTCAGATTTGTGCTGTATTTGTTTCACCATATCCATTTCCAGGTCACGATTATTATGCACTTGATTCAGATAGCCCGAGACTATATCACCAATGCTTAAGTGAGTATAATCAGTAATGTCCTGCTTGGCCTTTCGGCGATCGATAAGTTCTTCCTTGGCAGTACATTTGGCAAGGACAGTAGGCCGCCCCGGTTCAACAAATTGACTTTTCAGAAATTCAACTTCCGGGTCAGTCGCCTTGACCGGGCTAGGAGCTTCTGGGTTATCGGAGCTGTTGAGAGTATCTTCGGCAGGCGGGTCAGAGGTTGGCACCGAAATGTCAGAAGCCGGTTCAGGCGGCGGCTGATGGGTGGAGCTGTCAGGAGCAGACATATCAAGCGCCGGTTCAGTAACAATCGGGTCTTGGGACGGCTTATTCTTCCTCGCCCTCTTGCTGGGCTTCACTTGCATGCTATCAACAAAGGTAGAAGGACGAATACTAAAGCATGAGTAAGGTAAAGCCTAAAGTAACTAAAGTTACAGTACCCGAGAGTACTTTTGAAAGCCGGCATGTTTGATTGCATAGACTCGCCGGAGGAAGGAGAGGTATCCTGATAATTGGAGTCAGATGAATTGAGAGGTTGGCGAATTAAACCCGCCAAAGGTAAAATAGAATGTAAATCGGAGATAACCTCAGTCCGACGCTTCCTAGTTACATCAGGTAAGCTGGAGGAGAGTTCTGCATCTTTGTTCGTCCAGGTCTGCCTCCGGTTTTCAAGCTGTTGTTGCTTCAAAAGAAATTGAGGATCTTGATAAGCTAGAGGATGTGAAAATCTTACTTTCTGGGTCACCCTTCGGATTATTTGCTTTGGCAAAGGCTCCGAGTCGGAGGAGATTATATTTACCTCTTCGTCAACTGCTTGACTGTTCCCAGTATCCTCCTGAAAGGATAGAATGTCAATAAAATAAATGACAAAGGAGTTAAGAAAATTAAAGGATTACCGCTTCGTCATCCGAAGAAGTATCATCCAATTTGAATAAATCGGAAGCGCTGGGTTTCTTCTTCTTTGAGGTTACCGTTTTGGCGGCTTTCCTTTCGGTTTTCTTGGCTGTCCTGGCTTGTTTGGCAGCCTCATGGTCATACTTGACCTTCCAGAAGTTGTCATCGGCCTGTGGAAAAGGATAAGGAATTATGAGTACAAATAAGGTATAACATAGCAAAGAGTATTTATTAAGATTGGTAACTCAGTGCAGGGGCCGGGTTCTTCTTGCAGAAGGGAAGTAAGCCGAAGGCATTACTAGTTACAGTGCCCTCCTTTAGCAGCGACTGGGTCGTAGCATCCACCACATCATCTGGTAGGTCGTCAGGGCTATGACGCAGTGGATCATCCTTTTCGCCTGAGTAAGTACACATTAAGCCGGAACGGCGGCTTAATGGAAGTACTCGCCAAGTGACCCAAACTCGGACCAGATCGATGCCGTTTAAGCCGTTTCCCAAAAGAGCTTTGATCTTCTTGATGGTGGGATTGAGAGGCAGACGCTCAACAGCAGTCAGTTTATCCCCAGTGGATGGTTGGACTCAAGGCGCAGGGCACGGAAGTCGGGCAGAGGGCTCTCATCAGCCGGCGAAGTGTCCTGACAATAGAACCAAGTCTGATTCCAATCTTTTGGATGACTCGGCAGTTCAGCATAAGGGAAAAGGCAGTCTCTCCGCCGCTGAATTGAGATGCCACCAAGCTCAAGACTAGGCCCGTTGGCACGTTCATTCTGCCAGTTCAAATAGAAAAGCTCTCTGAACAAAAGCAGATTTGGCTCCTCTCCCAGGTACACCTCATAGAAGACTTGGAAATTGCAGATATTTGACATGGAATTGGGTCCAATATCTTGAGGTCTAAGGTCAAAGAAATTCAAAACCTCCCTGAAGAATTTTGAGCCGGAAGGGGCAAATCCCCGGTTCATGTGATCCGTAAAGACTATCACCTCCCCTTCTTTGGGTTGAGGCCTCTCTTCAGACGGGTCAGGGGCACGATAAGACATGACCTCCTTTTTAGGCAGATGGCCAGACTTCACAAATTCAGATAGTTTACTCCTTGTGACTGTGGATGGGACCCAATTACAGGTCACAGGAGCCTTGGCTGCCTTAGGTGCCATGACGAAAATTGAGGCCTATGACAAGATAAGAGGTTCCGGTTCAAATTTAACCCGGAGGTAAAAATTTAAAACTAGTCAAGGTGGCAGCTTAAGAAGGGGCCTAATGGTATGAGGATAACTGCGCAACAGTATTTAAGCCGCTACATGTATCAAAAGCAGTTCAAATTTCTTAAAGTCATGAGAAGCAAGCGAGGTTCACAGATCAGTGTCATTTATTTAAGCCGGCTACATGGACAGTTGTGTTTAAGCATATTCGACAGAAGCAGTTTTCCGGGTGATACAAACAGGTTTCACAATTTTCCACTGTTATTTGGGATCAAAAAGTTGTCCTAACAAGAAAATTTTCTGGACCTAAGACTGGCGCAGATGAAGCTCAAGGGCTCGAATGGGGCCTCTATGTGACAGAAAGGGATCTATTTGCGTTCAAAATAGGTGCAGAATATCTACTACATCAGTTTTTACCAACTTCAAGATCAAGAAGAGCGGGGGTGATGAAATCAATGAAAGGATCCTAATGAACAGCAAAGAACGCCAAGAACTCAAAGGTCCTAATGTAGATCTAAGAAGTAGGAAAGAGGAGACTTACAGATGCAGGATTGTGGTGGAATGTCGTTGCATTTTTCTGGTCAAACCAAGTTGATGCAGCGGCCGGAGTTGGTGAAGACGAAGAGATCTGTGACGGCGTCAGCGGCGGAGCTTGAGCGATAGAGAGGCAGCGAGAGGAACATGATGACTGGAAGGAGGAGAATGGGAAGACCTAGGTCGCGCCTATTTATAAGGAAAGGATAACTGAGATGGCGCAAGAAATGAGGAGATAAAAGTTATTATCTAGCGGCCCCGACGCCTCGGTTTTTGGAACAGTCAGTAAAGGCAAAGATCCGTTGAAGGATACGACGGAATAAAGAAAGAATTTAAGTGAAGATGACATCATGGCGGGTTAACCTGGATCCAAAAGATGACGTCATGGCGGGTTAAAGAAAACCTTTGCACAGTTAGAAGACTGAAGATTTATTTCTTAAGGTATTTTAAGATTGACATGAACAAGTTCAAATCAATCTGGGGCCTAATGTTGGGGATATAACTATTTGTGTAAGCCGCCCAGGAGGGGCCGGGTTACACGAAGAAGACTCACCAGAAAGAAGCCCAAGACCAAGCATGAAGTTGGCGGTTCAATAAAGGGCTTAAGGCCCACATGCGACTTAAGGCCCGTTGTAGTAAACCGCTACAATGGCATGACTTGTATCATAAGGTAGATTTAACTAGTCACTGAGCCGGACACTGTTTATTAGCCGGCTGGGACTCTGTAAGCCACAGGGCGTCAACCCGTGTATATAAGGGGACGACCTGCTGGCGGCTTAGGGCAAGAAACAACTCCTCGAGAGCCGGGCATAGCGTATCTCGCTCCCTGCTCATCGAAACATCAATACCAACCCAACTAGACGTAGGCCTTACCTTCACCGTAAGGGGCCGAACTAGTATAAACCTCTCGTGTCCCTTGTCCCAATTAACCCCTTCAAGCTTCCTAGTTGCGATGGCTCCACAACTAAGTCCTTTCATGAGGACATCTGACGTGACAATTCCACGACAAGAAGTGTCCGGCTTCCCATCAATGTTACACTCCTCAGCTTCTGTGTTTCAATAATGGCTATCTCCACTTGTCAAGCGAATGCGAGAAGTTGGGGCATTTTTACATTTGCCACCCTGACCATGTAAGTAATTTGTATATTTAAAGAGACGAGGATCCTCAGATCCAAATCACACCATCCTCCCCCAGCGAGTATCCATCAGAGCGTGCCCGGAAGAAGCCATCCCATCATGGCCGGCCGTCGCAGCTCCTCCTCTCGCTCCCGTAGCACTAAGCCAGGCGATTGAGAGAAGTGTTCTGTCCCCCATAGCCGATTGGTAGAGTTGCAGACCAAGGGGTTTCTCCCGCCTGCGTACATGTTCCCCGTCCGAGCCGGACTAGCCACCTATAATGGAGGGGAGCAAGCGGAGAGTTCTCCCAACCCATCCAAGGGGGAGCAGATATGCCTTGTCCCTTATTTGCTGAGGGGACTCGGATTTCCAATCCATCCGTTCCTCCGTGGGCTCCTGGGGTTCTATGGCCTCCAGCTGCATAACTTCACTCCTGCCTCCATACTACATATCGCAGGCTATGTCTCCTTCTGCGAGCTATTTCTGGGCTGCGAAGCTCATTTCGAGCTATTTCTATCGCCCTCATACCCCGCACTCAGGAGGGGTCGATATATCAAGTGGGCAGAGCCAAAATATGGCGCATCGCCGGGACCAGATACCTGTCCGGTACTCCGAAGAAGACGTCTGAAGACTGGCCTTCGGAGTGGGTTTATATGGAGGACGTCCCCCTTCCGGACCCTATTCGGATGGGCCTTCCTGAGTTTGTAAATGCCCCGTTGAAGAAACGCCAAAGCTGGCGCCCTCGGAGCCCCCAGGAGGAAGATAACAGAGAGGTCCTTTTCCTGATGGACAGGGTAAAGACGCTTGCCAAATAAGGGCTGGCAATAATTGAGGTCATGTCAATATGTATAATACAGGGAGTGCAGCCACTTCAATATCGGGGGAAACCCATGTGGCACTTCAATGGAGAAGACGACGCTACCCGCTACGGCCATAAAGGTCCGGACTCTGCCGCCGCTCTGGCAAAAATACTGTCCGATTTGTACAAAGGAGAGGAAGAGGAGTTCATTCGTATTAAGCCACAGGATGGATTCTCCATGTACAACCCCCCAAGTTGGGTGAGCTGCTATCTTTTATTCCAGTCTTTCCCGCATTCCTCATCCCAAATATTTACATTGCCAATTCATAGCAAGAACTACGAAAAGCTATGAGGGAGGTCCACAGCCCGTCTCCACAGCGAGAGGACCCTGACCGGGCCCTCGACCCTAGACTTGAAGAAGATCCGGACATACTTGTGGAACATGTCGACATGACATTTTATCAGTTAAGCTATGATGGTGCCTTGGTGGCCATCATAGCTGATAATCCTGGCCTACTCCCTGCATCACAGGCAAGTAAAACCGGAGTCCCAACTTCCAAGAAGGATCCCCTCTTTGCACCTTACCCACCGCACATATATTGCGTTTTACAGGAAAGGCCATCGGGGCATCGTGCCGAACCCGCGGTGACTCGCCAACAAGGGGCACCGAAGCCAGGTAGGCTTAAGAGGAAGGCAGTCAGGACCGAGACACCATTGCAGAGGTATGATTAAAAATCTGCTCCGTGATTATTGTCTTTGAAATATAATGAAGTCCATGGTTCCCTGGTAGAAAAAGCGCTCGCCGGACTGTATCCGGAGAGCCTGCCGGCCACACCTCCACCAGCCGGACTCCAAGGCTGGACTCAAGGGCGGAGGTCAACATGGGGACAACACCGGACGGTCCTCCTACAGAGGATGTGGATAGATTATCCGCTACAAACTCCAAAGTCGAGAGCGCCATGAATCACAGGCGCCGACGGGCCACACTATGCAACCCTAATTTCTCTGAAGAGGCGTTCAATGCCTTCAACTCAGGAGACGCATACATCCGAGCTGCTCAAGATGGCCTTGCCAGAGCCACGGACCAGTATGTAAAGGATATACGGGTAAGAAAAGCTAATAAGTATGTATATTAGTAGCCCTTGAGACTTGAAACAGTTGGCACAACTGATTTAAGGATCATTGTATGCATAGGTTCTTACAGAGAAAAATACCCAGCTGTCTAAAGAGCTGGAGGAGTGCAAAGCCCAGCTGCGTGCCACAGTTGCCAGAATGGAGGAGTCCAAGAAGGCCCTATCTGGTAATACTTGTCTTGATCGGAACAAATATAATGATGTGTACCAGTTAGTATTCAACATGAATGCAAATCTAACAATAGATTCTGTAGACAATCCCGGAGGTAATCCGGAGATCATACCAGGGGATGAGCAATATGTTGAACGACAGCTAAAGGCTAGCGAGCGCGTGCTTACAAAGGTTATATGGGAGAAAAATGATCTCCAGGACGCGAAGACCCGACTGGACGTTGAATTAAAAGATGTTCGGGCCCAGCTTACTGACTCCGTGAAGGAGAATAAGAGGCTTCGACGCGGCATTTTTAGTAAGTGCTCGAACGAACCTTTATAAAGTTCAGCGAATAAGCGGGCTAACATGATTATGTCTATAGGTATGCTGACAGGTCGTCCCGAAGAGGAGATGCCCGGATCTGCAGGCGATCTTGTGCAAGAGCTATCACAATTGCACGGACAAATTTGGTAGGTGATGCAGGGTATTGCCCAGGCCTTGCGGCCGTCCTCATCCCTGCCCGGAGGCATGGGAGAGCTCGTGGAGATGCTCAAGGGAGCGCGGCGGCGCTTCCAATTATGGAAGATATCGGCCTGCCGACAAGGTGCAAGGGAGGCCTGGGCCATGGTGAAGACACGATACACCAAGGCTGACCCGAACCACATGGCCGAGGTCGGACCTGTAGGGTCAGATGGGAAAGAGATCCCCGTTAGTCTGGTATATGACCAGGTAGCATTAGCCGCGAAGTATTCCCAATAGGATTGTAGGCTAGACAACCTATTGGATGGGATAGAAGAATAATTTAGTTAGTCTAAGTGACTTTGTACTTCCAAGGACATATTTTGTCCCTAGCCGGATTGTAAATCATTTGTCTTGGCGGACCTTTCACTTCATCCTCTGGACCCGACAGTCTGGAGTGTATCTGAATACCCGCTCAGTTATGTAAAAACCGGGGCACGCGTGGAAACCAGGCTAGGGGTCATAAGTGCTTGAACAGACAAGTACCCAACCAGCTATGTTATATTACATGGATAGTAAGAAACATCTAGTTCTGTTAAGGGTTCCTTTCCCTGGGTACACATGCATTAATGTGCTTGTTCGAACTGCGAAAAATGACGCAGGATATAAGCATCTGGGGGCATGTGTTGCAATAAGTAAGAAACATCTTTTGTTCACCAACCGAATATTCCCTTAAGAACGCTAGCTTTCGGCTTCACCCAGTCTGAGGTACACATCCGGCTGACCCGGCAGTAACAATCGCAGAGGTGCTCCCCTTATGCCCTAGCCGAATTAACAAGAACATAGGGCATAAACACAAGAGCCAGGCAACCCAGCTTGGCCAAAACTTAAGTCATATCGATGCATATAATGGTGAAAAAAGGTACATATGGAGGAATGACGCATATGTGGTGGGCATAAAGCCCAGAAGATAATTATATTAAGCTTCTGTATAAGAAGCCCCCAAGTATATTGAGCGTGCATAGCGCGGCAGGAGTGTGCGGTTGAAGCATACTTGAAGCTTTTAAGGCTATAAAAAAAGAAAGAAAGAAAGCAAGAGAGGATATAACTTAAAAAAGGGCGGAGACAAGGATACGAACACAGAGTTCGGCACTAGGCGTAGAATCTTCGAAGTCTGGCCGCGTTCCACGGGTTCAGCTCGCGTCGATTATCTGATGCATCACGCAGACGGTATGCTCCTCCGGTGAGAACTTTATCAATGATGAAGGGACCCTCCCACTTGGGCTTGAGCTTGTCCTTTTTATTCTCTGGTAGGCGTAGAGCGAGTTCGCCAATGTTATAAGTTTTGGCCCGTACTTCTCTGCTTTGATACCTTCGAGCCTGCTGCTGATAGAATGCGAAACAGGCCTTTGCGACGTCACGCTCCTCCTCCAGGGCATCCAAACTGTCCTGCTGATCTAGCTCGGCTTCTTTCCCTTTGTACATGCGCACTCAAGGTGAGTCATGAATGATATCACAGGGTAGCACTGCCTCTGCGCCGTACACCATAAAAATGGTGTGTATCCGGTGGTGCGATTTGGCGTGGTCCGCAGCCCCCATAGTACGGAGTCGAGCTCCTCGATCCAGTGCGTATCTGATTCCTTCAAGGATCGCACTAGTCTGGGTTTAATGCCGCTCATAATAAGACCATTTGCTCGTTCGAGTTAACCGTTTGTTTGGGGGTGATAGACGGAGGCATAATCAAGCTTAATGCCCATTTTGCTGCACCAAGTTTTTACCTCGTCGACTGTGAAATTTGAGCTGTTATTGGTGATGATGCTGTGGGGGACACCATAACGGTGTACGACCCCAGATATGAAGTCTATCACTGGTCCGGACTCAGCCGTTTTAACTGGTTTGGTTTCTATCCATTTGGTGAATTTATCCACCATGACCAACAAGTATTTCTTCTTATGGCTTCCTCCTTTAAGGGGTCCAACCATATCGAGCCCCCATACCACAAAGGGCCAGGTTATGGGGATTGTTTGGAGAGCGGTAGGTGGCATATGGCTTTGATTTGCAAAAAGCTGGCAACCGACACAATGTTGGACAAGGTCCTGTGCGTCTGTCCGGGCTGTCGGCCAGTAGAAACTTGTATGGAAGGCCTTGCTTACGAGTGCCCAAGCTGCGGCGTAGTGGCCGCCGAGTCTGGCATGAATTTCGGCCAAGAGCTGCCACCCTTCCTCTTGGAGATGCACCTTTGGAGCACTCCAGTCACGCTTTTCTTATAAAGCTCTCCCTCATGTACCTTGTAGGCTTTAGAGCGCCGCACAATGCAACGTGCCTCATTTTGGTTCTCAGGGAGTTCTTGCCTATTTAAGTAGGCTAAGAAGGGTTCAGTCCACGGGGCGATGAAAACCATGATCACGTGGACCGAAGGTGTTATTTCGGTGGCGGAGCCTCCGATTATGTTAGAGTGTTTAGGATCTGGGGTTGTGTTCGGATCCTGACTGGTATTGCCGGTCTCCCCTTCCCACACCACGAATGGCTTGAACAGCCTTTCCAAGAAGATATTAGGTGGGACGGGGTCGCGCTTGGCGCCGATGCGGGCGAGGATATCCGCCGCTTGATTATTTTCCCGGACCACATGGTGGAATTCGAGCCCCTTGAACTGAGCTGACATTTTGAGGACGGCATTGCGATAAGCCGCCATTTTTGGGTCCTTGGCATCGAAGTCTCCGTTTATTTGAGATATTGCAAGGTTCGAATCCCCACGCACTTCTAGGTGTTGAATGCCCATGAAGACTGCCATCCGAAGACCGTGCAACAGAGCCTCGTATTCGGCTGCATTGTTGGAGTCTGTGTATAGTATTTGAAGTACGTTTTGGACTGTATCTCCGGTGGGGGATGTTAGTACAACGCCTGTCCCCAGACCAGCCAGCATCTTAGAGCCTTCAAAGCGCATGATCCAATTGGAGTACGCGCCATACTCTTTAGGGGGTTCGGCTTCTGTCCATTCGGGGATGAAGTCAGCCAGTACTTGTGACTTAATGGCTCGCCGTGGTTTATATGTTATGTCAAACGGGAGGAGCTCGATAGCCCATTTAGCAATCCAGCCCATGGCATCGCGGTTATTTATTATATCGTTAAGGGGTACTTTAGAGGCCACCGTAATTGAACACTCTTGAAAGTAGTGTCGTAGTTTCCGGGATGCCATGAAGACCGCGTATGCTATCTTTTGATAATGTGGGTACCGTGACTTGCATGGAGTGAGGACAGTGGATACGTAGTATACCGGCTTTTGAAGCGGAAACTTATGTCCGTCTGTCTCTCGTTCGACGACGAGCACTGCGCTTACAACCTGATGTTGTCGGTGTTCTGGGAACGGGGGTCCCTAGACTTGCCTGCCTGCGGCCTGCAGCATGGCTCAAAGGGGGCCCAGCGCGGCCCATCTCCATCAACACAAGATCAAGACCCTCGCGAGGGGCCAAGCCTCGCAGGGCAAACGACAATGAGCTTCCTTAGGCATGGCCTCATCAGGCTGGCTCACGAGGAGGCGGAGAGTTCAAGGCGGGGTACCTCGCGAGGTGCCCATGACGCAAGCCCTGACGACCAAGGGCGCCAGTCGGGCGCCAGCCCGCGCAGTGTCCTCCTTTCCTCTTTGGTGCAAAGGGAGCAAGCGCAGGCGAGAGCATCAAGCAAAGGCATCCATTTCGGTGCAACAAGACCAAGACCAGCCCAACGGCAGGGAGGAAGTCATTGTGGAGCCCAAGCCGGCGTCACCACCAGAGCCTTTGATAGGCGAGGACCAACTTTAGTCAGGATAAGTGTACCCGCTATTCCCCTTCAAAATGGCCAATTGTTGGCGCCCTTCCCGCTCAATATTTGGGAAGAGGCCCAGGGCCTTTGCCTATAAATAGGACTAGCCAGCTCCAGGGTAGGGGGGATCGAGTACCTGGCATACATCTAGAATCGAGAGAGAGAGAGAGACTGAACTCCTCCTAGAAGTTCATCGCACCAGCCAAGAACAGACCCTCGCGAGGTTGTTCTTCCTTGTATTGTTCGTCATCAGCCCAAGAGGCAATCCACCACACCACACACTGGAGTAGGGTATTACACCACAATGGTGGCTTGAACCAGTATAAACCCTGTGTCTCTTGTGCTGTTTCTTTCATAGTTTAGATCCAAGTGATTCAGCGAGGAGCAGGTAGGTAGAGGGCGAAATCTCCGCGTGCACCCCAGTGTTCGAACCTCAAGGGTCTTCCGGAACCCGAAATCCGACATTTGGCATGCCAGGTAGGGGTGCGCCGGAATTCGCCTTCCGTCATCCTATTCTTCTCCAACCATCGCATCCATGTCTGACGCACGTCGGGCTCGCGCCGAGCGCCGAGCCGCCCTCGCTTCCCGCGTCGCCCAGACGGCTCCCGTCGGCGGGCGCCCCCATCGTTCCTCGTCACCTGCCGTCAACGCCGCCACCGGCCCGGCGGGGAACGAGCAGCAAGCATCGTCCCAGCATCCATCCATGAGGCGAGACGGCTGCACTGCTACACCCTCGCTCACCCTCGCTGGTTCTTCGTCCCGCGCGCCCCGCGCGGCCATGGAGGCTCGAGCAGCGCTCATCACGGCAAACGAGCTCCTGCGCTACCGCCCAATCGACGACGTCTACTAAGAGTGGCTCGACCGAGTCGCCGAGCTCGTCCGCGCCGCTGGGGGCTCCCCCGCGCCGTCCTTCTCGCTGCACCGCGCCCTGCCCTGCGCGGGCAATGAAGCTCCTGGGGCACCTCAGCCGCCTCCCCCTCAAGAAGGCGCTCTGGCCCCGAGGCGCGCGGCCCCTGGGTGGAAACCGCTCCGTCAGGCGCCAGCGCGGCAAGAGCAGAGCTGCCAAGAAGTCCCTCGCCCTCGAGAAGCTGCCCGAGCGCTCCCTGCTCCAGCACGTCAAGACCCTGCGCTGCTCCCAGCTGCAGCGCATGGGGACCCACAGGACCAAGCTCTTCATCGCCCAAGGCCTCTTATGGCCACAGCGGGCTGCCGCGCCTTCACCCCCGAGCTACGCAGCATCGTGTGGCCCGGCAAGTTCAAGCCAGACCTGCCTCCTCGCTACGACGGCACGGCTGACCCTGCAGAGTTCCTCCAGCTCTACGAGCTGGGCATCGAGGCTGCCAACGGAGATGAAAAGGTCATGGCGAACTGGTTTCCCATGGTGCTCAAGGACGGGGCCCGCACCTGGCTCCTGAATCTGGCTCCAGGCACGATCTCCTCCTGGGACGAGATGCGCACCCGCTTCATCGCCAACTTCCAGGGTACTCGCGACCGGCCACCCGCCGTGAGCGACATGCGCCGTACCAAGCAGCAACCAGGGGAAACCCTGCAGAAGTACATCCAGCGCTTCAACAACGCGCGCCTCAAGATCCCCAAGGTAACGGAGGAGGCCATCATCTCAGCCTTCTCCGACGGCGTGCGCGACGTCAAGATGAAGGAGGAGCTGGCGATGCATGAAGACCTGTGCACCTCCTTGGAGCTGTTCAACTTGGCGACCAAGTGCACCAGGGCTGAGGAAGGACGCCTGTCCCTCCTCGAGCTGCCTGCCACGGACCCAGAAGAGAAGAAGCCCAAGGCCAAGGACGTGAAGCGCAGGGGGGCTGCCGTGCTCGCGGCAGAGCCAGACACCAAGCGGGGCAGAGATCAGCCCGAGTCCTCCAAGGGCAGTCGGTACTGCGTGTACCACGACCTCCACACCCACAACACCAATGAATGCCAAGAGCTCCGTGCCGTGTGTGAAGGAAGGGTCGGCCGACATCCCGACTGCAGCGACCGGGGCTACGGCCGAGGAGGAGGAAGGAACACAGGATGCTGGGAAGACCGCGGCCCACGTCAAGGGTGGCGCGACCAATCTTGCAAGGATCGCTGGCAGGACCCGCCTCGCAAGGGAGGCTGGAGGGATCAGCCTCGCGAGGATCGCCCGCAAGGGAACGCAGGCCTCCCTCCACTGCTGCCGCAGCCAAGGAGAAATGAGGACCGTCATCAGGATGAGGGGGCTGGGGGCTTCCAGGAACCTCGTGCAATCGCATGGATCCTGGGCGGAGCTCAAGCCCTAGCCTCTCAGCGCATCTTCAAGCAGTTCGCCCGCGAAGTGAATGCAGTCCTCCCCAAGCTCGAGGCCACGTGCCCTCTCAGGTGGTCGGCATGCGCCATCATGTTCAGCTCAGCGGATTAGCTCAAGTGCGCGGCCACAGCCGGAGTCCTCCCGATGCTTTGTTCCCCAATCATCCGCAACGTGCTAGTCACCAGGACCCTCAACGATGGCGGAGCAGGGCTCAACGTCCTGTCCATGGAAACGTTCAACAATCTCCAAGTGCCCTACAATCAGCTTCAGCCAACCAAGCCTTTCTCCGGAGTCACCGATCGGGCAGGTCCGCCTCCCTGTCACCTTCGGGGCACGCGACAACTACCGCACCGAGCTCATCGACTTCGACGTCGCCCACATTCGCCTGCTGTACAACGCCATCCTCGGGTACCCGGCGCTGGCCAAGTTCATGGCCGTAACCCACCACGGCTACAACGTCCTCAAGATGCCAGGAAGTGGCGGGGTCATCACGGTGCCCTGCGAAGAGAGAGACGCAGTGTGCTCCCTGGAGCAAGCCTTTCAGGCTGCATCACTGGAAGACCGGGATCGCGGAAGCAGGAGGCTTCCCGAGGCGGCCCCCAAGAAGAAGAAGACATCGTCCGGCCCGACCCCTCAGGAGGCAGGCCCCTCAGGGCCTGCGCCTGCTCAGGGGGAACCTCCTTCCATTGCATAGGGAAGCGCGCCCGGCGCCCTCCTCAGGCAGGGCTTGGGGGCTCTCCCCTGGAGGGCCGCCAACCTCGCCAAGGTCACGAGGGAGGCGCTTGGGCACCACGTGGAGGCGTGTTTCAAAGCACGTTTCCCTCAAGAAGGAGCAAGGCAAGGAGGGCCAAATGCTCAGGAGTTCGTCAGCAAGGCCATTCAGGAGCTACAGGAGTCAAGAGTCATGAGAGGCAGCCGCTGCTTACCCGCTGTGGCCCCCCATCCAGGCGAGGATGGTGGGCTGCGCATCTGCATCGACATACCAGGGCTCAACCAAGCCGCGTCTCAGGAGCGCCTCTGGCCCTCACAAGTGGGACACTGCGAGGGTCCGCCCCACAGCTATGTTCGCATGACTTATGGCTTGCCGAACGCGGCTGCCGCGTACCAGCGCCTCATGAGGGCCATCCTGGAGGCTCAAAAGGTCAGGCGTTCCGCAGCCCTGGTGGAGATGGAGATGGTCCGCGAGGGGCCACCAGCGCCTCCGGAGCCTCCCGAGGCCCCTGGGCCTGGGGGCTCGTGAGGATCGGCTCCCGCAGCCCACTGAGTCTGCTACACCAACACCCCTTCGTCCCCAACATCATCAGGTGACATCTTTCAAGTTTCATTTCCAGCTGGGAGCGCCCTCAGGGCCACATTATTCCCAGGCCACGTGGGTCCGTCCCTGTAGCGTGTAGCCCTTTTTATTTCATGTTCTTAGCTTACTTTATTGGGGGCGCCCTTCGGGCTGCATCATCCCCAAGTCGCTCGGGTCTGACACAGCGGCGTGTACCCTTCTTCCGTTTATCTTAGGGCCATGCTTTCGACCCATCATGCTTGTTATTTGGTGCCTGTCCGTGGCACCTTTTCTTCCTGGATGTCGAAAGCTTGCGCATTAAAGGGGGGGTACCTGAGCATCACGACTTAGGGCTCCTACCGGCTCTCCAGCCCTCACCCTCTGGTCTTGTCCACGGCATCGTGACCTGGCATACCAGCGACGGCTGAGACCAGCTCGAGCGCCGGGACCCGAGGATGTAGAGTTTCGACATCTAACCCAGCTTGTGCGTTAAAGGGTGGGGGGGTACCTGAGCATCGCGACTCAGGGCTCCTACCGGCTCTCCAGCCCTCACCCTCTGGTCTTGTCCACGGCATCGCGACCTGGCATACCAGCGACGGCTGAGACCAGCTCGAGGGCCGGGACTCGAGGACGTAGAGTTTCGACATCTAACCCAGCTTGTGCGTTAAAGGGAGGAGCACCTGAGCATCGCGACTCAGGGCTCCTACCAGCTCTCCAGCCCTCACCCTCTGGTCTTGTCCACGACACCGCGACCTGGCATACCAGTGACGCCTGAGACCAGCTCAAGGGCCAGGACCCGAGGACGTAGAGCACTGGCATCTAGCCAAATTTGTAGGAACACACTCCAAGATAAGGCCCAGAGCTAGGCGCAACCCGCCTTGAAGTAGGGCTCCGTGAGTCCCGCGCTAGCTCGCGGGTGCCCAGATACACCTCGTCAAGCCCTACCGTGCTAGCCACGTGTCAGGGCGGGGCTGTACATGCCCTGGGGGCTCCTCCCGGAGGGGAGCCCCCTCCCACGCACGAGTGGAAGCACCATGCTCCGCGCTGGCTGACGACACTGCCGAGGAGCGGCTATGCCCGTACACATACGGAAGCGCTATGCTCCGCGCTGGTCATAAAGAACTGAGGGTGGCCCCCGGGCCGCATCAACCTCAGGGATCCCAGAGCTCAGTGTCTAGCCTCATCGCAACACCTCCCCTCGGGAGTGCCGTGCGAGGGGGCTGGGCACGGGGGCTGCGCCTGGGTCACGCCCAGACGCACGCCACCCAGCCAGGCCCCCCGGGCCTGGTTCGTCGCACGTCTCTCCCCGAGCGGAGCCAAGGTACGAAGGCCATTTGAGCATCAAGGGGGACTCCTGAGCATCGCGACTCAGGAGCCTAACTAGTCACATAGCCCCTCACTCCTTAGTTCCGAAAGGCTAACGGCGGTTTAGGTATGCGCGGGGCCGGGCTCTGCAGACGTAGAACGGTAGATCCACCCGCATCTCACCTCCCTAAGGAGTCACCCCCACATCTCACCTCCCTACTTGCTGTTCGAGCGCCAAGGGGGACTCCTGAGCATCGCGACTCATGAGCCTAACTTGTCACGTAGCCCCTCACCCCTTGGTCCCGTCCTGGTTTCCGGTCGGGGCCAACGGCGGCTGACATATGCGCGGGGCCGGGCTCTGCTGGCGTAGAACATAAGCAAGTAGGAAGGAATAGCGCAAATTTCAGGGAATTCAAAAGCAAATATTACAGTCCATACTGTTATCACAACACGAAATGCAAGTTTTGACGCCTCGCCGAGGCATGGCACATGTGCAGGAATTAAAAGCAGGACGGGAGCCACAAAGGAGTCACTTGCCGGCGGTGGAGCTGCGCGGAGCGGGTTCGCCTTGTGGAGCTGTAGGGCTGGCAGCGCTTCGCTTCGGCTTGGTGCTGAAGGCCCTAAACTTCCCTAGCAGAGCCTCTGCATGACCCTTCACGGCCTCAGCAGCGGCAGCGGCAAGCTCGCGGCTTGCTGGCTCCAGCAGGCTGCCGAGGTCGACGTTGGGGTCGCGAAGATAGATGTGGGTGAAGACCCGAGTTAGTGCTGTAGAAGACAAGACGCGTGCCTCGGCCTCAGCCGTAGGGCCAAGGCCAAGGGTGACATCTTCAAGAGCACGAACCAGGAAGGGAAGCAGCTTGGCGGGGCCATCCTCCTCGCCGGCCAGCGGGCTCTCTAGGCCGCTCTCATAAAGCGTCTTCAATGAAGTGCGAGCCTCATCCTCCATCTCCGCAAAGGCCATGCAATCCTCGGCAAGAACCCGTGCCTTGCCATCCAGCTCAACCTTCCTCGCCTCCAGCTCTTGCTCCAGCGCGCCTAGGCGGTCACGGCGCTTCTTGAGCTTGGCGTCCCGGTCCTTGATAGCCGCCTCGCGAGCCTTCATGCCTTCCTCCTGCTCTTGGCGAAGGCGGGCCTCCTCGGCGAGCTGGTTCTACAGGCCCTTCAGCTCGCTCTCCAGCGCCTCGCAGTGACCTTGGACATTAGCCACCTCCCCCAAGTCAGCATCGCGGGCAGCCTTCGCCCCAAGGACGGCCTGCTTCTCCTCGCCGCAAGCCGTCGAGGCCTGGACCAGCGCCGCCCGAATCAAAGCGTCGGATCGAATCCAGCCGGAAGATAGCTCCAAGCGCCCGGCCACTAGACGAGGGTCGGCGCCCAGATGATCCTGCCATAGACGGTCCAGTTCGGCAACAACGCGATCCAGAATAGTAGTCGGGGAAGCAGTAGTCGGTGGAGTAGGAGGAGAAGACGACAGCATGATCACGGTATCCTGAGGTGGAGCCTGCTGCGCCACGACGACTGTGGTGGCGGCATCAGGCAAGGGCACCTCGGGAGTCGCTTGGGCCATGGGGGCTGAGCTCGCCCCAGCCGGCTCAGCCAGGCCTCGCGAGGACGCCCGGGCAGGAGAGGCCCGTGCGTCACGGTCACCTTCTTTCATGGGCAGAGGCGCTGCCATGGATGGAACTTAAGGAGCTCCCTTCGACTTCTTTGCCGCGGGCGCCAGCCTAGCCGGGAGATACGAACGTCAAGCCTCAGCAACAGAACAAGAAACAAGATAGTAATCAAGCACTTACAGGTCGTCGCTCGTGGGCTCGAGCAGCCTCCGGCCGTACTTGAAGCCTGAGAGCCGGCTGCAAGGATCAACCTCAAGGAGCTTGGGAGCAGGAGGCGCGCGGGGATCAGCCCAGTCCGGTCCTTCTTCGGGATCGGGGGCAGGCTCTCGCCGCCTTGCTCGTCATCATCCTTGTCGTCATCACTCAGAGAGAGGCGGAGAGCGCGGGACCTGCGCCGGAGGGGGGTGCCCTTGACTCTGCCTCGGAGTCAGCCCCCTTTTCCCGCTCCCCTTCTTCCTTCTCTTCGCTGGAGTCGCTGGAGGACACGTCCACCGATTCCTCGGGAGCCTCCGCGGGCACGGGCCTGTCCCCGTTGAAGACGGGCATGGACCCCACTACCTGCTCCTAGTCCTCGCGGAGGAATAGGGGCGTAGGAGCGCCCTCCAACCTCGCCACGTCGCCCCCAACCAAAGACTGGAGAACCGCAGCCAGATCCTCATCGGCCAAGACCGCAGGGCTCGGGTGGGGCCTCCACATCGGTAGTGAGTACTGACGAAGCGGAGCCAGCTGGTGCTCCAGGAATTTCCTCAGCAGTGATGCACCAGTCAGCTTCGCCGCCGCCATGCTGGCCGGCCTCGGATCCGCGTCCATCTTCTCCAACACCGGCTTCGCGCAGGGGTCCACAAGCTCCACTCGGGACCAGTCGTCGGAGCTCGCGGGGTGCCCCGTGGGCAGGATCAGCCGAGGGTGGATGCACCCAGCATCCACCAAGACCCACTTGCTCCTGAAGCCCTCGATCCTTTTCCCAGGGTTCGAAATGGCGATGGAGCTGCCGTACGCGACGAAGCTCGCACACACAGAGACGGAACCACGAGAGGTCCGGAGGGAGTAGTGGCGCAGCAAGGCCACTAAGGGCTTCACCCCTACATGAGCCTCGCAATAGTAGGCGAAGATTGCCAGAAGAAGGACAAAGTTGGGGTGGAGATGTAGATCTTGAAGATTATAATGGCGGAGGACAGAGAAGAAGAACTCAGAAAAGGGAGGCACCAGACCGGCGACAATGGCGCTCACGAAGAGCGGATAGAAGGTGCTCCCTTGGCCCTCAGGGAGGGCAGAGCCAGCCTTGAACACCTTCGCCCCGTCGATGCCCAGCGCCGGCGCCATCTGGCGCACCCGGGCAAGGCTTGCCTCTGACATGTTCGGCGAGTCTCAGGCGGACGAATACCAACCTCCGGCCGGGGCCTGGCGAGGCGCCATGTCTGTCTAGGGCGCGCGGACGGAGTAGATCTGAAGATTTCGAAGGCAGGAAGGAGAGGCGCAAGAAAGGGGATCTGAGCAGCAACTGGAGAAAGCAAAGGGGGCAAAGGACAGATGTCGTTCCTTTATCAACTCGCGCGGTTGCTGAGGCGCCCATGTCCAATCAACCGCCATGCGGCGCCCAAGGCCACAGGCTATTAGGGCCCGCGACGCTTCGCACTTGCCCTTTCGCCTCTCTGCTCGGCCAAGTCCGGGCGCGCCGTGGGCCCGGGGGCTACTGTCGGCATTCTGGGAACGGGGGTCCCCTGACTTGCCTGCCTGCGGCCTGCGGCGTGGCTCAAAGGGGGCCAAGCGCGGCCCATCTCCATCAACACAAGCTCAAGACCCTCGCGAGGGGCCAAGCCTCACGGGGCGGACGACAAGGAGTTTTCTCAGGCACGACCTCATCAGGCTGGCTCACGAGGAGGCGGAGAGTTCAAGGCGGGTGAGGGAGTCCTGGACTAGGGGGTGTCCGGATAGCCGGATTACCACCATCAGCCGAACTATCATCGGCCGGACTATCATCATCGACCGGACTCCAAGACTATGAAGATACAAGATTGAAGACTTCGTCCCGTGTCCGGATGGGACTTTCCTTGGCGTGGAAGGCAAGCTTGGCGATACGGATATGTAGATCTCCTACCATTGTAACCGACTCTATGTAACCCTAGCCCTCTCCGGTGTCTATATAAACCGGATGGCCCTAGTCCGTTGGACATACATTACAACAATCATACCATAGGCTAGCTTCTAGGGTTTAGCCTCCTTGATCTCGTGGTAGATCCACTCTTGTAAACATCCACAATATCAATATCAATCAAGCAGGACGTAGGGTTTTACCTCCATCAAGAGGGCCCGAACCTGGGTAAAACATCGTGTCCCTTGTCTCCTGTTACCATCCGCCTAGACGTACAGTTCGGGACCCCCTACCCGAGATCCGCCGGTTTTGACACCGACATTGGTGCTTTCATTGATAGTTCCTCTGTGTCGTCACCGATAGGTTTGATGGCCTCTTCAATCAACAACGACGCGGTCCTGGGTGAGACTTTTCTCCCCGGACAGATCTTCGTATTCGGCGGCTTCGCACTGCGGGCCAACTCACTTGGCCATCTGGAGCAGATCGAAAGCTACGCCCCTGGCCGTCAGGTCAGGTTTGGAAGCCTAAACTTCACGGCCGATATCCGCGGGGACTTGATCCTCGACGGATCCGAGCCACAGCCGAGCGCGCCGCACTGTCACGATGGGCACGCCCTAACTCTGCCGCCGGACAGCGCCTTGGAGGCAGCACTCGAATCCGCTCCGATCTATAGTTCGGAGCCGATCACGCAGATCGAGGACGGGTGGCTGGACACCGCCTCGGGGGCTGCAACTTCTACGGCGATGGAGCCGAACACTGACCTTGTCCCGCATAAAGCTCATGACTCCGAGGTGCCGGACTCTCTACCGGACTCCGACCCTCCTACGCCCGCGCCAGTCGAATCCGATTGGACGCCGGTCATGGAATTCACCGCTGCGGACATCTTTCAGCACTCACCCTTCGGCGACATCCTAAATTCGCTGAAGCATCTCTCGTTATCCGGAGAGCCCTGGACGGACTACGGCCGGGATGGTTGGGACGTGGACGACGAAGAAATTCTGAACCCTCCCACCACCCACTTCGTAGCCACCGTCGACGATCTAACCGACGTGCTCGACTACGACTCCGAAGACATCGACGGTATGGACGACGATGCCGGAGATTATCAAGAACCAGCGCCTACAGGACACTGGAAAACCACCTCATCATACGACATATACATGGTGGACACCCCAAAAGACGGGGACGGTGAGGAAGCAGCAGAGGCAGATTCCCTAAAGAAACAGCCCAAGCGCCGACGTCAGCGGCGCCGCTCTAAATCCCGCCATAGCAAGAATGGAGATCCCGGCACAGGAGATAACAACACCCCAGAAAGTGCCGAGGACAACCCCTCTAGCAAGATTCAGCGCAAGAGGAGGCAGAAGCAAGCCCTCACGAGAGGGCGGCAGACGAATAGGTCGAGGATGATAATTACATACCTCCCTCCAGAGACGAGGCAAGCCTCGACGACGACGAATTCATCATACCTGAGGATCCCGTCGAACAAGAGCGTTTTAGATGCAGGCTAATGGCCACAACAAACAGTCTAAAGAAAAAGCAGCAACAGCTTCAAGCTGATCAAGACCTGCTGGCTGACAGATGGACCGAGGTCCTCGCGGCCGAAGAGTACGAACTCGAACGCCCCTCCAAAAGCTACCCAAAATGCAAGTTGCTCCCCCGACTAGAGGAGGAAGCATACAATCCGGCATCACCAGCGCACAATACGACAGACCGACCACCTCGTGGCCGCGACAGAGAGGCATGCAAGCCCTCCACCAAAACCGTCCCTCGGCACCGCTCAAAAAGCGCGAAGCCGCGGGGGAACGCGCCGGACTTGCGAGACATATTGGAGGATAAGGCAAGACAATCCAGATCGATCTATGGATCACGCAGGCACCCCAAGACCCACGACGAATACCGTCGCGCCGGACATAACCTCTCCGGCCGGGCCGAACACAGCAGACAACGCTCTCTCGAGCTACGTCGCGATATTGCTCAATACAGAGGCGCCGCACACCCACTATGCTTCACTGATGAAGTAATGGATCATCAAATCCCTGAAGGGTTTAAACCCGTTAACATCGAATCCTATGATGGCACAACAGACCCCGCGGTTTGGATCGAGGATTATCTCCTTCATATACACATGGCCTGCGGCGACGATGTTCACGCCATCAAATATCTCCCGCTCAAGCTTAAAGGACCAGGCCGGCATTGGCTTAACAGCCTGCCAGCAGAGTCGATTGGATGCTGGGAAGACCTGGAAGCCGCATTCCTTGACAACTTCCAAGGCACGTACGTGCGACCACCGGACGCAGATGACCTAAGCCACATAATCCAGCAGCCAGACGAATCGGCCAGGCAATTCTAGACACGGTTCTTGACAAAGAAAAATCAAATCGTCGATTGTCCGGATGCAGAGGCCCTTGCTGCCTTCAAACATAACATCCGCGACGAGTGGCTGGCCCGGCACCTAGGACAAGAAAAGCCGAAATCCATGGCAGCCCTCACGTCACTCATGACCCGCTTTTGCGCGGGAGAGGATAGCTGGCTAGCTCGCAGCAACAACCTGAGCAAAAATGCTGGCAGTCCGGATACCAAGGACCGCAATGGCAGGTCGCGTCGATACAAAAACAAACGCCGCATTAACAGCGACAGCAATGAGGATACGGCAGTCAACGCCGGATTCCGAGGCTCTAAACCCGGTCAACAGAAGAAGCCATTTAAAAGAACTACTCCGGGTCCGTCCAATTTGGACTGAATACTCGATCGCTCTTGTCAAATACATGGAACCCCCGAAAAACCAGCTAACCACACCAATAGATATTGTTGGATATTTAAGCAAGCAGGCAAATTAATTGCCGAAAACAATGACAAGGGGCTACACAGCGACGACGAGGAAGAAACCCGGCCGCCGAACAACAGAGGACAGAAGGGATTCCCCCCTCAAGTTCGGACAGTAAATATGATATACGCAACGCATATACCCAAGAGGGAGCGGAAGCGTGCACTAAGGGACGTATACACGATGGAGCCAGTCGCCCCAAAATTCAACCCATGGTCCTCTTGCCCGATCACTTTCGATCGAAGAGACCATCCGACTAGTATCCGCCATGGCGGATTCGCCGCATTGGTTTTAGACCCAATCGTTGACGGTTTTCACCTCACGAGAGTCCTGATGGACGGCGGCAGTAGCCTGAACCTGCTTTATCAGGATACAATGCGCAAGATGGGCATAGACCCTTCAAGGATTAAACCTACAAAAACAACCTTCAAAGGCGTCATACCAGGTGTTGAAGCCAGCTGCACAGGCTCAGTCACACTGGAAGTGGTCTTCGGATCCCCGGATAATTTCCAAAGCGAGGAGTTAATCTTCGACATAGTCCCGTTTTGCAGTGGCTATCACGCTCTGCTCGGACGAACCGCGTTCGCAAAATTCAACGCGGTGCCGCACTATGCATACCTCAAGCTCAAGATGCCAGGCCCTCGCGGAGTCATCACGGTCAATGGAAACACGGAACGCTCCCTCCGGACGGAGGAACATACAGCGGCTCTCGCGGCAGAAGTACAGAGCAGCCTTTTAAGGCAATTTTTGAGTCCAGCCGTTAAACGGCTGGACACGACCAAACGCGCCCGGAGCAACATCAACCAAGACCACCTGGCACGTTCCGAGCACGCGTAGCAATGCAGCCCCAACCCCAGCCCTCGAACAATTGTAAGACAGACTCTCCGCGTACATAATTACGCCCTATTGATACCATGGTTCCAGGGGAAGGGGCACGACCACAACAAACCCAGTGTGCGGCTCGACCACACCAGGGGCTCCCAAGTGTGTCGCTCTTTTATTTTATTTTTCCTTTTTTTACAGGACTCTGTCCGGCGGCGAACCTGCCGAACTCATGATGCAGCAGCCAGGGAGAGACAAAGGCTGCGACGAACACTCAGGTGGTCTCCATTACGAGCATTAAATTTACACACCATTCCGCGGCCTACCCCTGGAGGGAGACACCTTTAATTCGTCCAATCCCTTGCTTTCCGCACTATTTGTATCATTCCGCACTCACAGCAGAACTTCTTGAATAAAATGTAGCACCTTCTGCCCATAAATGCATTGCTTTATATATATGTTCATTTACAACATGTTGCATCCGTATATTTTGGTACGGCCGAATACACTAGGGGCTTATGTTCCCCGCATTATGGTGTGATAAGTCCGAACACTTTCACAAGTGCGGCACCCCGAACTTATAGCATTATATGAATCGGCTCCGAATCATGTCTTGGGTCAATAGTTGGGTTTGCCCGGCTCCCATGTTTGGCACCTTACATTTCCGTTCTATCGGCTAAGGTAGCACTGGGAGAACCACTGCGATTGCGCCCCGGTTGAGCCGGGTTAACGCCTCAGTGGAGAAAGCTAAAACTGACCGTCATGATAAGGCGAGAGACTGGTCGCTGTTCGAGAGGTTTTTTCGGGTCCTTAAAGGCCTACGCCGCTTCAAGCGAAGTTCCGGATAATATCCGATGAAGGCGTGGATAGCGCCCCAAATTCGGTCTTCCGAATACTAGGGGCTTCGCCGAAATTTAAAATTATAGAATTCTATGGCTAAGTGAGAGTGTTCAAGCAATATAAGTCCGGTTGCCTTGTTCGTCGTGTTGAGTGCCTCCCTAGATGGACCCAAATATGGGAACAAGAGTGCTCAAGTTTATCCCGAACACCCCAGCACTAGTGCCATGGGGGCTGAAGCCAATGACTTGCCATCTCTCAGATTTTATAAACGGCCGCACAGAAGGTAATATTTTAAATTAAAACAAGCGTTGCTTAGCGCGTATGAACAACGTTTTCAAGCGCACAGGATACTACATAGCGAGTTTACTCAATAATTACATCTCGGGGGCACTCATCCGCAATCTTGCGGGCACCCTTCAGGACAGTCTTATAGTACATTTCGGGCGTACGACATTCCTTGCCCATTGGTGGTACGTCAGTGATCAGCTTCTCTGCATCCAGCTTGCCCCAATGCACCTTTGCGCGGGCAAGGGCCCGACGAGCACCTTCAATACAGGCGGAGCGCTTTATGACCTCCACCCAGGGGCACGCATCTACCAGCCGCCGTACAAGGCCGAAATAGCTCCCGGGCATGGCCTCTCCAGGCCACAGCCGGATTACGAGGCCCTTCATTGCCCCCTCGGCTACCTTGTGGAGTTCGACCAGCTACTTCAGCTGGTCGCTAGGAGGCACCGGATGGCCGGCCTCAGCATACTGAGACCAGAAGACCTTCTCCGTTGAGCTTCCCTCCTCGCGACGGTAGAATACGGCGGCATCGGATACACTACGAGGCAAATCTGCAAACGCCCCTGGAGAGCTCCGAATTCGGGTAAGTGTCAGGTAGTTTACATTAACATGCCTGCTTTGCATGAAAAATGCCTTACCCGCCGCTATTTTCTTCACATCTTCCACCTCCTGAAGGGCCTTATGGGCCTCGGCCTTGGCGTCTTTGGCACTTTCGAGAGCCGAGGCAAGCTCGGACTCTCGAGTCTTGGAGTCACGCTCCAAACTCTCATGCTTTTCCATGAGAGCCTGGAGCTCTTGCCGAACCACCGCACCTGCGCCTCCTGCTTTTCTCGCTCCATCCGTTCCGCGGCCGCATTGTGTTCGACCGCGGACACGGCCTCCTTCAGGGCTGTCACCTCGTTCATGGCCCCTGCAGTACCCATGTTATCCTTGTTATTCTTTTATTGCAACCTAAATCCTTTTCTGTAAGGTAACTATTCAAAGTGGTGTTACTCACCTTCTTTGTCCTGGAGCTGCTTCTTGGCACGGCCGAGCTCTTGCTCGGACCGCTCGAGCTCCTGCTTCAAAGCACCAACCTCCGCCGTCAGCGCGGCAGAGGACAGCAATGCAGCCTGCACACCCATATTGACATAATTTTTTAGCAACCCTGCGTATATCTTTTTTTTCTAGATTCTCAGTCCGGCTTTTCTTTCCGAACACCGAACCGAGCATCAGGGGCTACTGTCTATGCGGTATTACATTACATAATTTTAACTTCTTACCTCAAAGCCTGTTAGAAGGCTACTGCAGGCTTCGGACAGCCCGCTCTTGGCGAGCTGCACCTTCTGAATCACCGCACTCATGATAGTGCGGTGTTCTTCATTGATGGAAGCGCCTTGAAGCGGCCCCAACAAGTTGTCCGGCGCCTCCGGTTGGACGGAGGCCGCCGGCGTCACGGTCTTGCCCTTCTTACGAAGGGGCCACCGGCCGGACTCCGGAGCCCTTGCGGGTTCCGATGTGGAGTCCGGTGCAAAGTCCGGGAGGCCGCCTTGTGGCGCCTCCGGAGCCTCCCCCTGATGGGTCCCTCCTTGGGAACCCACCTCGGCGTCCTCAGTGGCGCGAGGGGTGGAGGCCGTCGGGATGGAGTCCACATCCGACGGAGCCAATGACCCACTCGATGAAGCGGAGAGATCATCATCGGCCGGACTATAGGCAGTATGCGGCATTAGAAGGACGCTATGTGACATAACAAGAAATTATAAATCATTCAGGAATCCGGGTACTTACGATCTCGCCGGAGGCCTGGCCCTTGAAGGCCATTCTTCCTCGCCAACTTTGATGTTGGCAGAGCTGTCCGGGGGAATAGTCCTTCCCTTCTTGGACCCTTCGGCCTCCCCTGTTGGGGAAGCCTTCCTCTTCCTCTCTCCCTCCTCTGGGAGAGAGTCCTCTTTCTCCTCCTCGTTTTCGGGGGAGGAGTCCGCCTCGGAGTCGTCGGACACCTAAAAACGGGAACTCTTTCGAGTACCCGTGGCCTCCTTCTTGGCCTTCTTCTCCGGCACCACGTGCGGTGCCGGGACCAGCAGCCGGGCAGTTGATCTGCTCCGCCTTCCTCATCCAGTCCTGTCAAAGGAAAGGGGGAAATCAAAACCCGCATAGAGTCAAACTATGAAAAGCAAGTGTCCCGTAAAGGGGGAGAATCACTTACCTCGTCAGCTTGGCGCTGCGAGCGAAATCCGCGATCTTCAGTTGCGGATGTGGAGGCTTCGGCGCCCTTAAACAGCACCCTCCAGGCGCCTTCGTACGTCGTGTCGAAGAGCCCGCTCAATGCCTGGTGCTGTTCCGGATCGAACTCCCACGGATTGAATGCCCTCTCTTGGCATGGGAGAATCCGGCGGACGAGCATGACTTGGACCACGTTAACCAGCCTGAGCTTCTTCACCAGCTTCTGGATACAGGCTTGGAGTCCCGTCACCTCCTCCGAACTACCCCACAACAAGCCCTTCTTTTTCCAGGAGGTGAGCTGCGTGGGGATACCAGATCTGAACTCGGGGGCCGCCGCCCATGTAGGGTCGCGCGGCTCGGTGATATAGAACCACCCCGATTGCCATCCCTTAACGGATTCCACGAAGGCCCCTTCGAACCACAGGACATTGGGCATCTTGCCCAACATGGTGCCTCCGCACTCCGCTTGAGTGCCCTTCACTACCTTCGGCTTGACATTGAAGGTCTTGAGCCACAAGCCGAAGTGGGGCTGGATGCAGAGGAAGGCCTCGCACACGATGATAAACGCCGAGATGTTGAGGATGAAGTTCGGCGCCAGATCATGGAAATCCAGGCCGTAGCAGAACATGAGCCCCCGGACAAAGGGGTGAAGTGGAAATCCCACTCCGCGGAGGAAATGGGGAAGAAAAACGACCCTCTCATGGGGCCTGGGGGTGGGGATGAGCTGCCCCTCGTCGGGTAGCCGGTGCGCGATGTCGCCAGACAGATAGCCGGTGCCGCGCAGTCTTTCGATGTGCTCCTCCGTAACGGAGGAGGTCATCCACTTGCCTCCCGCTCCGGACATGGTCGGAGAAGGTCGAGACGAGATGCGCGAACTTGGCGCTGGAGCTCGAGTGCGCGGAGATGGATAAGCAAAGGACGAAGAAGGCGTAGGTGAAAAGGTAAATCCTTATCCCTTATATGTAGGCGGACGAAGACTATGCGTCCCCACCTGCCTGGTAAAACTCTCTTATCTCCCAAGCGTCACCATCAATGGCGCGGTTGGGTTACCCACGTCCGTATTGATGAGAATCTCGAATTAAGGGGAAACACGATCTCTGCTTCGACAAGACGTGCCAAGGAAACCGCTTCGCTAAATGCGCTGGGGTGGTAAAATAAAAAACATAATGGCTTGGTAGTGGTGTGACGTCACGCCGCAAAAAACGTCAGCAGATTGAACTTGTGTATATTTGTATATTATTCTCTCTACGGTGGAATGTGGAATTTATTTTGCAGAGTCGGACACTATCCTGGTGTTCACAATCTTCTATGAATTATTCGGAGGAGGAACCCGCCTTGCAATGCCGAACAATATGCGCGCCGGACTCATCGTCATTGAAGCCTGGTTCAGGGGCTACTGAGGGAGTCCTGGACTAGGGGGTGTCCGGATAGCCGGATTACCACCATCGGCCGAACTATCATCGACCGAACTATCATCATCGACCGGACTCCAAGACTATGAAGATACAAGATTGAAGACTTCGTCCCGTGTCCGGATGGGACTTTCCTTGGCGTGGAAGGCAAGCTTGGCGATACGGATATGTAGATCTCCTACCATTGTAACCGACTCTATGTAACCCTAGCCCTCTCCGGTGTCTATATAAACCGGATGGCCCTAGTCCGTAGGACATACATTACAACAATCATACCATAGGCTAGCTTCTAGGGTTTAGCCTCCTTGATCTCGTGGTAGATCCACTCTTGTAAACATCCACAATATCAATATCAATCAAGAAGCACGTAGGGTTTTATCTCCATCAAGAGGGCCCGAACCTGGGTAAAACATCGTGTCCCTTGTCTCCTGTTACCATCCGCCTAGACGCACAGTTCGGGACCCCCTACCCGAGATCCGCTGGTTTTGACACCGACAGCGGGGTACCTCGCGAGGTGCCCATGACGCAAGCCATGACGACCAAGGGCGCCAGTCGGGCGCCAGCCCGCGCAGTGTCCTCCTTTCCTCTTTGGTGCAAAGGGAGCAAGCGCAGGCAAGAGCATCAAGCAAAGGCATCCATTTCGATGCAATGAGACCAAGACCAGCCCAACGGTAGGGAGGAAGTCATTGTGGAGCCCAAGCAGGCGTCACGACCAGAGCCTTTGACAGGCAAGGACCAACTTTAGCCAGGATAAGTGTACCCGCTGTTCCCCTTCAAAATGGCCAATTGATGGCGCCCTTCCCGCTCAATATTTGGGAAGAGGCCCAGGGCCTTTGCCTATAAATAGGACTAGCCACCTGCAGGGTAGGGGGATCGAGTACCTGGCATACATCTAGAATCGAGAGAGAGAGAGAGAGAGACTGAACTCCTTCTAGCAGTTCATCGCACCAGCCAAGAACAGACCCTCACGAGGCTGTTCTTCCTTGTATTGTTCATCATCAGCCCAAGAGGCAATCCACCACACCACACACTGGAGTAGGGTATTACACCACAATGGTGGCCTGAACCAGTATAAACCCTGTGTCTCTTGTGCTGTTTCTTTCGTAGTTTAGATCCAAGCGATTCGGCGAGGAGCAGGTAGGTAGAGGGCGAAATATCCACGTGCACCCGAGTGTTCGAACCTCAAGGGTCTGCTGGAACCCGAAATCCGACAGATGTGTTGCAGCTATATATAACAGCATAGGTTCGTCGATATTGGGCGCGACCAGGATTGGATTCCTGGCCAGGAGGGCCTTTATTTCTTCCAGTCCAGCCATAGCCGCATCTGTCCACTCGAAGTGTTCGGTGCATTGAGGAAGGCGACATAGAGGTAGTGCCTTTTCTCCTAATCGGGATATAAAGCGGCTTAGAGCAGCCATGCATCCAGTTAATTTCTAGATTTGCTTGAGGTCTGTTGGGGTAGCCAACTATGACAGAGCTCGAATTTTAGCCGGATTTGCTTCAATTCCTCTATTGGAAACAATGAAGCCCAAGTGCTTTCCAGCAGGTACTCCAAAAACGCATTTTTCCGGATTGAGCTTGATGTCATATGTTCATAGATTGTCGAATGTAAGCCTCAAGTCGTCTATTAAAGATTCGACGTGTTTGGTTTTGATGACCACATCGTCTACGTATGCCTCCACTATTTTGCCGATTTGTGTTTCCAGGCATGTCTGAATCATGCGTTGATAGGTTGCACCGGCATTTTTGAGCCCGAAAGGCATGGTGTTAAAACAGAAGGGGCCGTATGGAGTGATGAATGCCGTTGTGGCTTGATCGGACTACGCCATCTTGATTTGATGGTATCCGAAGTACGCGTCGAGGAAGCACAATGAGTCGTGTCCTGCAGTAGGGTCGATGATTTGATCGATGCGGGGAGTGGGAAGGGATCCTTAGGGCAAGCCTTATTGAGGTCCTTGAAATCGACACATAGGTGCCAGCATTTGTCCTTCTTTGGTACCATCACCAGGTTTGCTAGCCAGTCCGGATGTTTTATTTCTCTGATGAATCCGGCCTCGAGTAACTTGGCTAGCTCTTCTCCCATGGCTTGTCGCTTAGGTGCTAAAAAGCACCGAAGAGTCTGCTTGACCGGCTTGTATCCCTTCAGTATGTTTAGGCTATGCTCAGCCAGCCTGCATGGGATACCTGGCATGTCTGAAGGATGCCAGGAGAAGATGTCCCAATTCTCACGCAAGAACTCTCGCAGTGCGGCGTCTATTGTGGGGCTCAGCTGTGCCCCGATGGATGCTGTTTTTTTGGGTCCGTTGGGTGGACCTGGAATTTGACTATTTCGTCCGCTGGTTTGAAAGAGGTGGACTTGGGCCGTTTGTCGAGTATCACATCGTCCCTGTCCACGGTGGAGCGCAGCGCGGTTAGTTCTTCGGCCACAAGGGCTTCGGATAATGCCTCAAGGGCTAGAGCGGCATCCGGATCACTAGCTAGAGTGATTATTCCATTGGGCCCGGGCATCTTGAGCTTCATGTACCCGTAATGGGGTACGGCTTGGAAGCTCGTGAATGCATCCCGCCCTAAAAGGTGTGGTATCCGCTACTGAACGGGGCCACTTGGAATGTGATTTCTTCGGACCTATAATTCTCTAGCGTGCCGAATACCACATCTAGTGTGATTTTTCCTGCACATCGTGCTTCCCGACTAGGGATTATTCCCTTGAAGGTCGTGCTGCTTTGCTCAATGCGGCTCTTGTCTATTTCCATTTTGGTAAGAGTCTTCTCGTAGATGAGGTTTAATCCGCTTCCGCCATCCATGAGCACTTTAGTGAGCCGGAAGCCGTACAGAATTGGACTAAGGACCAGAGTGGTTGGTGCTCGGACTGTTCGGAGTTGAGGTTCGTCACTGGCATTGAAGGTTATGGCCGTGTCATTCCATGGATTTATTGCTGCGATGTGGCAGACTTCGGCGAGGCTGCGGAGTGCTCGCTTGCGCCTATTATTTGAGGCAAAGGTCTTGAAGACTGTCAGTGCTGTATTGTTATTTTCTGCAGGATGGTGTTCTGCGGTATTGCTGATGAGGAGATCCTCGCCACTCTTGGCCTCCTGTCGGAGTATCCAACATGCTCTAAGACTATGTGTAACGCCCCGGATACAACTTTCCATATTTGTAACTCCAACTCTTGGCTTTTCCGGCTATGTGCTATGTTATTTCCTTCGTGGTCGGGTTTTTGTCTTTTGTTTTGCATTCTGGTCATGTCATGCATCTCATCTCATAACATCATGTGCATCGCATACATATGTTTTCATAAAACTTGTAGCCGTTCGCAGTTGCCCTTTTCTCTATTTGCCTCTGTTGTCATTTTGTCAGGCCCTTGTCCTCGTTGACCTCTCTCAGACCCCTCGTGTGCTTGTCCAAAACTTACCCGAACCCGAACCGGTCTGTCGTTACCGATGGATCCGGATTATCCCCAAACATCTATAAAACATCTCCGTTTTCGTTTTTGGACTCCCTACCTATTTACTCTCAACCGCCCGATTTCGACCGGACGGACCGGATTAACCCCTACCCTAATCCTCTTACTGTATAAATAAACGCCTAACCCTAGATCCTAGGGGCATGTCCCATCCATTCCCCTCCTTGCGCCGCCACCTGCTCCACCTGGTCTCCCCCTTCCTCGGGATCCCCAATCCAATCCATCCACCCACCCGGCCGAACCAACCACCTCCTCATTTTGCATCCCCGACTAACCAAGCAGCCCAGCCCCTCGCGCGCCTCCTTCCTCGAGCAGGAGTTCGACCTGCTGCCGGCGACCACCACTGGCGACAAGAACAAGACTGCTACCCTGTTCCCCTTCCCCTTCTTTTCCCTCTCTGGTTTCCTCTCCCTCTGCTCATCCCTCTGCTCGTTTCCTTTGGACAGGGGTCCTCCATGGACGAATGCCAAGGCTGCCAAGAGGATCCGGACGCCGCCGGCTTGCCTCTGCTCCGCCTCCCCTCGCCAAACCTGCTCCATTCCCAAGGGGAGCTCCAAGCATAAAGCTTTCCAGGGGGCCTTGCGCCTGAGCCTCCTCGCTCTCCTCATCGACCCAAGGAGAGGAGCTCCTCCCGTAGCCCCTTTTCGCCATCGCCGTTCGGCGCCGTCGATGAGTCGTCCACCAGGCAGTGCCCCTACTCCCTTCCCCGTTCCCTTCGTTGAAGCCCCCCTTTCTTCCATCGCCTCACATCTCTCTCTGTTCTCTCTTTCTCTGTCGACAGGAGCACCCCGCGCCATGGCCTCGCTGAGCTCTGCCTACGCCGGCGCCTCAAGCCACCACCGTTCGCTCCAGATCCGGCCTCGCCGTTGGACCCCGTCGCCCCAATCCCGTTCCGGCCGGTCCCCGTCGAGGCCACCTCGCCGGAGCCCCTACATCACACTACAGCTCCCCTGCTTTATCTGCTGTTGCTGCCTCTGTTCTTCAGAAACGAGCAGCAGCAGCTCGCCCGCCCCTTCGCCTGTTGACCGATCCGGCTGCTCACGTGGGCTGCAACCGCGGGTCGGCCTCCTCCGTGCCAAGACCCAGCGCGCCCCTTCGCGGCCTGCCCAGCCTCCTCTTCCACCGATTGGGCCTCAGCCCACTAGGTGAGGCCACCCCCAAGCGCCCCTGCCCTGTGCAGCCCGGTAGACCAGATTCGGCCCGGCTACGTTTTTTTCCTGGATGATTTTGCTAAATAACCTGTGCATGCATAATTACAGAAAAATGTCATCATATTAAAGTGTTAATAAGTAATTATCCATGCATCCACATTAAACATGTCATATATGTAAAATGATTATAATTGCATCTAGTTTCATAATCTGATATTTTCATCCATGTTTAAAATGTTTAAATTGCGGTTTGCATTAAATGCCATGTTAAAATGATTTATTTCATAACTAAATAATCGTAGCTCCGAATTTAATAAACTTTATATGTAAATGGGGTGGAAAAATGCCTAGTTTAACATGGTGCACTTCATTTTGCTGTTTTACATAATTAAAATATGTTTTAGGGTAGAACAGTACCATATCCAAAATATGTGCGTATGGGGATTTTCCAGAGTTGTTGTTTGTTGTTCCAGCCTTATTTAAACTATCCTAAATAGTTACTTTACTTATGCTTCACCTCTTGCCATGTTTAACAAAATTTAATATTGTTGAGTAGCTTATAACGAGATCAAACTAAATAATTGCATGTGGTGTTTTGTCAATATGCAACTCGTTGCATATTGAGCTCCACTTAACTTGTAGTATTGTTTGTTGCACTTTGCCATGCCATGCCTCATTAAACCGGACATGCATCATGCTTGTTTGTGCATCATGACATGGCTATGCTTGTGTATTTACCATGTTATTTGTTTCTTTCCGGTGTTGCTTCTTAGTTCCGGTAATGTTGCGATTGTGAGGATTTGTTCGACTACGCCCGTTCGTCTTCTTCATGGACTCGTTCTTCTTCCTTCCGGGATTTCAGGCAAGATGACCGCTACCCTGGATCTCATTACTATCATTGCCATGCTAGTTGCTTCGTTCTATTGCTATGCTGCGCTACCTATCATTTTGTTCTATCAAGCCTCCCAAATTGCCATGTCAGCCTCTAACCTTTTCACCCTTCCTAGCAAACCGTTGCTTGGCTATGTTACCGCTTTTGCTCAGCCCCTCTTATAGCGTTGTTAGTTGCAGGTGAAGTTGATGATTGCTCCATGGTGGACAGGAATATGTTGGGATATCACAATATCTCTTATATTATTAATGCATCTATATACTTGGTAAAGGGTGGAAGGCTCGGCCTTATGCCTGGTGTTTTGTTCCACTCTTGCCGCCCTAGTTTCCGTCATACCAGTATTATGTTCCCGGATTTTGTGCTCCTTACGCGGTCGGGTGATTTATGGGACCCCCTCGACAGCTCGCTTTGAATAAAACTTGTCCAGCAAGGCCCAACCTTGGTTTTACCATTTGCCTTACCACCACCTATACCCTTCCCTTGGGTCGGCCAACCCAAGGGTCATCTTTATTTTAGCCCCCCCGGGCCAATGCTTCTCTAAGTGCTGGTCTGAACCGCGCAGACTGTGGGGCCCCCTCGGGGAAACTCGAGGTCTGGTTTTACTTGTAGGCTGACCTATCCGGTGTTGCCCTGAGAACGAGATATGTGCAGCTCCTATCGGGATTGTCGGCGCATCGGGCGGCTTTGCTGGTCATGTTTTACCATTGTCGAAATGTCTTGTAAACCGGGATTCCGAGACTGATCGGGTCTTCCTGGGAGAAGGAATATCCTTCATTGATTGCGAGAGCTTATCATGGGCTAAGTTGGGACACCCCTGCAGGGTATAAACTTTCGAGAGCCGTGCCCACGGTTATGTGGCAGATGGGAATTTGTTAATGTACGGTTGTAGATAACTTGACACCAAATCCGATTTAAAACGCATCAACCGCGTGTGTAGTCGTGATGGTCTCTTCTCGGCGGAGTCCGGGAAGTGAACACGGTTTCTGGGTTATGTTTGACGTAAGTAGGTGTTCAGGATCACCTCTTGATCATTGCTAGTTGACGACCATTCCGCTTGCTCTCTTCTCGCTCTTATTTGCGTTGGTTATCCACCATACTTGCTTAGCCGCTGCTGCAACCTCACCACTTTACCCCTTCCTTTCCCATTAAGCTTTGCTAGTCTTGATACCCATGGTAATGGGATTGCTGAGTCCTCGTGGCTCACAGATTACTACAACAACGGTTGCAGGTACAGGATTATGCGATGATCTTGACGCGAGAGCGATGTTGCTTGTTCTGGAGTTCTTCTTCTGCTTCTTCTTCGATCAGGGGATAGGTTCCAGGTCGGCAACCTGGGCTAGCAGGGTGGATGTTGTTTGAGTTTCTGTTTGTGTTTCATCCGTAGTTCGGATGTTGATCTTATGTATGATGTATTGTTGTATTCGTGTGGCATTGTATGCCTTTTGTATGTATCCCCATCTATTATGTAATGTTGATGTAATGATATCCACCTTGCAAAAGCGTTCCAATATGCGGGTCTATCCTTGGTGGGACCTTCGAGTTCCTTTTGGATAGGGTCGCATATTGGGCGTGACACTGTGTGTTGGTATGGTATCCGGTGTACTGTGAATTTTGCATGGCTCATTAAGCCATCCCTCCAATACGGTTCCACGCCTTGTAGTGGGCTTTGGTTTCTTTGTAATTGGATTGGGTGACTTGCGAGAGTGCACCCTTTTAGTTCGGACAGGAGGTTTAGTGAGAGCCGGAGGATCCCAGAATTTTGTTTGGGTTTTCCAGGCGCTTTCGATCGCACAGTAATTCTGTACTATGGCCGCCAAGTCAGCGAAGTGTACTATGTCACGGCGACTTATGGCGTTGAGGATTCCCTTGTCCGTGCAATTTTTGCAAAAGAATGAGATTGCGTCTTCCTCGCGACAGTCCTTAACCTTGCTCATTACAAGGAGGAATCTGGCCCAGAAGTGATGTACTGTCTCTTGGGGCTCTTGTCTAATGTGGGAAAGATCACTTGTATCTGGGTGGGTGGGTAGTTTTAAGTCCAAACCCTGACCCGATCTAAGACCCGGGGGTAGGGGAGCTTCCGAACTCGGCATCTTGGGCTCTCTGATGTTGCCCAATTTTACTGGCCCGCCGTCCGATTCTACGTTCAGAGCTTGGGTCCTGTCCTCCTGTAGACGGGTATCCGACTCGGAGAGCTCGGGAATCCGGACATAGTTCATCCTCAAAATAGAGGAAGAATTGTTGCATTGTTCCTCCACCACCGCTATCTGATGGGTGACCGGCGGAGAGTTAATCTCCCTTTGGTCGGGTTTAAGCCCGATCCGATCATAGTCCATAGCGACTCCCAGGGCGGCGATGCAATCCAAGAGCTCGTTCAGGGAGGAGAGATCCATTGGATCCATCTTCTCGGGGAATTCCAGGCTGACTTGGAGGCTGTTCTTGATGACCTGAGAAGTCATCATCGGCGCGGCGGCCGAACGGGCAGTCATGACGAAGCCACCCAGCCGGAGAGTCTGGCCTACAGCCAGGGCTCCCCCAGAGGTGATGGTGTCCTTGACAACAAGGCGAGCCATCAATCCTTATTGCGACGACATAGTGGAGCTCTCAATGGAAGCACCAATGTCGGTGTCAAAACTGGCGGATCTCGAGTAGGGGGTCCCGAACTGTGCGTCTAAGGCTAATGGTAACAGGAGGCGGGGGACATGATGTTTTACCCAGGTTCGGGCCCTCTCGATGGTGGTAATACCCTACTTCCTGCTTGATTGATCTTGATGATATGAGTATTACAAGAGTTGATCTACCATGAGATCGTAGAGGCTAAACCCTAGAAGCTAGCCTATGATTATGATTGTTGTTGTCCTACGGACTAAACCCTCCGGTTTATATAGACACGGAAGGGGGCTAGGGTTACACAGAGTCGGTTACAGAGAAGGAGATCTACATCTCCGAATTGCCAAGCTTTCCTTCCACGCAAAGGAGAGTCCCACCCAGACACGAGACGAGGTCTTCAATCTTGTATCTTCATAGTCCAACAGTCCGACCAAAGTATATAGTCCGGCTGTCCGAGGACCCCCTAATCTAGGACTCTCTCAGGGGCTCGGGGCTAGGTTTAGGAAGGGCTTAGGTGGGCTGCTGGTTGTGGCTGCTGGGAGGCCCAGCTGGGCTCTTCTCTCTCTCTCTCTCTCTTATTATCCTAAGATAATAGAAGAGAGGGTTAGGGAATTGCGTATGCGGATAATTTCCCCGGACTCATAAAAATGAGCTTGATCCAAGATAATAGAAGTTGGCACGAATGCAAGATTTAAATTCAAACTCATTCTAATTTAATTCAAATGGTTTGAACTAGGACAAGGTTTAGGAGTGGCAAAATGTTGAGATTTTTGTTGGAGCTCCAGAAAGTGATGAAATAATTCATGGGTAAAGTTGGAGCCAAGAATTGAGATAACAAAGGCATGGAATATTTTGCAAGTGTGTTATGGTGAATTCCAAATTAATTGAATATTTATTATAGCTCCCTAATATTGGCAGGATATGTTATGAAGAGAAACCACCATGTGAATTTCCTCAAATTTAATGGACAGAAGATCCATACGATTTAACTTGCAAAATTAAATGACATGATGGCATGATGACATGATGTAATGCACAAATAAAATAGAGCAAGCAAGTAAAACACACGGCAAAACTCTAAACAGATGAAAGGCGTCGGGAGCATCAGTCTCGGGCTGTTACAACTCTCCTCCACTTACAAGAGATCACGCCCCAAGATCTAAGATGGCACCGAAGAGAAGCGAAAAAGGAAGAGGTAAAACTAAGTTGCTTCTTTGACAAACGAGTGGAACCACGAACCTTTGGGAGGTTGAACAACTTGAAAGAAAGAATACATCAGAGATGAATGAGACTGCAAACAGTCCGTTGGACAAGAGGAACAAGGAATACGATGAGAATGACAAGATAGACATTGAAACCACTCCGGTTAAAACAAGATAAGATTGACTAAGAATGAAATAATTTGGACAACACTCCGACTGAAAATGGAAGGAATTAACATGAACTTGAGAAGATTGGATGATACTTGATGAAATCAACAACACACTGCCTGGAACTATTGAAAGAATGGCATAAGGGGTAAGAAGGATTTCAGATAGCACTCCGGTTGAAAAGAGAGGTAAAACTTGATACGATGAAAAGAACTTGAAAAGAGAACACCACACTCCGATTAAAAGGATAAGCAAGTAAAAGAACATGAGCTTGAAAAAAACGAGATGATGGTTCGAAGAGAGCAACATCACCATGCCTCCAGAATGAAAGAATAGAAGCTAGATTGCTGGAAATGAAAGAATGGAGAGGAAAATGACAACTTCTACCACAACTAAATTTGAAAGCATCCTGACAAAGAAGGATTGAGCGAACTTGTTGAAAAAAAATCGATGACGAAAACAATATGCCTGTTGTTGGCTTATGAAAAACATCTTAAAACTTGTCTACTACACAACCTTCTTCTTGTAGACGTTGTTGGGCCTGCAAGTGCATAGGTTTGTAGGACAATAGCAAATTTCCCTCAAGTGGATGACCTAAGGTTTATCAATCCGTAGGAGGTGTAGGATGAAGATGGTCTCTCTCAAGCAACCCTACAACCAAATAACAAAAAGTCTCTTGTGTCCCCAACACACCCAATACAATGGTAAATTGTATAGGTGCACTAGTTCGGCGAAGAGATGAAGATACAGGTGCAATATGGATGGTAGATATAGGTTTTTGTAATCTGAAATAATAAAAACAGCAAGGTAACTAATGATAAACGTGAGCGTAAACGGTATTGCAATGATAGGGAACAAGGCCTAGGGTTCATACTTTCACTAGTGCAAGTTCTCTCAACAATAATAACATAGATAGATAATATAACAAGCCCTCAACATGCAACAAAGAGTCACTCCAAAGCCACTAATAGCGGAGAACAAACATAGAGATTATGGTAGGGTACGAAACCACCTCAAAGCTATTCTTTCGGATCGATCTATAAAAGAGTTCGTACTAGAATAACACCGTAAGACACAAATCAATCAAAACCCTAATGTCACCTAGATACTCCATTGTCACCTCAAGTATCCGTGGGCATGATTATATGATATGCATCACACAATCTCAGATTCATCCAACCAACACAAAGTACTTCAAAGAATGCCCCAAAGTTTCTATCGGAGAGTCAAGAACGTGTGCCAACCCCTATGCATAGGTTCCAATGTCACGAAACCCGCAAGTTGATCACCAAAACATACATCAAGTGGCACATGATATCCCATTGTGACCACAGATAATCACGGCAAGACATACGTCAAGTGTTCTCATAAAAGACTCAATCCGATAAGATAACTTCAAAGGGGAAACTCAACTCATCACACGAGAGTAGAGGGGGAAAAACATCATAAGATCCAACTACAATAGCAAAGCTCGGGATACATCAAGATCGTGCCATAGAGGGAACACGAGAGAGAACACGAGAGAGAGAGAGAGGTCAAACACATAGCTACTGGTACATACCCTCAGCCCCGAGGGTGAAATACTCCCTTCTCGTCATGGATAGCTCCGGGATGATGAAGATGGCCACTGGTGATGGGATCCCTCTCCGGCAGGGCGCCGGAACGGGCTCCCGAGAGGTTTTTGGTGGCTACAGAGGCTTGCGGCGTCGGAACTCCCGATCTATATTCTGTTCTGGAAGTTTTAGGGTATGTAGGTATATATGGGTGCAGGGGGTACGTCGGTGGACCTCCAGGTTGCTCACGAGGTAGGGGGGCGTGCCCAGGGGGCGCCCCCACCCTCGTGGGCAGCCCGAGACTCCCCTGATGTGCACTCCAAGCCCATCAGGTTGGTTTCCTTCCAAAATTAACTTCTCCGGTTGATTTCGTTCCGTTTTGACTCCGTCTGATATTCCTTTTCCTCGAAACACTGAAATAGGCATAAAACAACAATTCTGGGCTGGGCCTCCGGTTAATAGGTTAGTCCCAAAAATAATATAAAAGTGGATAATAAAGCCCAATATTGCCTAAAACAATAGATAAAGTAGCATGGAGCAATCAAAAATTATAGATACGTTGGAGACGTATCAAGCATCCCCAAGCTTAATTCCTGCTCGTCCTCGAGTAGGTAAATGATAAAAAAGAATTTTTGATGCGGAGTGATACTTTGGCATAATTTCAATGTAATTCTTCTTAATTGTGATATGAATATTCAGACCCGAAAGATTCAAGACAAAATTTCATATTGACACAAAAATAATAATACTTCAAGCATACTAATCAAAGCAATCATGTCTTCTTAAAATAACATGGCAAAAGAAAGTTCATCCCTACAAAATCATATAGTTAGGCTATGCTTCATTTTCGTCACATAAAGATGTTCCCAACTTCTATACCCCCGATGACAAGCCAATCAATTGTTTCATACTTAAATAATCTCAAACTTTTTCAACCTTCACGCAATACATGAGCGTGAGCCATGGATATATCACTATGGGTGGAATAGAATATGATGATGGGGATTGTGTGGAGAAGACAAAAAAGGAGAAAGTCTCACATTGACGAGGATAATCAACGGGCTATGGAGATGCCCATCAATTGATGTCAACATGAGGAGTAGGGATTGCCATGCAACGGATGCACTAGAGCTATGAATGCTCAACAAAAGAAAACTAGTGGGTGTGCATCCAACTCGCTTGCTCATGAAGACCTAGGGCATTTGAGGAAGCCCATCATAGGAATATACAAGCCAAGTTCTATAAGGAAAAGTTCCCACTAGTATAAAAAGACAACTTATGAGACTCACTACATGAAGAACAAGGTGCTACTTTGAAGCACAATATATGAGACTCACTAGATGAAGAACAAGGTGCTACTTTGAAGCACAAGTGTGGAAAGAGAGATAGTAGCATTGCCCTTTTTATTTTATTTTTTTATTATTTTTTGGCCTTTCTTTTTTTTTCTTTTGGCCCTTCTCTTTTTTTATTTGGGCAATGCTCTAATAATGATGATCATCACATGTGTATTGATTACAACATAAGGATTACAACTCGAAACTTAGAACAAGATATGACTCTATATGAATGCCCCCGGCGGTGTACCGGGATGGTGCAATGAATCAAGAGTGACATGTATGGAAAATAATGCATGATGGCTTTGCCACAAATACGATGTCAACTACAAGATCATGCAATGGCAATATGACAAAAGTAATGTATGTCATGATGATGATGATGGAAGTTGCATGGCAATATATCTCAGAATGGCTATGGAAATGCCATGATAGGTAGGTATGGTGGCTATTTTGAGGAAGATATAAGGAGGTTTATGTGTGATAGAGCGTATCGTATCACGGGGTTTGGATGCACCGGCGAAGTTTGCACCAACTCTCAAGGTGAGAAAGGGCAATGCACAGTACCGAAGAGGCTAGCAAAGGCAGAAAGGTGAGAGTGCGTATAATCCATGGACTCCGGCGGTGTACCGGGATGGTGCAATGAATCAAGAGTGACATTTATGAAAAATTATGCATGGTGGCTTTTCCACAAATACGATGTCAACTACATGATCATGCAATGGCAATATGACAATAGTAATGCGTGTCATGATGATGAACGGAACGGTGGAGAGTTGCATGGCAATATATCTCGGAATGGCTATGGAAATGCCATAATAGGTAGGTATGGTGGCTGTTTTGAGGAAGATATAAGGAGGTTTATGTGTGATATAGCGTATCATATCACAGGGTTTGGATGCACCGGCGAAGTTTGCACCAACTCTCAAGGTGAGAAAGGGCAATGCACGGTACCGAAGAGGCTAGCAATGATGGAAAGGTAAAAGCGTGTATAATCCATGGACTCAACATTAGTCAAAAGAACTCATATACTTATAGCAAAAATTTAGAACTCATCAAAAATCAAGTACTACACGCATGCTCCTAGGGGGATAGATTGGTAGGAAAAGACCATCGCTCGTCCCCGACCGCCACTCATAAGGATGCACAAGCCAGGTACACTTCATGTTTCAAATTTGTTACACAACTTTAACCATACGTGCATGCTACGGGAGTTGCTAACTTCAACACAAGCATTATTTGAATTCATAATCACCCAACTAGCATGACTTTAATATCACTACCTCCATATCTCAAAACAATTATCAAGTATCAAACTTTTCTTAGTATTCAACACACTCATAAGAAAGTTTCACATATCTTGAATACCAAGTATATTAATATTGAGAAAATTACCATGCTATTAACGACTCTCAAAATAATCTAAGTGAAGTATGAGAGTTCATATATTTCTCCAAAATAAAACTACCACCATGCTCTAAAACGTATAAGTGATGCACTAGAGCAAATGACAAACTACTCCGAAAGATATAAGTGAAGGTCAATGAGTAGCTAAATAATTATGCAACTATGAGAAGACTCTCTCTCATTTAATAATTTCAGATCTTGATACTTTATTCAAACAGCAAGCAAAGCTAAAGAAAACTACATTGCAAGGATAGCACAACTCATGTGAAGAAGCAAAAACTTAGGCTCAACCGATACTAACCGATAGTTGTTAAAGAAGAAAGGTGGGATGCCTACCCGGGCATCCCCAAGCTTAGATGCTTGAGACTTCTTGAAATATTATCTTGGGGTGCCTTGGGCATCCCCAAGCTTGAGCTTTTGTGTCTCCTTAATTCCTCTCATATCATGGTGTCTCTTTTTATCAAAAACTTCATTCACAACAAACTCAACTAGAACTCGTGAGATAGGTTAGTATAAACCAATGCAAAACCTTATCATTTTCTACTGTAACAAATCACTAAAATTATTATTCGACATTGCATACTAAATGCCTCTGCATATTTAATACTCCTATCCTCAAATAGAATCATTAAACAAGCAAACATATGCAAACAATGCAAGCATAACAGCAATCTGCCAAAACAGTATAGTCTGTAAAGAATGCAAGAGTAACAATACTTCCCTAACTCCAAAAATTATGAAATAAAATTCCCACTGAAACAAATTTATCATAGCTCCATATGCAAAAATATTCAACATTACACCACTCTCTGAATTTTCTGGGGAATTTTTGCAACAGCGGTAAACTTTCTGTTTTCAAACAGCAACATGTATAATAGCAAAATAAGCATGGCAAAGGCTATCCTTGACTTTTTTATTGAAACTAAGGATGCAAAACATTATTCTAAATAAACGCAAGCAAATACTAACAAGAGAAAATGACGCTCCAAGCAAAACACATATCATGTGGTGAATAAAAATATAGCTCCAAGTAAAGTTACCGATGAACGAAGACGAAAGAGGGGATGCCTTCCGGGGCATCCCCAAGCTTAGGCTTTTGGCTATTCTTGAATATTATCTTGGGGTGCCTTGGGCATCCCCAAGCTTAGGCTCTTGCCCCTCCTTATTCCATATTCCATCGAATCCTTACCCAAAACTTGAAAACTCCACAACACAAAACTCAACAGAAAACTCGTAAGCTCTGTTAGTATAAGAAAATAAAACCACTACTTCAAGGTACTGTAATGAACTCATTCTTTATTTATATTGGTATTAAACCTACTGTATTCCAACTTCTCTCTGGTTTATAAACTTTTTTTCTAGCCATAGATTCATCAAAATAAGCAAACAACACAATGAAAACAGAATCTGTCAAAAACAGAACAGTCTGTAGTAATCTGTATCAAACATATACTTCTCGAACTCCAAAACTCCTACAAAATTAGGAAGTCCTAATAAATTCGTGTACCAATCCAGAGCAAAAAGAATCAGATCAGAAGCACGTTTCTGTGAATTAACACAACTAATTTACTGGGTGCAAAAGTTTCTGATTTTCAGCTGGATCAACACAACTATCACCGTAAGCCATCCTAAAGGTCTTACTTGGCACCTTATTGAAACAAAAGCTATAAAACATGATTACTACAGTAGCATAATCATGTGAACACACAAAAACAGTAAGGATAAATATTTAGTTGTCTCCCAACAAGCGCTTTTCTTTAATGCCTTTCAAGCTAGGCATGATGATGACAATGATGCTCACATAAAAGATAAGAATTGATACATAACGGGAGCATCATGAAGCATATGACTAGCACTTTTAAGTCTAACCCACTTCCTATGCATAGGGATTTTGTGAGCGAACAACTTATGGGAACAATAATCAACAAGCATAGGAAGGTAACACAAGCATAGCTTCAAGAATTTAAGCACATAGAGAGGAAACTTGATATTATTGCAATTCCTACAAGCATATGTTCCTCCCTCATAATAATTTTCAGTAGCATCATGAATAAATTCAACAATATAACCATCACCTAAAGCATTCTTTTCATGATCTACTAGCATAGAAAATTTACTACTCTCCTCATAAGCAAAATTCTTCTCATGAATAGTAGTGGGAGCAAACTCAATGAAATAGCTATCATATGATTTAAAATTAGGATCAAGATGACAAGTTTCATGGTTATCATTATTCTTTAAAGTATACATGTCATCACAATAATCATCATAGATAGGAGGCATGCTTTCATCATAGTAAATTTGCTCATCAAAGCTTGGGGGACAAAAAATATCATCTTCATCAAACATAGCTTCCCCAAGCTTGTGGCTTTTCATATCATTAGCATCATGGATATTCAAGGAATTCATATTAACAACATTGCAATCATGCTCATCATTCACATATTTTATGCCAAGTATTCTATGCAATTCTTCTTCTAGTACTTGAGCACAATTTTCCTTCCCATCATTTTCACGAAAGACATTAAAAAGATGAAGCATATGAGGCATCCTTAATTCCATTTTTTTGTAGTTTTATTTTATAGACTAACTAGTGCTAAAACAAGAAACAAAAAGATTCGATTGCAAGATCTAAAGATATACCTTCAAGCACTCACCTCCCCGGCAACGGCGCCAGAAAAGAGCTTGGTTGACGGGGTGTGAGTGAGTGCCCTTTACCTTTGCCTCCCCGGCAACGGCGCCAGAAAAAGAGCTTGATGTCTACTACACAACCTTCTTCTTGTAGACGTTGTTGGGCCTGCAAGTGCACAGGTTTGTAGGACAGTAGCAAATTTCCCTCAAGTGGATGACCTAAGGTTTATCAATCCATAGGAGGTGTAGGATGAAGATGGTCTCTCTCAAGCAACCCTACAACCAAATAACAAAAAGTCTCTTGTGTCCCCAACACACCCAATACAATGGTAAATTGTATAGGTCCACTAGTTCGGCGAAGAGATGAAGATACAAGTGCAATATGGATGGTAGATATAGGTTTTTGTAATCTGAAATAATAAAAACAGCAAGGTAACTAATGAGAAACGTGAGCGTAAACGGTATTGCAATGATAGGAAACAAGGCCTAGGGTTCATACTTTCACTAGTGCAAGTTCTCTCAACAATTATAACATAGATAGATAATATAACAAGACATCAACATGCAACAAAGAGTCACTCCAAAGCCACTAATAGCGGAGAACAAACGTAGAGATTATGGTAGGGTACGAAACCACCTCAAAGCTATTCTTTCGGATCGATCTATAAAAGAGTTTGTACTAGAATAACACCTTAAGATACAAATCAATCAAAACCCTAATGTCACCTAGATACTCCATTGTCACCTCAAGTATCCGTGGCATGATTATACGATATGCATCACACAATCTCAGATTCATCCAACCAACACAAAGTACTTCAAAGAATGCCCCAAAGTTTCTATCGGAGAGTCAAGAACGTGTGCCAACCCCTATGCATAGGTTCCCAATGTCACGAAACCCGCAAGTTGATCACCAAAACATACATCAAGTGGCACATGATATCCCATTGTCACCACAGATAATCACGGCAAGACATACGTCAAGTGTTCTCATAAAAGACTCAATCCGATAAGATAACTTCAAAGGGGAAACTCAATTCATCACAAGAGAGTAGAGGGGGAAAAACATCATAAGATCCAACTACAATAGCAAAGCTCGGGATACATCAAGATCGTGCCATAGAGGGAACACGAGAGAGAACACGAGAGAGAGAGAGATCAAACACATAGCTACTGGTACATACCCTCAGCCCCGAGGGTGAACTACTCCCTCCTCGTCATGGATAGCTCAGGGATGATGAAGATGGCCACTGGTGATGGTATCCCCCTTCGGCAGGGCGTCGGAACGGGCTCCCGAGAGGTTTTTGGTGGCTATAGAGGCTTGCGGCGGCGGAACTCCCGATCTATCTTCTGTTCTGGAAGTTTTAGGGTACGTAGGTATATATGGGTGCAGGGGGTACGTCGGTGGACCTACGGGTTGCTCACGAGGTAGGGGGCGCGGCCCCCACCCTCATGGGCAGCCCGGGACTCCCCTGACATGCACTCCAAGCCCATCAGGTTGGTTTCCTTCCAAAATTAACTTCTCCAGTTGATTTCGTTCCGTTTTGACTCCGCCTGATATTCCTTTTCCTCGAAACACTGAAATAGGCATAAAACATCAGTTCTGGGCTGGGCCTCCGGTTAATAGGTTAGTCCCAAAAATAATATAAAAGTGGATAATAAAGCCCAATATTGCCTAAAACAGTAGGTAAAGTAGCATGGAGCAACCAAAAATTATAGATACGTTGGAGACGTATCAAAATTCTGCCACTAACGAAATCAATTGCTTGCTTAAGAGCAACGAAGAGATGAAAACTTCTTTCACCGCGAGAATAACTGGAGAACTTGGGTCATTTATAAGCACCATAAATGGCAACAATCCTTATGGAAAAGCTTTTAGGTGAGATACAGCCCAAGATTACTCCAATGAATAAATAGAGGGGTTGACAGGATCTCCTGAACAAAGAAAAATGATGGGTTGAAATATTTCATTCTTGATAACTTGTGAATCATCAAACATGAAGGAAATTGTCAAGAATGACATAACATCACCTCAAAAGATAAAGGAGCAAGAATTTAGCTCTTCCACAAGAATCTTGACGAACAATTCAAGACGAATTAAATCCTTGATGAACCACCATGTAGAGTCTCCATGAAGAACTCCGGTAATAAAATAATTGATAGGAAGGAAGTGAAGGTTGAAAGAACAAGATGAAACACTGCGATGATTTAGATGGAGCTTCGTGACATGACAAATGATATAGCTTGGAGCTCCGGAAAATGAAATATGGAGCACTTCGAACCGAGAGTTTATTCATCATCCACAAACTCCAGAAGAAGGAATTAATCACTTGGATGAAACAAGAATAAGAATTAGGTTATGCGTATCCTTCACCAATTTAAGTTGATGAGAAGCATTGGATTTGCATACTACTTATTTGCATTGAAAATGATTAAATAGAGATATAGCGCGAACTTCAGAAGGTCTTCACGAACCACCGGTAGGAATTGGAAACAACGAGTAGATAGATTTGATAATATGGAAGTGGAATGTTGAGTGAACCACCTTAAGAATCTAAAAACGAACAAATAAAAGGAATGCATCACCGGGAATAATTAGAAAATGAGCGAAGAGACTTGAGGGAATTTAGATATATGAGAACAAAGAGATCACAAGCTGACTAGAGAATACTCGAACGATGCACCAAAAGAATTTGACAACAAGAGTAGAACATTGAGAATGAAGAATTCTGAAATGATGGGCTTCGGAGAATCAAAATGGAAACACTCCTGAAATGCTTCGGATCGATATGAAAAGAATTCCTCCTGATCGAAAACAATTATGAGGATGGCATGAATCTAGAACCATGAATATTCAAGAGAATGAACCAAGATTTAAGAGAAACTCTTCTTCGGTCTTCAAAATCTGAGAATGATGACGAGATACACCACCATGAATTGTTGAGGCACTCTGGAACAATTAAGAGTAGAAATGTTGAACCAACAATGAAAACAATTTGAAAGCGATCTTAGAGAAGGCATATGACTGATGAAAATTCATACTTACGTCAAACTTTAAAAAGAATTTGAGAATAGCTCTGGAAAAATAAAAGAGTCATGTAAGATCTTGGGAAAAGACCTGTGGGTTAGGGCCCACTCAAAGATACACCGTTGGAAATAATTGCTTGAAAGAGTGATTGCACCTATTGAATAGAATGGCTTGAATGAGATAACAACCTCAAAATAGCTTGAACAGATTAAGAATGGAATCGTGAATCTTCTGAGATATCTATAGCACTCCGGAACAAATGACTAGAGAGAAGTGAATAATTAAGAGGTGCACCGACATGAGAAAGCATGTGAACCAATGAAAATGATACGGTCGACACCAAAAACTTGAATTGAATCCATCGGAAAACATTATGAGAATGAAGAATGGTGAGCTTGTAGAGCATCTTCATGAGAATCATCGGGTACAACATGAAAGAAAAGGAATGAAGAGACTTCTCACGAATAAAATGGATACTTGATGAAGAGATATGAGTCCTTGAAGAAAAGGGTGGGACGATGGGAAAAACAAAAGGAGCTTGGGACAGATGAAACATACACCATTGAGAAAACTGGGAATTGCTCTTGCAAATGGGGAAAATGATAGGATCATCTTGAAGAGAAACGCACTGGTTGAAAATAATTTACATGACAATTTCGATGATCAAGAAGGATTAGTACTCCCATAGAAATATGAGAACACCGCTTAGAAAAAGGCATGGAATCAACCCTTGACTTCGAAGCAACTCGAATACCATAACTCAAAACAAAACAAAGGATCAGGCTTGCAGAATAAGCTGGAAACAAACATATGATAGAGATTTCGTCCGAGGTTTTCATGGTGGGGCCCACACGGGCTCGATCGTACATCACCATAATGTACAAGGCAGTGCACATGACATACGATGCGTCCCTGAGTCGGCATAGCCAAGGACTCTTTAAGACACAACGAGACCACTGTAAAACCAACTGTGGACAGGCGGACCACAAGACGTCGAACCCCAATCTCATATCATGCATGTGTCGAAATGATATCCTAGGTAACTACTTGAATTCCCACCTATGAACTCCCAAAATTCTCTGGTTATGCAATCTGGTGTTGGGGATACAGGGAGGCACAAATTTCTCACACAATTAACAAAACCTACACTCCAAGTGTATCCATCCGTCCACACATAACCAAGAAAAACCTCGGAAATCGTGTACCTTAGACCTTTGAACACACAACGATACTAGTCACGACATTATTTGCCACCATGAAAAGTATGGGAGTGTTTCGATGTCGGCATCCTATGGTATTCCGGAACTGAAACGATAAGCACCATGACGAAAACACGTTGGAGCTCAACTCCCCGGGACACTGCCACAACCCCTAAATGTCAGGAGGGCACCAAGATAGAATCCCCGTCACAATGATATTGGACCAATTCCACAATACCCGTGTGATCCTAAAAAAATTGAGTGAAAAAGAGAAGAGTGATGGAAACAAAAACACCTACGTCATGATTCCTCACCAGAGTGATGAAGGGGATGAGGAGTAAAAAGAAATCCTACTATCCGATATAACTAGACTCAAAATAGTTTTTCTTCTAGACCCAACAATGACAACGGTTCGATTAATCAAGGGGGCTCATAAGGTCGGTAAAGCTCTGATACCAACTTGTAGCACCCATGATGCGATTCTATCCCAATCACGTGATGAATTCATGATTGGGGCACAATCGCATTTTGAGCGCATAGCAAGGTGGATATCATTACAACATACCAATACCGAATAGACGAAAATACAAGATAAAGGCTTACACTCGCCACAAGCTACAACATGAATACATCAATACATTGCAACCAACATACAGAAGAGTAGGATCCGACTACGGATTAAATCAAACAAAAAAGAAATCAAACGAAAAAGAAGAACGACATCCACCCTTTTATCCCAGGCTCCCGACTTGGAACCTATATCCCTTGATCAAAGAAGAAGCAGAAGAAGAACTCAAAACAAGCAAACATCGCTCTCATGTCAAGCATTGCTTCACCTGTACTTGTAACTGTTGTTGTAGTAAACTGTGAGCCACGAGGATTCAGCAATCCCATTACCATGGGTATCAAGACTAGCAAAGCTTAATGGGTACGGAATGGACAAGTGGTGAGGCTGTAGCAAGCGACTAAGCATTGTTTGGTGGCTAACTTACGAGTACAAGAATAAGATGAGAAACTGCGCAAATGGTCGCAAACTAGTAATGATCAAGATCCTGAACTACTTACGTTTAAACAGAACCCCACCGTGTTCTCTTCTTGACTTACTCGAAAAGAGACAATCATGGTTACACACGCGGTTGGTGTATTTTAATTCAAATCTGGTGTCAAGTTCTCTACAACCGGATATTAAAAACTCCCATCTGCCATGTAACTGCGGTCATGACTGTCGAAAGTTTAAACCCTGCAGGGGTATCCCAACTTAGCCCATGACAAGCTCATGATCCGCGGAGACAATCCTCCACTGCGGGACATCCGATCAGACTCGGGATCCCGGTGCACAAGACATTTTGACAATGGTAAAACAAATCCAGCAAGACCTCCTGACGTGCTATTACCCTGATAGTAGCTGCGCGTATGTCGTCTCATGCCACGATCGGATTGTCCAAACTTCCGGTAGGCCCCAGAGTTTCCCTGGAGGTCACCGGTGGTTGACAGGTTTGGACCAACACTCATGAGGAGCACTGGCCCGGGTTGTTAATTAAGTCCCCAGGGTCTGGAAAGTCATTATGCAAGTTTTATTTGTTATTAGGGAAGTTGTATTCAAAGTGAACTATCAAGAGGGGCCCATAGACCCTCACCGTGTTAGGGACGCAAAATCAAGGAACATAACACCGGTATGACAGAAACTAGGGTGGCAAGAGTGGAACAAAACACCAGGCAAAAGGCCGAGCCTTCCACCCTTACGAAGTATATATGTGCATTAATTAAATATAAGAGATATTGTGATATTCCAAGATATCCATGATATCCATGTCCCAACATAGAACAGCCTGCAACTGCACCTGCAACTAGCAACGCTATTAGAGGGGTTGAGCAGAGCGGTAACATAGCCAAACAACGGTTCGCTGGGATGGTGGAAAAGGTTAGACGTTGTTTCATGGCATATTGGGAGGCTTGATAAAAAAGTGGTAGGAAGCGCGACATAGCGATAGCATCGAGACAACTAGCATAGCAATGATAGTAGTTGTCAGCGTTCTGGATACAGGGGTACCCAGACTTGCCTGCCTACGGCCCATGCGTGGCTCCATCGACGGCCTGGTACGGCCCAGCTTCAACATCAACAACTCAAGACCCTCGTGAGCGGCCAAGCCTCGCAAGGCGGGCGACGCCAAGACCTCCAAGGGGATCGGCCTCCTCAAGCTGGCTCCCAAGGAGCGGAGATTTCTATGCAAGGTGCAACTCATGAGGCTCAGCTGACGTGAGCCATGACGATCAAGGCCAGGCGGGCGCCAGCGAGTGCAGAGTACCGGTTTCCTCTTTGGTGCAAAGGAGGTAAGCAATAGGCGCAGAGTCCCGAGGAATCAGCCAAAGGTTTCCATTCTGATGCAACAAGACCAAGACCGCCAGGACGGCAGGACGGAGGTCATCGCCGAGCCCACCGCAGCATCATGACCATGGGCTTTTGCAGGTGAAGACCACTTGAGTTAGGATAGGAGGTACTTCTTGTCCCCCTTCAAATCTAGTTGTTGTGGGATCCCTTCCCGCCAACATTTTGGAAGAGGACCAAGGCCACTATAAATAGGGCTTAGCCACCACCATAGAGGGGGGTGAATCCATTCCTCCCTCACCATCTCACCAGCTCACTTGAGCTCAAGAACACCTCACCTCCTGAGGCAGTTCGTCCACTGTACTAGTTCATCCTCAGCCCCTCGAGGCAATCCACCACAAAGCTGGTATTACACCACAAGGTGGCCCGAACTAGCATAAACGATTGTGTCTCTATGTCCCTTTGTGCTTGGCACGCTAGGCTATGAGGATCGCGAGTAGGCAGGCTGGGTAGGTTGAGATTTCTGCATGCACCATAGAGTTAAACCTCTCAAGGGTTTGTGGAACCTGAAATTCGACATTTTTCGCGCCAGGTAGGGGTGCGTCGGAGATCCACTGCTCCAGCGGCCACATCCCGCTGCTAGCTCTGATGGCAGGTGCTCCCTCATCGACTAGGCCGTTGCGCGCCTTCGGGGAGGCCATGGGCCTCCTCGCTTTCACCCCCGCCCTGCGACAGGTGGAGTGGCCACCCACGTTCTGGCCGGAGACGCAGCCATGCTACGATGGTGCGGCGGATCCGGCTGGCTTCCTCCAGGCGTACAAGGAGGCAGTTTGGGCGGCCGGAGGAGACGACAAGGTGATGGCCAACTGACTCCCCATGGCCCTCGTAGGCGCAGCACGCGCCTGGCTGTTCAACCTGCCGGAGTCTTCTGTGGCCTCCTGGGAGGAGCTGTGCGGCCTCTTTATCACACACATCACGGTGTCGGTGCCCCCGTTGTCGCGGCTCTCCTAGGTGGCTGGCAAGCACCACCCTTCGATAGCCACATCAAACAGTTCTATCGCCAAGTAAGTGCCGCGCAGGTGAGATCGGGGGCTCCCCTTGGCTAGGCGGCGCCTAAGGCCGAGCTCACCTTCGGCCCACAAGATCATCCAGCTACCACAGCGGGAGCAGGCGCACTCCTGATGCTCTGCACCCCCACTATCTGCAACGTGGCGGTCACCAAGACCCTCATCAACGGTGGAGCTGGCCTCAACATGCTCTCTGTGGAGGCATTCGGCCTGCTTCACGTGCCACACGGCCGACTCCGCCCCACCAAGCCCTTCTCCGGGGTTGGCGATGGCTCCACCAGCCCCTTGGGGCAAATCTGCCTCCCCGTCACTTTCGGGACCCGCGACAACTACCACACCGAGCTCATCGACTTCGACATCGCCCAGATCAATCTACCATACAACGCCATCCTTGGGAATCTAGCCCTGGCCAAGTTCATGGCGGCAACTCATCCGGCCTGCAACCTCATGAAGATGCCAGGTAGCAGCAGTGCCCTCACGGTGGCAGGGGACACCAAGGACGCGCTATAGGCCCTCAAGCTCGTCTTCAGGACTGCGGCGTCCGTGCAGCTGAGCAAGAAGGGGCCCCTGAGGCTTCGGGGACAGCACCAGCCAAGAAGAAGCATCTGTTTGCCCAAGACCGAGCCGAGACGAAGCAAGTGCTAGTTGATGAGGATGGGGCGTCAGGCGCCACCTTCACCATAGGAGTTGGCCTTCCCCCAGGATCAAGAGAAAGCGTTCGTCAGCTTCTTGCACGCCAGCAAGGAAGTCTTCGCATGGCACGCCAGCATGTCAGGGTACTTGTCGGTCCGGTCTTGACGATGGTTGTTGTACACGGGTCGTAGATGTTCTTGGGTCATGGGTAGAGGTACTTGGCGCATCGTCGTGGTACTTGGCAAAATTCTCGGAGAAGATGCTTGACGGTCCGGGTACGGGTCTTCGTGTCTCGTTCTTGCCGATCCAAAACCAAGCGAGACAAAAGGGCCTCTGGTGGGCAGCAGCAAGGTAGGGCGGTGCGCGAGCAGCGGCAGAAGATGCCGGAAGAACTAACATGGTCTGGGCATGGTCCAAAGCAGAAGAGATCGCGACGTTCAAGGGCAGCAACGAGTGGATCTTGGCTAGCTAGATGACAACGTGAGGTCCGGCGGTTGTGCTTGAAGCAAGGACATCTCAACGCCAGTAGCTCAATGATGAGTAGGCGAAGCAGGGTCGCTGTTGTCGAGCAGCTGCTGACAGCCAAGCAGCGACATGGAGGCGGGGAAGCAGGCGGCGGCGACGCGGAAACGATGGAGAAGGGGGCGCGGAGGACGCAGGGCAGGGGAGCGGAGCCGGAGGCGAGGGGATTCGTCGGCCGGAGGAACCACGCCCAGCGATGCGGCGGCTCGACCGGAGGCGCGCCTAGTGGTCCTGGATGGCGGCGGTGTGCCTGCTGGTCGGAGCAGGGGCAGCGGAGTGGAGCAGCAGCTCAGGCGGCAAGGTGGCGCAGCAGCGGATGGAGGTGATGGCGGCGCGAGGGAGAAGGAAGGGCGAGGTGGAGACGCACATGAGGGGAAGGGGAATATCGAGAGGATGGGGGTCGGGGATAGGTTTAGGAAGGGCTTAGGTGGGCTGCTGGTTGTGGCTGCTGGGAGTCCTAGCTGGGCTCTCCTCTCTCTCTCTCTCTCTCTCTCTCTCTCTCTTTCCTTAGAAGAAAAGTATTAGAGAGACAAAAAAAGAAGAGAGGGTTAGGGAAAGAATTTGCGTATGCCTATAATTTTCCCGAACTCATAAAAATGAGCTTGATCCAAGAAAGTAGAAGTTGGCACGACTGCAAGATTTAAATTCAAACTCATTTGAATTTAATTCAATTGGTTTGAACTAGGACAAGGTTTAGGAGTGGCCGAAATGCTGAGATTTTTGTTGGAGCTCCGGAAAGTGATGAAAGAATTTATGGGCAAAGTTGGAGACAAGAATTGAGATAACAAAGGCATGGAATATTTTGCAAGTGCTTTATGGTGATTTCCAAATTAATGGAATATTTATTATAGCTCCCTAATATTGGGAGGATATGTTATGAAGAGAAACCACCATGTGAATTCCCTTAAATTAAATGGACCGAAGGTCCATACAATTTATTTAGATGAGTTCACAATTAAATGACATGATGACATGATGACATGATGCAATGCACAAATAAAATAGAGCAAGCAAGTAAAACACACAGCGAAACTCGAAACACATGGAAGGCGTCGGGAGCGTCGGTCTTGGGATGTTACACGACGGCTCCATATCGTAAAACGCGATGAATCCTTCTCTCTGATTTTTTTCTCCTCGAACGTGAATATATGGAGTTGGAGTTGAGGTCGGTGGAGGTCCAGGGGGCCCATAAGACAAGGGGTGCGCCCAGGGGGGTAGGGCACGCCCCCATCCTTGTGGATAGGGTGTGGGTCCACTTCGGTTGATTCTTTCATCAATATTTTTATTTATTCCAAAAGTTATCTTCGTGAAGTTTCAGGTCATTCCGAGAACTTTTATTTCTGCACAAAAGTAACACCATGGCAGTTCTGCTGAAAACAGCGTCAGTCCGGGTTAGTTCCATTCAAATCATTCAAATTATAGTCCAAAACAAGGGCAAAAGAGTTTGGAAAAGTTGATATGATGGAGACGTATCAAATCCCGCAAGCTTAACCCATTGCTTGTCCTCAAGCAATTCAGTTGATAAACTGAAAGTGATAAAGAAAACTTTTACAAACTCTATTTGATCTTGTTGTTGCAAATATGTAAAGTCAGCATTCAAGTTTTCAGGAAAGATTATGAGCTAACCATATTCACAATAACTTTTAGGTCTCACATTTGCTCATATCAATGGCATAATCAACTAGCGAGTACTGATAATAAATCTCGGATGACAACACTTTATCAAAACAATCATGACATGATATAACAAGATGGTATCTCGCTAGCCCTTTCTGAGACGGCAAAACATATATGCAGAGCATCTAAAGATCAAGGATGGCAAAAGAGACCCAGTCACAGTCATACTCAGTATCAATTTATAACAATGCATACAAATGACAGTGGTGCTCTCTAACTTGTGCTTTTTATAAGAGTATGATTACTCAACATAGAAGTAAATAAATAGGCCCTTCACAGAGGGAATCGGGGATTTGCAGAGGTGCCAGAGCTCGAGTTTTGAAACGAAGATAAATAATATTTTGAGCGGTATACTTTCATTGTCAACATAACAACCAAGAGATCTCGGTATCTTCCATGCTACATACATTATAGGCGGTTCCCAAACAGAATGGTAAACTTTATACTCCCTCACCACCAATAAGCACATCCCACGGCTGGTCCGAAACAACGAGTACTGTCCAACTAACAACAATCCTGGGGGAGTTTTGTTTGCAGTTATTTTGATTTGATTTGAGCATGGGACTAGGCATCCCGATTACCGGCCATTTTCTCGTGAATGATGAGCGGAGTCCACTCATCGTGAGAATAACCCACCTAGCATGGAAGATATAGACAACCCTAGTTTCTACATGAGCGATTCGAGCATACAAAACATAATTTAATTTGAAGGCTTAGAGTTTGGCACATGCAAATTTACTTGGAATAGCAGGTAAATACCGCATATAGGTAGGTATGGTGGACTCATATGGAACAACTTTGGGGTTTATGGAAGTGGATGCACAAGCAGTATTCCCGCTTAGTACAAGTGAAGGCTAGGAAGAGACTGGGAAGTGATGAACTAGAGAGCGACAACAGTCATAAACATGCATTAAGATTAACCAACATAAGTGCAAGCATGAGTAGGATATAAATCACCATAACATAAATATCGTGGAGGCTATGTTGATTTTGTTTCAACCACATGCGTGAACATGTGCCAAGTAAAGTCACTCGAATCATTCAAAGGAGGATACCATCCTATCATACTACATAACAACCATTTTAATAGCATGTTGGCACGCAATGTAAGCAATTATAAACTCCTAGCTAATTAAGCATGGCATGAGTAACTATAATCTCTAATTGTCATTGCAAACATGTTTCATTCATAATAGGCTGAATCAGGAACGATGAACTAATCATATTTACAAAAACAAGATAGGTCGAGTTCATGCCAGCTTTTCCTCATCTCAATCATTTCATCATATATCGTCATTATTGCCTTTCACTTGCACGAACGAACGATGTGGATAATAATAATAGTGCACGTGCATTAGACTAAGCTGAATCTGCAAATATTTAGTCAAAGGAGAAGACTAGGTAATATGGGCTCTTTTTCATTTCAACAATAATGCATATGAGAGCGACTCATCATTTTCATCGTGGTCTTATCCTCTCGACCCCCAAAGAAAAGAAAAGAATTTCAAAGAAACACGCTGAAATATTTTTGGTGTTTTTGTTTTTCTGAAGGAAGTAAAACAAGAACGAGAAAAACTATTCACACGGGAAAGCTCCCAACAAGCAAAAGAAGAACGAGAAATCTTTTTGGGTCTTCCTTTTAGTTACTACTACTAAGTAAACATGAAAAGTAAACTAGCAAGAAGCTACAACTATTTTTTTTTGGTTTTTCTCAAAGTTTTTCAAACACACAAGAAGAAAGCAAGAAAAGAAAATAAACTAGCATGGATAATACAATGAAAAAGTATGAACACTGACAACTAGAATGAGTGTGTGAACATGAATGTAATGTCGGTAAGAAATACATACTCCCCCAAGATTAGGCTTTTGGCCTAAGTTGGTCTAGGGCCACCACTGGCCAGGATGATATCCGACATCATAGTTGGGGTCATACTGTGCTGCGGCAGCTACCGCCTGACGAGCTACTTCCTGGAGGCGAGCAGCCTCCGATGTTCTCTCATACTCGTTTGCCTCCTCTCTGGTTATAAAATATCTCCCATTTACCTGAAAGTTAAAGAAGGCAGGAGCAGGAAGGGTAATATGGACATCACGCTTTCTGTCAAAGATTAGTCGGTACTGCAGGGACTGATCGTTCCTCTCAAGAAACTGGTAACGAACCAAAGCATTATAATCTAGAAAAGTAGGTGGCAACTCAATGTCATTCTCTCTTATGGATACACCAAGATAATTAGCTAAATGAGTTGCATAAATGCCACCAAATAAATCTCTAGCATTAGCATTAAGATGTAACCTCCTCACAACAATGGCCCCCAAGTTATATCGCTTATCACCTAATACCGCACTCTTGAGGACACTAAGATCTAGAACGCAATGGTGGCTATGATCATGCTTACCGTTAATGCATCTACATATAAAGAGAGCAAAGTAATGTATGGCAGGAAAGTGAATGCTCCCTATGGCAGCTTGCGTGATATTTCTAGTTTCTCCCACAGTGATGCTAGCAAGGAAATCATTATATTCAGACTTGTGAGGCTCACTAAGAACGCCCCACTGTGGGATCGTGCAAGCAGTATTAAAATCTTCAAGGTCCATGGTATATAATTTATTATAAAGGTCAAATATAACAGTATGAGTATTGCGCTTAGATGAAAATTCAGACCTCCGCACAAAGGAATAAGTGAGGTAATAGTATTGTTGGCACTTATTTGATACAAAGTCTTGAAGATTAGCATTACGTACATACACATCAAAATTCATCCTTGAAGTCTGAGCCTCCCTTGGTGGTTCAAGGTCCGGCTCACGTATCGCGAGCCTCGGTGCTTGGTTCCTCGAAGAACCACCTTGGTACATTTCCTAAACATTTTTCTTCCTCTGAAAAATTTCTGAAATTTATAGCGACTCAAAATAAAAGTGAACCAAACTCAATAAAATTGATAGTAACTACTCCCACAAGTGCCTAGAGACTATATCATGCATCAAAACTACTTGGGACCATATAAATTTGACATGCAAGCTGAAGAACAAGGTCACCATAGCAGCAAAAATTTGCAATAAATAAAGCACTAGAACAAAAACTAATTGGACCATTGGAGGAGTCACATACCGAAGGATAATCCCCCAAAGCAGTTTTGTGAATGGAGCTTTGAGCAAGGAGATAAAAAATGGCAGCAAAATGAGCAAGAACACGGGTTTGAGCTATGGGATTATTTTTTCTGGAGGAAGACGTAGTGGATGGGTGCTGGAATAAGTGGAGGGGACCCACGTGGGGCCCACAAGATAGGGGGCGCACCCAGGGGGGTAGGGTGCGCCCTCCACCCTTGTGGCCAACTGGTGTATCCTCCTGGTGTGTTCTCAGTGCCAGAATTCTCAAATATTCCATAAAAAATCATACTAAATTTTCAGGGCATTTGGAGAACTTTTATTTTTGGGGTATTTTTATTGCAAGGATAATTTAGAAAACAGACAGAAAATACTATTTTTTCTTTATTTAATCTAAATAACAGAAAGTAAAAGGTGGGTACAGGAAGTTGTGCTTTCTAAATTCATCTATCTCATGCTCATCAAAAGGAATTCATTAACAAGGTTGATCAAGTCTTATTAATGAACTTCTTCCGTATGACATGAAACCGGAGAATATTTGAATAACACTAGGTTACCTCAACAGGGATTTGCATGTCCCCCACAATAAGAATATCATAATTCTTTTTGACAGTAGGAAGAGGGAATTCAAAACCTCCAATAGTAATAGTTGAAATTTTTCCAATAGAATTGATACTATGAACTTGAGGTTGTTTCTTCGAAAAGTGTGCCGTATGCTCATTACCGTTAACATGAAAAGTGATATTGCCTTCGTTGCAATCAATAATAGCCCCTGCAGTATTCAAAAAGGGTCTACCCAGGATGATCGACATACTATCGTCCTCGGGAATATCAAGAATAACAAAGTCCGTTAAGATAGTAACATTTGCAACCACAACAGGCACATCCACACAAATACGGATGGGTATAGCAGTTGATTTATCAGCCATTTGCAAAAGAGATTTCATTAGGTGTCAACTTATTCAAATCAAGTCTACAATATAAAGAGAAACGCATAACACTAACACCGGCTCCAAGATCACATAAAGTAGTTTTAACATAGTTTCATTTAATGGAGCATGGTATAGTTGGTACTCCTGGATCTCCAAGTTTCTTTTGTATTCCACCCTTAAAAGTATAATTAGCAAGCATGGTGGAAATTTCAGCTTCCGGTATCTTTCTTTTATTTGTAACAATATCTTTCACATACTTAGCATATAAGGAAGCATTTTAAGCATATCAGTCAAACACATACGCAAAAAGATAGGTCTAATCATTTTAGCAAAGCACTCAAAATCCTCATCATCCTTTCTCTTGGATGGCTTAGGAGGAAAAGACATGGGTTTCTGAACCCATGGTTTGTCTTTCTTTACAGTGCTTCCTTTCAACGAAGTCTCTCTTATCATAACGTTGATTCTTTGATTGTTGGTTATCAAGATCAACAGCAGGATCAACTTCTACATCATTATCATTACTAGGTTGAGCATCATCATGAACATCATCATTAAAATTATCACTACTTTCATGTTCATCACCAGATTGTGTCTCAACATCAGAAATAGAGATATCATTGGGATTCTCCGGTGTGTCAATAACAGGTTCAATAGAAGCATGCAAAGTCCTATCAGTACCCTTTTTCTTTTTAATAGCGGGACTAGGTGCATCAGAATTAACTCTCTGAGAGTCTTGCTCAGCTCTCTTAGGATGTCCCTCAGGATATAAAGGTTCCTGGGTCATTTTACCACCTCTAGTTATAACTCTAACAACATTATCATTGTTCTTATTATTTAACTCATTGAGCAAATCATCTTGTGCCTTAAGTACTTGTTCTACTTGAGTTGTAACCATGGAAGCATGTTTACTAATAAGCTTAAGATCACTTTTAACTCTAGACATATAATCACTCAAGTGTTCAACCATATAAGCATTACGTTTCAGTTGTCTACCAACATAAGCATTGAATTTTTCTTGTTTAACAATAAAATTATCAAACTCATCCAAGCATTGACTAGCAGACTTATTATGAGGAATATCACCTTCGTCAAATATATAGAGAGAATTTACCTTTACTACCTGTGTCGGGTTATCAAGACCATATATTTGTTCAATAGGCAGTAAATTTGTAACATCTTCAACTTTAATACCTTTTTCTTTCATAGATTTCTTTGCCACTTGCATATCTTTAGGACTGAGAAGTAGAATACATCTTTTCTTTGGAGTTGGCTTAGGAGTTGGTTCAGGAAGTGTATATCTTTACTCAATATATTATTCAATAGCAATTCTGCTTGCTCCACAGTTCTTTCCCTGAAAAGACAACCAGCACAACTATCTAGGTGGTCCATAGAAGCACCGGTTAGTCCATTATAAAAGATATCAAGTATTTCATTTTTCTTTAGAGGATGATCAGGCAAAGCATTAAGTAGTTGGAGAAGCCTCCCCCAAGCTTGCAGGAGACTCTCTTTTTGAATTTGCACAAAGTTAAATATTCCCCATAAGGCAGCTTGTTTCTTATGAGCAGGAAAATATTTTGCAGAGAAGTAGTAAATCATATCCTGGGGACTACGCACACAACCAGGAGCAAGAGAATTAAACCATATCTTAGCATCACCCTTTAATGAGAAGGGAAACAATTTAAGAATGTAGTAATAACAAAAAAATTCGTCATGAGTAAATAGGGTGGCTATATCATTCAGTTTAGTAAGATGTGCCACAACAATTTCAGATTCATAACCATGGAAAGGATCAGATTCAACCAAAGTAATTAACTCAGGATCGATAGAGAATTCATAATCCTTATCAGTAACATAGATAGGTGAAGTAGAAAATGCAGGATCATACTGCATTCTAGCATTCAAAGACTTTTCTTTCAGCTTAGCTAGTAGTTTCTTAAGATCATATCTATCATTGTAAGCAAAGAAGTCTCTAGCAGTTTCTTCATCCATAATATAACCCTCAGGTACAACAGGCAATTCATATCTAGGGGGAGAATCGTCATAATCAGATTCAATGATATCGTCAGTTTCAGTAATGTCATTCTATCTAACCCTGGCAAGTTGTTCATAATTCACCTAGTGGCACAGTATTATCAAGCAAAGAAGTAGTATTATCATAAGCATCATGCATAATAGAAGTGGCATCATCAATAACATGTAATATATCAAAATCAATAGAAGGTGCAGGTGTCGCAAGTTTACTAAAAACAGAAGGTGAATCAAGTGCAGAGCTAGATGGCAGTTCCTTACCTCCCCTCGTAGTAGAGGGATAGATCTTGGTTTTGTTATCTTTAAAATTCCTCATAGTGATCAACATATATAAATCCCAAGTGACTCTGAGAATTGAGCTATGCTCCCCGGCAACGGCGCCAGAAAAAGGTCTTGATAACCCACAAGTATAGGGGATCGCAACAGTTTTCGAGGGTAGAGTATTCAACCCAAATTTATTGATTCGACACAAGGGGATACAAATAATATTCTCAAGTATTAGCAGCTGAGTTGTCAATTCAACCACACCTGAAAGACTTAATATTTGCAGCAAAGTATTTATTAACAAAGTAGCATGGAAGTAATAGTAACAGTGGCAAAAGTAGCAGTAGCAGTTTTGTAGCAATCGTAATAGTGACAACGGAAAAGTAACATAGCAAAGATCAATATGAAACAAGCTCGTAGGCAATCGATCAATGATGGATAATTATGTCGGATGGCATTCATCATGCAACAGTTATGACATAGGGTGACACAGAATTAGCTCCAATTCATCAATATAATGTAGGCATGTATTCCGAATATAGTCATACATGCTTATGGAAAAGAACTTGCATGACATCTTTTTTCCTACCCTCTCGTGGTAACGGGGTCCTAATGGATACTAAGGGATATCAAGGGCTTTTTTTAATAGAGAACCGGATCAAAGAATTAGCACATTGTGAATACATGAACTCCTCAAACTAAGGTCATCACTAGGAAGTGTCCCGGCTATTGTCACTCCAGGGTTGCCGGATCATAACACGTAGTAGGTGACAATAACTTGCAAGATAGGATCAAGAACTCACATATATTCATGAAAACATAATAGGTTCAGATCTGAAATCATGGCACTCGGGCCGTAGTGACAAGGATTAAGCATGGCAAAGTCATAAAAACATCAATCTTAGAACATAATTGATACAAGGGATCAAACCCTAACAAAACTAAGTCAATTACATGGTAAATCTCACCCAACCCATCATCGTCCAGCAAGCCTACGATGGGATTACTCACGCACGATGGTGATCATCATGTAATTGGTGATGGAGGATGGTTGATGATGATGATGGCGATGGATTCCCCTCTCCATAACTCCGAACGGACTCCAGATCTGCCCTCCCGAGGAAGAACAGGGCTTGGCAGCGGGTCGTAAAACATGATGAATCCTTCTCTCTGATTTTTTTCTCCTCGAACGTGAATATATGGAGTTGGAGTTGAGGTCGGTGGAGGTCCAGGGGGCTGATACATCTCCAACGTATCTATAATTTTTGATTGTTCCATGCTATTATATTACCCCTTTTGGATGTTTATGCGCTTTATTTTACACTTTTATATCATTTTTGGGAGTATCCTACTAACCGGAGGCCCAGCCCGTATTGCTGTTTTTTGCCTATTTCAGTATTTCGAAGAAAAAGAATATCAAACGGAGTCCAAACGGAATGAAACCTTCAGAAGCGTGATTTTCGGAACGAACATGATCCAGAGGACTTGGAGTGCAAGTCAAGAAGCAGCCGAGGTGGCAACGAGGGTGGAGGGCGTGCCCACCCCTACATGGCGCGCCCCCTATCTTGTGGGCCCCTCGGGCAGCCACCGACCTACTTCTTCCTCCTATATATACCCACGTACCCCGAAAACATCCAGGGAGCCAACAAAAAATAATTTCCACCGCCATAACCTTCTGTATCTGCGAGATCACATCTTGGAGCCTTCGCCGGTGCTCCGCCAGAGGGGGAATCGACCATGGAGGGCTTCTACATCAACACCATAGCCCCTCCGATGAGTTGTGAGTAGTTTACCATAGACCTTCGGGTCCATAGTTATTAGCTAGATGGCTTCTTCTCTCTTTTTGGATCTCAATACCATGTTCTCCCCCTCTCTTGTGGAGATCTATTTGATGTAACTCTTTTTGCGGTGTGTTTGTCGAGATCCGATGAATTCTGGGTTTATGATCAAGTTTATCTATGAGAAATATTTGAATCTCCTCTGAATTCTTTTATGTATGATTGAGTTATCTTTGCAAGTCTCTTCGAATTATCAGTTTGGTTTGGCCTACTAGATTCATCTTTCTTGCAATGGGAGAAGTGCTTAGCTTTGGGCTCAATCTTGCGGTGTCCTTACCCAGTGACAATAGGGGTAGCAAGGCACGTATTGTATTGTTGCCATCGAGGATAAAAATATGGGGTTTATATCATACTGCATGAGTTTATCCTTCTACATCATGTCATCTTTCTTAATGCGTTACTCTGTTCTTATGAACTTAATACTCTAGATGCATGCTGGATAGGGGTCGATGTGTGGAGTAATAGTAGTAGATGCAGGCAGGAGTCGGTCTACTTGTCACGGACGTGATGCCTATATACATGATCATGCCTAGATAATCTCATAATTATTCGCTTTTCTATCAATTGCTCGACAGTAATTTGTTCACCCATCGTAATACTTATGCTATCTTGAGAGAAGCCACTAGTGAAACCTATGGCCCCCGGGTCTATCTTTTGTCATATAAGCTTTCAATCTACTTTTATTTGCATCTTTACTTTTCCAATCTATATTATAAAATACCAAAAATATATTTATCTTATCATACTATCTCTATCAGATCTCACTTTCGCAAGTGGCCGTGAAGGGATTGACAACCCCTTTATTGCATTGGTTGCGAGTTCTTTGTTTGTTTGTGTAGGTGCGTGGGACGTTTGAGGAGCCTCCTACTGGATTGATACCTTGGTTCTCAAAAACTGAGGGAAATACTTACGCTACTATTGCTGCATCACCCTTTCCTCTTCAAGGAAAACCAACGCAAGCTCAAGACGTAGCAAGAAGGATTTCTGGTGCCGTTGCCAGGGAGGTCTTCGCTCAAGTCAAGACATACCAAGCACCCATCACAAACTCATCTCCTCGCATTTACATTATTTTCCATTTGCCTCTTGTTTTCCTCTCCCCCACTTCAGCCTTGCCATTTTATTCGCCCTCTCTTTCCCATCTTCTCCTCTCTTTTGCGCTTGCCTTTTTCTGTTTGCTTGTGTGTTGGATTACTTGTTTCCATGGCGCAAGATAATACCAAATTGTGTGATTTCTCCAATACCAATAATAATGATTTCCTTAGTACTCCGATTGCTCCTCTTAATGATGTTGAGTCTTGTGAAATCAATACTGCTTTGCTGAATCTTGTTATGAAAGATCAATTCGCCGGCCTTCCTAGTGAAGATGCCGCTACCCTTCTAAACAACTTTGTTGATTTGTGTGATATGCAAAAGAAGAAAGATACGGATAATGATATTGTTAAATGGAAGTTATTTCCGTTTTCGCTTAGAGATCGTGCTAAAGTTTGGTTTTTGTCTTTGCCTAAAAATAGTATTGATTCTTGGAATAAGTGCAAAGATGCTTTTATCTCTAAATATTTTCCTCCCGCTAAGATCATCACTCTTAGGAACGATATTATGAATTTTAAACAACTTGATCATGAGCATGTTGCCCAATCTTGGGAAAGAATGAAATTGATGATTCGCAATTGCCCTACTCATGGTTTGAATTTATGCGTGATCATACAAAATTTTTATGCCAGTTTGAACTTTGCTTCTAGAAATCTTTTACATTCGGCCGCGGGAGGCACGTTTATGGAAATCAATTGAGGAGATGCTACAAAACTTCTTGATAATATTATGGCTAATTATTCTCAATGGCACACCGAAAGATCTTCTAGTAAAAAAGTGCATGCTATAGAAGAAATTGATGTTTTGAGTGGAAAGATGGATGAACTTATGAAATTATTTGCTACTAAGAGTGCTCCTTTTGATCCCAATGATATGCCTTTGTCTACTTTGATTGAGAATAATAATGAATCTATGGATGTGCATTTTGTTGGTAGGAATAGTTTGGAAGCAATGCTTATAGAGGAAACTTTAATCCTAGACCGTTCCCTAGTAATTCCTCTAATAATTATGGAAATTCCTACAATAATTCTTATGGTAATTTTAATAAGATGCCCTCTGATTTAGAGAATAGTGTGAAAGAATTTATGATCTCTCGAAAGAATTTTAATGCCTTGCTTGAAGAAAAATTGCTCAAAGTTGATGATTTGGCTAGGAACGTTGATAAACTTTCGCTCGATGTTGATTCTCTTAAACTTAGATCTACTCCTCTTAATCATGATATCAATGAGTCTCTCAAAGCAATGAGAATTTCCATTGATGAGGGGAAGGAAAGAATCGCTAGATTGCGTGCTAAGAAATATTGCTTTGTAAAGGCGTGTTCTTAAAGTTATTGATCTATCCCCTATTAGATCTTTGTTTTGCAATATGAATCTTAATAATAATGGGACTGGAGATGAGTCAACTTTAGTTAGAAGGCGTCCCAAAAATCCGGAGTTTTTAGATCTTGATGCTAAATTTGGTAAAAGTGGGATTGGAGAGGTCATGACTTTAAATAGCATTGAACCCACTATCTCGGATTTCAAGGAATTTGATTATGATAATTGTTCTTTAGAAGGTTGTATTTCCTTGTTGCAATCCGTTGTTAATTCTCCTCATGCTTATAGTCCAAATAAATCTTTTACCAAACATATTGTTGATGCCTTGATGCAATCTTATGATGAAAAACTTAATTTGGAAGTTTCTATACCTAGAAAACTTAATGATGAGTGGGAACCTACTATAAAGATTAAAATTAAAGATCTTGAGTGTTATGCTTTGTGTGATTTGGGTGCTAGTGTTTCCACGATTCCAAAAACTTTATGTGATATTCTAGGTTTCCATGATCTTAATGATTGCTCTTTAAATTTGCACCTTGCGGATTCCACCATTAAAAAGCTAATGGGAAGGATCAATGATGTTCTCATTGTTGCAAATAGAAATTTGGTGCCCGTAGATTTTATCGTTCTTGATATAGATTGCAATCTCTCTTGCCCTATTATTCTTGGTAGACCTTTCCTTAGAACGATTGGCGCGATTATTCATATGAAGGAAGGGAATATTAGATTCCTATTTCCATTAAGGAAGGGCATGGAGCACTTTCCAAGAAAGAAAATTAAATTACCTTATGAATCTATCATGCGAGCTACTTATGAATTGAGTGCCAAAGATGGCACTACTTAGATCTATCTTCGCTTTTATGCCTAGCTAGGGGCGTTAAACGATAGCGCTAGTTGGGAGGCAACACAATTTTATTTGTGTTTTTTTGTTTTTGTTTCTATTTAGTAATAAATTTTGCATCTACCTTCTGTTTAGATGTGTTTTTATGTTTTAATTAGTGTTTGTGCCAAGTAGAATCTATAGGATAACCTGTGGTGATAGTCAATTTGATTCTGCTGAAAAACAGAAACTTTGCACGCACGAAATTAGTTTTGTTAAATCACAGAAACGTGCTTTTGCATTGATTATTTTTGCTATAGATCAATAGATAAATTGTCCAGGACTTCCTATTTGGTAGGATTTTTAGAGTTCCATAAGTTTGCGTTAGTTACACATTGCCACAGACTGTTCTGTTTTTGATAGATTCTGTTTTTCGTGTGTTGTTTGCTTATTTTGATGCATCTATGGCTAGTATTAAGTGGTATGAACCATAGAGAACTTGAAATACAGTAGGTTTAACACCAATATAAATAAATAATTAGTTCATTACAGTACCTTATGTGGTGGTTTTGCTTTCTTTCACTAACGGAGCTTATGAGATTTCCTGTTGAGTTTTGTGTTGTGAAGTTTTCAAGTTCTGGGTAAAGATTTGATGGACTATGGAATAAGGAGTGGCAAAAGCCTAAGCTTGGGGATGCCAATGGCACCCCAAGATATTCAAGAATAGCCAAAAGCCTAAGCTTGGGGATGCCCCCGGAAGGCATCCCCTCTTTCGTCTTCGTTCATTGGTAACTTTACTTGGAGCTATATTTTTATTCACCACATGATATGTGTTTTCCTTGGAGCGTCGTGTATGATATTAGTATTTTCTTTTTAGTTTTCCACAATCATCCTTGCTGTACACACCTTTTGGGAAAAGCCCACTTGATTGAAATTTATTAGAATACTCTATGTGCTTCACTTATATCTTTTGAGCTAGATAGTTTTTGCTCTAGTGCTTCACCTATATCTTTTAGAGCACGGCGATGGCTTAATTTTGTAGAAATTGCTAGTCTCTCATGCTTCACTTATATTATTTTGAGAGTCTCTTAGAACCGCATGGTATTTGCTATGGTTATAAAATTAGTCCTAGAATGGTAGGCATCCAAGTTGGGTATAATAAAAACTATCATAGGAAGTGAATTGGATGCTATGGTCAATTTGATACTTCATAATTGTTTTGAGATATGGAGGTAGTGATATTAAAGTCATGCTAGTTGGGTGATTATGAGTTTAAATAATGCTTGTGTTGAAGTTAGCAAGTCCCGTAGCATGCACGTATGGTTAAAGTTGTGTAAATTTTTTGAAACATGAGGTGTCCTTGAATTGTGCATCCTTATGAGTGGCGGTCGGGGACGAGCGATGGTCTTTTCCTACCAATCTATCCCTCTAGGAGCATGCGCGTAGTGCTTGGTTTTTGATGACTTCTAAATTTTTGCAATAAGTATATGAGTTCTTTTGACTAATGTTGAGTCCATGGATTATACACGCTTTTACCTTTCCATCATTGCTAGCCTCTTCGGTACCGTGCATTGCCCTGTCTCACCTTGAGAGTTGGTGCAAACTTCGCCGGTGCATCCAAACCCCGTGATATGATACGCTCTATCACACATAAACCTCCTTATATCTTCCTCAAAACAGCCACCATACCTACCTATTATGGCATTTCCATAGCCATTCCGAGATATATTGCCATGCAACTCTCCACCGTTCCGTTCATCATCATGACACACATTACTATTGTCATATTGCCATTGCATGATCATGTAGTTGACATCGTATTTGTGGAAAAGCCACCATGCATAATTTTTCATAAATGTCACTCTTGATTCATTGCACCATCCCGGTACACCGCCGGAGGCATTCATATAGAATCATATCTTGTTCTAGTTTCAAGTTGTAATTCATAAGTTGTAAATCAATAAAAGTGTGATGATCATCATTATTAGAGCATTGTCCCCAAAAGGAAATAAAAGAAAGGCCAAAAAGAAAAAAAAAGAAAGGCCAAAGAAAAAAAAGAAAAAAAAGAAGAAAGGCCAAAAAAAAGAAAGGGTCAAAAAAAGAAAAAAAAGAAAAAGGGGCAATTTTACTATCTCTTTTTCCACACTTGTGCTTCAAAGTAGCACCATGTTCTTCATGTAGAGAGTCTCATATGTTGTCACTTTCATATACTAGTGGGAATTTTTCATTATAGAACTTGGCTTGTATATTCCTACGATGGGCTTCCTCAAAATGCCCTAGGTCTTCGTGAGCAAGCAAGTTGGATGCACACCCACTACTTTTCTTTTGTTGATCTTTCATACATTTGTAGCTCTAGTGCCTCCGTTGCATGGAAATCCCTACTCCTCATGTTGACATCAATTGATGGGCATCTCAATAGCCCGTTGATTATCCTCGTCAATGTGAGACTTTCTCCTTTTTTGTCTTATCCACAGAATCCCCATCATCACATTCTATTCCACCCATAGTGATATTTCCATGGCTCACACTCATGTATTGCGTGAAAGTTGAAAAAGTTTGAGATTATTTAAGTACGAAACAATTGCTTGGCTTGTCATAGGGGGTGTAGAATTTGGGAGCATTTTTGTGTGACGAAAATGAAGCATAGCCTAACTATATGATTTTGTAGGGAAGAACTTTTTTAGCCATGTTATTTTGAGAAGACATGATTGATTTGATTAGTATGCTTGAAGTATTACTACTTCTTATGTTAATATGAACTTTTATTTTGAATCATTTGGATCTGAACATTCATGCCACAATAAAGAAAATTACATTGAGAATTATGCTAGGTAGCATTCCACATCAAAAATTCTGTTTTTATCATTTACCTACTCGAGGACGAGCAGGAATTAAGCTTGGGGATGCTTGATACTTCTCCAACGTATCTATAATTTTTGATTGTTCCATGCTATTATATTACCACTTTTGGATGTTTATGGGCTTTATTTTGCACATTTATATCATTTTTGGGACTAACCTACTAAACGGAGGCCCAGCCCTTATTGCTGTTTTTTTTGCCTATTTCAGTATTTCGAAGAAAAGGAATATCAAACGGAGTCCAAACGGAATGAAACCTTCGGAAGCGTGATTTTTGGAACGAACATGATCCAGAGGACTTGGAGTGCAAGCCAAGCAGCAGCCGAGGCGGCCACGAGGGTGGATGGCGCGCCCACCCCTACAGGGCGCGCCCCCTATCTCGTGGGCCCCTCGGGCGGCCACTGACCTACTTCTTCCTCCTATATATACCCACATACCCCAAAAACATCTAGGGAGCCAACGAAAAACAATTTCCACCGCCATAACCTTCTGTATCCGCGAGATCCCATCTTGGAGCCTTTGTCAGCGCTCCGCCGGAGGGGGAATCGACCATGGAGGGCTTCTACATCAACACCATAGCCCCTCCGATGAGTTGTGAGTAGTTTACCATAGACCTTCGGGTCCATAGTTATTCGCTAGATGGCTTCTTCTCTCTTTTTGGATCTCAATACCATGTTCTCCCCCTCTCTTGTGGAGATCTATTTGATGTAACTCTTTTTGCGGTGTGTTTGTCGAGATCCAATGAATTGTGGGTTTATGATCAAGTTTATCTATGAGAAATATTTGATTCTCCTCTGAATTCTTTTATGTATGATTGAGTTATGTTTACAAGTCTCTTCGAATTATCAGTTTGGTTTGGCCTACTAGATTGATCTTTCTTGTAATGGGAGAAGTGCTTAGCTTTGGGTTCGATCTTGCGGTGTCCTTACCCAGTGACAATAGGGGTAGCAAGGCACGTATTGTATTGTTGCCATCGAGGATAAAAAGATGGGGTTTATATCATATTGCATGAGTTTATCCCTCTACATCATGTCATCTTTCTTAATGCGTTATTCTGTTCTTATGAACTTAATACTCTAGATGCATGCTGGATAGCGGTCGATGTGTGGACTAATAGTAGTAGATGCAGGCAGGAGTCGGTCTACTTGTCACGGACGTGATGCCTATATACATGATCATGCCTAGATAATCTCATAATTATTCGCTTTTCTATCAATTGCTCGACAGTAATTTGTTCACCCACCGTAATACTTATGCTATCTTGAGAGAAGCCACTAGTGAAACCTATGGCCCCCGGGTCTATCTTTATCATATAAGCTTTCTATCTACTTTTATTTGCATCTTTACTTTTCCAATCTATATTATAAAATACCAAAAATATATTTATCTTATCATACTATCTCTATCAGATCTCACTTTCGCAAGTGGCCGTGAAGGGATTGACAACCCCTTTATTGCGTTGGTTGCGAGTTCTTTGTTTGTTTGCGTAGGTGCACGGGACTTTTGAGGAGCCTCCTACTGGATTGATACCTTGGTTCTCAAAAACTGAGGGAAATACTTACGCTACTATTCCTTCATCACCCTTTCCTCTTCAAGGAAAACCAATGCAAGCTCAAGATGTAGCAGGGGCCCACAAGACAGGGGGCGCGCCCAAGGGGTAGGGTGCGTCCCCCACCCTTGTGGATAGGGTGTGGGTCCCCTTCGGTTGATTCTTTTGCCAATATTTTTTATTTATTCCAAAATTTATCTCCGTTAAGTTTTAGGTCATTCCGAGGACATTTATTTCTGCACAAAATAACACCATGGCAGTTCTGCTGAAAACGGCGTCACTCCGGGTTAGTTCCATTGAAATCATGCAAATTAGAGTCCAAAATAAGGGCAAAAGAGTTTGGAAAAATAGGTACGATGGAGACGTATCAACCGTCAAGTTAGTCTTCATCATGCTCATATGATTCGGGTTTAGTACTTTGATAATTTGATATTTGGGTGTGTCGCGGGAAACCACGACCAACTATGGGACCAGGGCGGCCCCTTGCTGGTTCGGCTGGGGGGAGTCGCGTTGCACAAAGAGCAGACCAACGCGGGGCAGCATGGCAGAGATCACACGGGCAGTTTTACCTAGGTTCGGGCCGCCGCGAGGCGTAAAACTCTACTCTTGCTTTGGTGGATTGATGGTGGAAAAGTGGTGGTGGTGCGTACTTGCCTGGTAAGGGTTGCCTCAGGGCAGCAACAGCTACGTGCATACGAGGGTGCGGCGGATATAAATTTCCAACCTCCCAAACTGTTTCCATGGGCCTCCTATTATAGGTTAAGGGGTCACCACAGTGGCAAACTAGTCATTAGACACTGATATGATAGCAAATAGTGCTATCATACCTAACTCTATGGGCTGACAGTGCACATTTAATGCACCACTTAGCGTCATGTCATTGGTTGCCCGACAAGGCTTGCCGGGCTATCTTGCCAGTTCCACGCCTACTTGTTTGACATGTCATAGGACGGGTATCATCTGTGGGTTTTCTTGGTTGGAGTTGGCCGCCATGTGGCGAATGGTTGCCACTTAATCACTCTACGGCTTGACATCACACTGATTGACGACGTGGGTCATGGTGGAGTAGTTGGTGAGGTGATCCGGCCTCTGGGAGTCCAGGTAGGCCTTGCCGGGACGCCTTGGTCATCTTCTTCTGGGGGTGGTATCGCGCCTTGTCGGGCTCGCCTGCCGGGCATGGGAGCCTTCTTCCTTGATGATATCTAGCTTCTCTGACTTGGCCTTGGTCCTTTCTGATCTGCATGTTGATAGTTTGAATCTCTTGGTCTCTTGTTCATCTTGGTCTGAGGCTTCAATCTTGATCTTGTGCCTGTGCAGAGTCAGGGCGACATGCCCAGGGTCTGTTGCACCGACAGAAGCCCCCCGAATGTGCTGCCGAGCGTCGTCGGGGTAGGGCCTAATAAGTGCCCAGGTAGTGCTGCTGAAGAGGCTGATCTCTTGAGATATTCTTTGCTTCTTTGTTAGTCTTGTTTTCAGGTCAGTTTCCGGTTTCCCTGCACATCATGCAAAGCCAATAGTGGTGGGGCCGCTCCAGTAATGGCCCATGAATGACTTTAATGCATGGGGTAGAAACTACCAATTCACTCTTCCCACTACGCCCTTATCCTTAGCCACGTATGCCGCATGCATCGTGCGGGGTAGGTAACGGAGGTGCGTGGCACGGGAGGGCAAAATGGCGAGGGCCCGGCTTTCCTTGAACTGGTGGAGGAGGGCGGCGGTCGCCCGTTGCCGATCCAGCCCCCAGTCCCCCGTTCGCCTATAAAAGGAAGAGCGGGGGAGGAGTGGAGGCACCCAACCGCATTCTCCTTCTCTTCTGCCTTGCCCCATCTTGAATATGCCGGAAGGGAGAGCCTGGGGCTGGTCTCCAGGCTTTAGCTTTGGGTTGATGACGCCGAGCGATGGTGTTAGCGCTCGGGGAGTGAGCTTGGTTCAAGTCCAAGGTGAAGGGCTCGAGATCATTGGGAATCCCAGTACGACACTTCTCCTTGGAACTGGGGTTGATGACGACGAGGGGCTCGCCTTCCTGCCCGCCAAGGAGGGGAGCGGTGCACCTCAAGCCCCTTGGCCGTTTTGGCCGTTCGCCGTATCCCCCGGGAAGGTGTCGGACTTGAGTCTTGGCACTTCCCGGGAGTGGTGGTGATGGAGAGGAAAGGGGGGAAGGCGGAGGTGGCGAGTGGCGGAGGGCCAGTTCGGAGTATGATGGCGTGGATGCCTTCACCTGCGACTGGTGACCTGCTGCCTCATCTTTCGTCCTTCCCTTCCCTTCCTGGCACCATCATCACCGGCCTCTTTTGGCTATAGCTGGGGAGGGAGGTCTTCTGGGCGCCTCCTCCTTTCCTCTAGTGATCCCCCGACCGAGCTCGTGCGGACGCCCGGCCAGAGCTCGAGTCGGGTCTTCTCGCTGGTGGTGGCGCCAGGGAGCGTTGTCTCCGCTCCTATGCTTCTCCTCCACACCTTTGCTGGTCATGGTCTTGTCCGGCCACCTCCGGCCGGGCCGCGACGGGACTGGGGCGGGTTCCTGCCTAGGCGTTCTTCTCGTATTTTCCTCCTTCCACCGCAGTGCCTGGGGGAGGGAAAATGAAAAGAGGAGATCATGGGGCACTTATCTTTTTTCAATCTTAAATCTGTAGGCACTTGCCAAATTTTGATTCAAATAATGTAATCTCTCGTGTCCATGCTTGTGTTCTATAATGCTTGTAGTTGTATCAGCATGCTAATGAAAAAGATGAACCTTGCCGGGAACCCGTGCATGTATATGTCCATGCAGAGGTGAGATGCCTCTTTAGTGTAAATAAACGAGTTTTTCATGGCCGGCTATCTTGCCGACACCTTTTTGTCTGCCGAAGAGCCATATCTGCCGGGTTATAGACAATGGGGCTAGCCCCCTGCCAACTTCTTTTTACCAAAGGCCACTGCGACCATTCTGACTGAAGCAACGTTCGAGTCAGGAATGGGAGCACCTAAGTCTAAATAAGAGCAACGAGGTTTTCTAATGCATAAGTTATAGCTTACAGAACACGAATGGACAAGAGGTAGAACTTATCTGTTTGGCTTGCCGGGGATCGCAGTGCCGGGCAATCTTCTCAACTCCTTGTCAAAGCCAAGTCCACGGCAAGAAGCTGCACCTTCATGTAGATGAGAATGAATGCAGGATGCGATCCTATCTATATGCATATGCAGATGCTCATGAAAATTCTTATGCAGTGATCTGGAATGCTCATTGCTACGTCTTGAGCTTGTGTTGGTTCTCCTTCAAGAGTAGAGGGTGATGCAACAATAGTAGAGTAAGTATTTCCCTTAATTTTTAAGAACTAAGGTATCAATCCAGTAGGAGGCTCTTCAAAAGTCCCATGCACCTACACAAACAAACAAAGAACTCGCAACCAATGCAATAAAGGGGTTGTTAATCCCTTCACGGCCACTTGTGAAAGTGAGATCTGATAGAGATAGTATGATAAGATAAATATATTTTTGGTATTTTATAATATAGATTGGAAAAGTAAAGATGCAAAATAAAAGTAGATTGAAAGCTTATATGATAAAAGATAGACCCAGGGGCCATAGGTTTCACTAGTGGATTCTCTCAAGATAGCATAAGTATTACGGTGGGTGAACAAATTACTGTCGAGCAATTGATAGAAAAGTGAATAATTATGAGATTATCTAGGCATGATCATGTATATAGGCATCACATCCGCAACAAGTAGACCGACTCCTGCCTGCATCTACTACTATTACTCCACACATCGACCGCTATTCAGCATGCATCTAGAGTACTAAGTTCATAAGAACAGAGTAACGCATTAAGAAAGATGACATGATGTAGAGGGATAAACTCATGCAATATGATATAAAACCCATCTTTTTATCCTTGATGGCAACAATACAATACATGCCTTGCAACCCTTATTGTCATTGGGCAAGGACACCGCAAGATTGAACCCTAAGCTAAGCACTTCTCCCATTGCAAGAAAGATCAATCTAGTAAGCCAAACCAAACTGATAATTCGAAGAGACTTGCAAAGATAACTCAATCCTACATAAAAGAATTCAGAGGAGATTCAAATATTTCTCATAGATAAACTTGATCATAAACCCACAATTCATCGGATCTCGATAAACACACCGCAAAAAGAGTTACATCAAATAGATCTCCACAAGAGAGGGGGAGAACATGGTATTGAGATCCAAAAAGAGAGAAGAAGCCATCTAGCTAATAACTACGGACCCGAAGGTCTGTGGTAAACTACTCACAACTCATCGGTGGGGCTATGGTGTTGATGTAGAAGCCCTCCATGGTCGATTCCCCCTCCGGCGGAGCGTCGGCGAAGGCTCCAAGATGGGATCTCACGGATACAGAAGGTTACGGTGGTGGAAATTGTTTTTTGTTGGCTCCCTGGATGTGTTTGTGGTACGTGGGTACATATAGGAGGAAGAAGTAGGTCGGTGGCCGCCCGAGGGGCCCACAAGACAGTGGGCGCGCCCTCCACCCTCGTGGCCACCTCGGTTGCTTCTTGGGTTGCACTCCAAGTCCTTTGGATCTCGTTCGTTCCAAAAATCACGCTCCCGAAGGTTTCATTCCGTTTGGACTCCGTTTGATATTCCTTTTCTTCGAAATACTGAAATAGGCAAAAAAAACAGCAATACGGGTTGGGCCTCCGGTTAGTAGGTTAGTCCCAAAAATGATATAAATGTGTAAAATAAAGCCCATAAACATCCAAAAGGGGTAATATAATAGCATGGAACAATAAAAAATTATAGATACGTTGGAGACGTATCAAGCATCCCCAAGCTTAATTCATGCTCGTCCTCGAGTAGGTAAATGAGAAAAACAGAATTTTTGATGTGGAATGCTACCTAGCATAATTCTCAATGTAATTTTCTTTATTGTGGCATGAATGTTCAGATCCAAATGATTCAAAATAAAAGTTCATATTGACATAAGGAATAGTAATACTTCAAGCATACTAATCAAAGCAATCATGTCTTCTCAAAATAACATGGCTAAAGAAAGTTATCCCTACAAAATCATATAGTCTGGCTGTTGCTCTATCTTCATCACACTGAGTATTTAAGCATGCACAACCCCGATGACAAGCAAAGAAATTGTTTCATACTTTAGTAATCTCAAACTTTTTCAACTTTCACGCAATACATGAGCGTGAGCCATGGACATAGCACTATATGTGGAATAGAATGGTGGTTGTGGAGAAGACAAAAAAGTAGAATATAGTCTCACATCAACTAGGTGTATCAACGGGCTATGAAGATTCCCATTAATAGATATCAATGTGAGTGAGTAGGGATTGCCATCCAACGGATGCACTAGAGCTATAAATGTATGAAAGCTCAAAAAAAGAAACTAAGTGGGTGTGCATCCAACTCGCTTTCTCACGAAGACCTAGGGCATTTTGAGGAAGCCCATCATTGGAATATACAAGCCAAGTTCTATAATGAAAAATTCCCACTAGTATATGAAAGTGACAACATAGGAGACTCTCTATCATGAAGATCATGGTGCTACTTTGAAGCACAAGTGTGGTAAAAGGATAGTAGCATTGTCCCTTCTCTCTTTTTCTCTCATTTCTTCTTTTTTCTTTTTTCTCTTTTTTTCTTTCTTATTTTTTCTTTTCTTTTGGCCTTTCTCTTTTTTTTCTCTTTTTTTCTTTAGTCCGAAGTCTCATCCTGACTTGTGGGGAATCATAGTCTCCATCATCCTTTCCTCACTGGGACAATGCTCTAATAATGAAGATCATCACACTTTTATTTACTTACAACTCAAGATTACAACTCAATACTTAGAACAAGATATGACTCTATATGTGCCTCCGGCGGTGTATCGGGATATGCAATGAATCAAGAGTGACATGTATGAAAATTATGAAGGTGGGCTTGCCACAAATACGATGTCAACTACATGATCATGCAAAGAGCAATATGATAATGATGATGCATGTCATATAAACGGAACGGTGGAAAGTTGCATGGCAATATATCTCGGAATGGCTATGGAAATGCCATAATAGGTAGGTATGGTGGCTGTTTTCAGGAAGGTATATGGTGGGTGTATGGTACCGGCGAAAGTTGCGCGGCACAAGAGAGGCTAGCAATGGTGGAAGGGTGAGAGTGCGTATAATCCATGGACTCATCATTAGTCAAAAGAACTCATATACTTATTGCAAAAATTTAGAAGTCATCAAAAACAAAGTATTACATGCATGCTCCTAGGGGGATAGATTGGTTGGAAAATACCATCGCTCGTCCCCGACCGCCACTCATAAGGAAGACAATTAACAAATAAAATTTTGCTCCAAGTTCATCACAAAGCGGTTCACCATACGTCCATGCTACGGGAATCACAAACTTCAACACAAGCATTCCTTAAATTCATAATCACCCAACTAGCATGACTCTAATATTACTACCTTCATATTTCAAAACAATTATCAAGTATCAAATTGATCATAGCATCCAATTCATTTCCTATGATAGTTTTTATTATACCCAACTTGGATGCCTACCATTCTAGGACCAATTTTATAACCATAACAAATACCATGCTGTTCTAAGAGACTCCCAAAATAATATAAGTGAAGCATGAGAGACTAGCAATTTCTACAAAATTAAGCCACCGCCGTGCTCTAAAAGATATAAGTGAAGCACTACAGCAAAAACTATCTAGCTCAAAAGATATAAGTGAAGCACATAGAGTATTCTAATAAATTTCAATCAAGTGAGCTTCTCCCAAAAGGTGTGAACAGGAAGGATGACTGTGGTAAACTAAAAAGCAAAGACTAATATCATACACGACGCTCCAAGCAAAACACATATCATGTGGTGAATAAAAATATAGCTCCAAGTAGAGTTACCAATGAACAAAGACGAAAGAGGGGATGCCTTCCGGGGGCATCCCCAAGCTTAGGCTTTTGGATATTCTCGAATATCTTGGGGTGCCATGGGCATCCCCAAGATTAAGCTTTTGCCACTCCTTATTCCATAGTCCATCAAATCTTTACCCAACACTTGAAAACTTCACAACACAAAACTCAACATGAAATCTCATAAGCTCCGTTAGTGAAAGAAAGCAAAACTACCACTGGTGTTAAACCTACTGTATTTCAAGTTCTCTATGGTTCATACCACTTAATACTAGCCATAGATGCATCAAAATAAGCAAACAACACACAAAAAACAGAATCTGTCAAAAACAGAACAGTTTGTAGAAATCTATAACTAACGCAATTTTCTGGAACTCTAAAAATCCTACAAAAATAGGAAGTCCTGGAAAATTTGTCTATTGATCTGTATCAAAAAGAATCAACACAAAATCACGTTCCTGGGATTTAACAAAACTAATTTCGTGCGTGCAAAATTTCTGTTTTTCAGCAGAATCAAATTAACTATCACCGTAGGTTATCCTATTGGTTCTACTTGGCACAACCACTAATTAAAACATAAAAACACATCTAAACAGAAGGTAGATGCAAAATTTATTACTAAATAGAAACAAAAACAAAAAACACAAAGAAAATTGGGTTGCCTCCCAACTAGCGCTATCGTTTAACGCCCCTAGGTAGGCATAAAAGGAAGATATATCTAAGTAGTGCCATCTTTGGGACTCAATTCATAAGTAGCTCACATGATAGATTCATAAGGTAATTTAATTTTCTTTCTTGGAAAGTGCTCCATGCCCTTCCTTAAGGGAAATTTGGAATCTAATATTCCGTTCCTTCATATGAATAATCGCGCCAATCGTTCTAAGGAAAGGTCTACCAAGAATAATAGGGCAAGAAAGATTGCAATGTATATCAAGAACGATAAAATCTACGGGCACCAAATTTCTATTTGCAACAATGAGAACATCATTGATCCTCCCCATTGGCTTTTTAATGGTGGAATCCGCAAGGTGCAAATTTAAAGAGCAATCATCAAGATCATGGAAACCTAGAATATCACATAAAGTTTTCGGAATCGTGGAAACACTAGCACCCAAATCACACAAAGCAAAACACTCATGATCTTTAATTTTAATCTTTATAGTAGGTTCCCTCTCATCATTAAGTTTTCTAGGTATAGAAACTTCCAAATTAAGTTTTTCATCATAAGATTGCATCAAGGCATCAACGATATGTTTGGTAAAAGCTTTATTTTGACTATAAGCATGTGGAGAATTAACAACGGATTGCAACAAGGAAATACAACCTTCTAAAGAACAATTATCATAATCAAATTCCTTGAAATCCGAGATAGTGGGTTCAATGCTATTTAAAGTCATGACCTCTCCAATCCCACTTTTACCAAATTTAGCATCAAGATCTAAAAACTCCGAATTATTGGGACGCCTTCTAACTAAAGTTGACTCACCGCCAGTACCATTATTATTAAGATTCATATTGAAAAACAAATATATAATAGGGGACACATCAATAACTTTAAGATCTTCATCATTATTTTCATTAAAACTAGAAGAACACGCCTTTACAAACCAATCTTTCTTACCATGCAATCTAGCGGTTCTTTCCTTGCACTCATCAATGGAAATTCTCATTGCTTTGAGAGACTCATTGATATCATGCTTAGGAGGAGTAGATCTAAGTTTAAGAGAATCAACATCAAGCGAAAGTCTATCCTAGCCAAATCATCAACTTTGAGCAATTTTTCTTCAAGCAAGGCATTTTTTTGTGAGAAATCATAAATTCTTTCACACTATTCTCAAAATCAGAGGGCATCTTATTAAAATTACCATAAGAATTATTGTAGGAATTTCCATAATTATTAGAGGAATTACTAGGGAATGGTCTAGGATTAAAGTTTCCTCTATAAGCATTGTTTCCGAAACTATTCCTACCAACAAAATTCACATCCATAGATTAACTATTATTATCAATCAAAGTAGACAAAGGCATATCATTGGAATCAAGAGGAGCACTCTTAGTAGCAAACAATTTCATAAGTTCATCCATCTTTCCACTCAAAACATTAATTTCTTCTATAGCATGCACTTTTTTACTAGTAGATCGTTCGGTGTGCCATTGAGAATAATTATCCATAATATTATCAAGCAGCTTTGTAGCATCTCCTAACGTGATTTCCATAAACATGCCTCCCGCGGCCTAATCTAAAAGATTTCTAGAAGCAAAGTTCAAACCGGCATAAAACTTTTGTATGATCATCCATAAATTCAAACCATGAGTAGGGCAATTGCGAATCATCAATTGCATTCTTTCCAAAGATTGGGCAACATGCTCATGATCAAGTTGTTTAAAATTCAAAATATCATTCCTAAGAGTGATAATCTTAGCGGGAGGAAAATACTTAGAGATAAAAGCATCTTTGCACTTATTCCATGAATCAATACTATTTTTAGGCAAAGACGAAAACCAAACTTTAGCATGATCTCTAAGTGAAAATGGAAATAACTTCAATTTAACAATATCATTATCCGTATCTTTCTTCTTTTGCATCTCACACAAATCAACAAAGTTGTTTAGATGGGTAGCGGCATCTTCACTAGGAAGGCCAGGGAATTGATCTTTCATAACAAGATTCAGCAAAGCAGTATTGATTTCACAAGACTCAACATCATTAAGAGGAGTAATCGGAGTACTAAGGAAATCATTATTATTGGTATTGGAAAAATCACACAATTTGGTATTATCTTGCGCCATGGCAACAAGTAATCTAACACACAAGCAAACAGAAAAAGGCAAGCGAAAAAAGAGAGAGGAGGTTGGGAAAGAGAGGGCAAATAAAATGGCAAGGGTGAAGTCGGGGAGAGGAAAACGAGAGGAAAATGGCAAATAATGTAAATGCGAGGGAGATGAGTTTGTGATGGGTACTTGGTATGTCTTACTTGAGCGAAGACCTCCCCAACAACGGCGCCACAAATCCTTCTTGCTACGTCTTGAGTTTGCGTTGGTTTTCCTTGAAGAGGAAAGGGTGATGCAACAATAGTAGCGTAAGTATTTCCCTCAGTTTTCGAGAACCAAGGTATCAATCCAGTAGGAGGCTCCTCAAAAGTCCCACACACCTACACAAACAAACAAAGAACTCACAACCAACGCAATAAAGGGGTTGTCAATCCCTTCATAGGCACCTGCGAAAGTGAGATCTGATAGAGATAGTATGATAAGATAAAAATATTTTTGGTATTTTATAATATAGATTGGAAAAGTAAAGATGCAAAATAAAAGTAGATTGAAAGCTTATATGATAAAAGATAGACCCGGCGGCCATAGGTTTCACTAGTGGCTTCTCTCAAGATAGCATAAGTATTACGATGGGTGAACAAATTACTGTCGAGCAATTGATAGAAAAGCGTATAATTATGAGATTATCTAGGCATGATCATGTATATAGGCATCACGTCCGCAAGAAGTAGACCGACTCCTGCCCGCATCTACTACTCTTACTTCACACATCGACCTCTATGCAGCATGCATCTAGAGTATTAAGTTCATAAGAACAGAGTAACGCATTAAGAAAGATGACATGATGTCGAGGGATAAACTCATGCAATATGATATAAACCCCATCCTTTTATCCTCGATGGCAACAATACAATACGTGCCTTGCAACCCTTATTGTCGCTGGGTAAGGACACCTGAAGATTGAACCCAAAGCTAAGCACTTCTCCCATCGCAAGAAATATCAATCTAGTAAGCCAAACGAAACTGATAATTCGAAGAGACTTGCAAAGATAACTCAATCATACATAAAAGAATTCAAAGGAGATTCAAATATTTCTCATAGATAAACTTGATCATAAACCCACAATTCATCGGATCTCAACAGACACACCGCAAAAAGAGTTACATTGAATAGATCTCCACAAGAGAGGGGGAGAACATGGTATTGAGATCCAAAAAGAGAGAAGAAGCCATCTAGCTAATAATTATGGACACGAAGGTCTGTGGTAAACTACTCACAACTCATCAGAGGGGCTATGGTGTTGATGTAGAAGCCCTCCATGGTCGATTCCCCCTCCGGTGGAGCGCCGGCGAAGGCTCCAAGATGGGATCTCGCGGATACAGAAGGTTACGGCGGTGGAAATTGTTTTTTGTTGGCTCCCTGGATGTTTTTGGGGTACTCGGGTATATATAGGAGGAAGAAGTAGGTCGGTGGCCGTCCGAGGGGCCCACGAGACAGGGGGGCGCGCCCTGTAGGGGTGGGCGTGCCCTACACCCTCGTGGCCGCCTCGGCTGCTTCTTGGCTTGCACTCCAAGTCCTCTGGATCACGTTCGTTCCAAAAATCAGGCTCCCGAAGGTTTCATTCCGTTTGGACTCCGTTTGATATTCCTTTTTTTTTTCAAAATACTGAAATAGGCAAAAAAACAGCAATACAGGCTGGGCCTCCGGTTCGTAGGTTAGTCGCAAAAATTATACAAATGTGTAAAATAAAGCCCATAAACATCCAAAAGGGGTAATATAATAGCATGGAACAATAAAAAATTATAGATACATTGGAGACATATCACTCATGCATGCATGCAATCTAGGTTAGCGTCCCCCCTATAGCGCTTCTTTATTTTCTCTTGCACGGGGTCATGGCCCCGACTTTGTACAAGGGGTTACATGCAGCTGAGGCAAGGCCTGTACAAATGGGTGGTTGTCGGGCAGGGCTCGGCAGCGTCGCACCTTATGGGTAGAACTTGCGGTGATTCCCAATATTCCTTGAGTTTTGCAACTGAGTGCCATCTCCGATCTCCAGACGGACTGCGTCAGGTCTGGTGACTCGTACTACACAGTAAGGGCCTTCCCACTTCGGTGACAACTTGTGTGCCCTTGGTGGACTGAACACGCCTAAGGACAGGGTCACCTTCCTCAAAACACCAGGTATGAACCCTACGACTATGATAGAGACGCAGGGCTTGCTGATAGTGTGCAACACGCGTAGCAGCCCGGAGACAGTTCTCCTCAAGTAGCACAGCATCATCACGCCGGTGCTGATCTTGCACAATTTCATTGTAAGCAAGTACTCGAGGCGACCCATAAATGGGTTCCCTGGGGATAACTGCTTCTGCCCAGTAGACCAGGGAGAAGGGAGTCTGCCCGGTATCCTAGTTTGATGTCGTTCTGAGGGACCAGAAAACTACCGGTAGCTCCTTGACCCACCACCTATGGTGCTTCTGCAGCGTATCGAAGGTTCTTGTCTTGAGTCCATGTAGCACTTCAGCGTTCGCCCTCTCAGTTTGTCTATTACTCCGGGGGTGTGCCATAGAGGCGAATGAGATCTTGCATCCGAGGGCATGAACATATTGCATGAAGGCACGGCTTGTGAACTGGGTGCCGCTGTTGGTGATGATCCTTGTCGGAACTCCAAAACGACACACTAGATCTTTTAAGAACTTGATGGCTGACTGAGCAGTCACCATTCTCACGGCAGTCACTTCCAGCCACATTGTAAACTTGTCGATGGCAACGAACAAGAATTCAAAGCCCCCGATTGCTCGGGGGAAGGGGCCAAGGATATCAAGACGCCATACCAAAAATGGCCATGATAGAGGGATTGTGTGAAGCACTTGGGCAGGCAGGTGGATTTTCTTGGAATGGAACTGGCAGGCTTCACACTTTGTGACTAGCTCGACCACATCTTGGAGGGTTGTGGGCCAATAGAATCCTTGCTAGAATGCTTTCCCAACTAACGCCCTTGATCCAATGTGGGAGCCGCACATTGCTTTGTGTATCTCAGCCAGCAGTTCCTTTCCTTCTTCCCGGCAGACACACTTCAATTTCACAGCGTTGGGCCTCCTTCTATACAGAGTGTCGTTGACAAACTGATACATACTGGCCCTCCGGGCTACTTTTTCAGCTTCATCTTGGTCGCTGGGAAGCTCTCCGGTTTGGAGGAAGCGGACAATGTGCCTTGCCCAAGTTGGAGCCTGTGGCTCAGCAACGAGGACTAGCGGCACCTCCTCTGCTGCAGGAGCACCAGCCTCATATGCGGAGTCCATGGGCCCGGGTGGAGGGGGTGATCCGGCAGGCTGCGAGGAGTTGTTTCCGGCAGGGTCCCTGCCCGGAGCGGACGGCTCTACCGGGAGAGGCTTTCCGGTGTCCAACTTTCCCCTCTTCTGGGCCATTGTTGCTGGGTATACGAAGGGCTGAGTAAGGTGGAGAACAAAAGTCCCTGATTCCACAGGAAGCTTCTGTGCAGCACACTTTGACAGATGATCAACTATGCTATTTTCCGCATGGGGTACGTGCTCTGTTTGCAATCCGTCAAAGTGCTCCGCCAATCTTCTCACTTCCTCGACGTATGCCTCCATCAATGGAATTTGATAATCCTTGTTAACTTGTCTCACAACCAGCTATGAATCTCCTCAAACGATCAGTTTCTTAATTCCTAATTCTGCTGCAATTCTGAGCCCGGCAAGGAGCCCTTCATACTCTGCTATATTTTTGGTTGCTTCTTCCTGGGCAAAATGCATATGGACGACATACTTCAAGTGCTCCCTGGAGGGGGTGACAAGAAGCACGCCAGCCCCTGCACCTTGCAGGGAAAAAGCACCATAAAAATACATAATCCATTCTTGGGGTGATTCCTTGCCGGGGATAACTATCTCTGTCATTTCCCCATCAGGGGTTGGCGTCCATTCTGCAATAAACTCTGCCAATGCCCTGCTCTGGACAATTGATGTGCTCTCAAACTTCAAACCAAAGCAGGATAGCTCCAAAGCCCACTCCACTATTCTGCTGGTAGCCTCTGGGTTTCGGAGTATCCGTTGCAACGGGAAACGAGTAACAACCATGATCTCATGGGCTTGGAAGTAGTGGCGTATTTTCCTTGAGGCCATGATAAGACCAAAAATCAACTTTTGCATGCCAGAGTACCTCGATATAGCCCCCTATAACAAGCAGCTGACGAAGTACACTGGGCGCTGCACCACTTTCTTCCTTGCCGTGTCCTTGGGGTTGTCGTCGTTGCCGTGCTTGCTGCTGTTCAGATCCTTATCTGGCACTGCCGGCCTCTGCTCACTCTCTTCCTCATTCACTTCTTGTTGTGCTACCAAGGGTGCGCTGACCACTTGGTTGGTTGCTGCTAAGTATAGCAACAACGACTCCTGGGGTTTGGGTGCAACCAGGGTAGGCACAGATGATAGGTAGGCCTTCAACTCTTGCAAAGTTGTGTCTACTTCAGGGGTCCACTTCATAGGATCCGCCTTCTTCAAAATCTTGAAGAACGGTAGGGCACGCTCGACAGACTTGGAGATGAATCTGCTTAGCGCGACAACACATCCCGTCAGGCACCTCACATCCTTAACTTTTCTTGGCACTTGGATCTGCTTAATGGCCTTGATCTTCTCGGGATTAGCTTCGATTCCCCTGTGGGACACAAAGTATCCAAGCAGCTTGCCGAAGGGGACGCTATACACACACATCTCTGGGTTTAGCTTCAAGTTGATCTTGCGCAGATTTGAAAATGTCTCCTCCAAATCCTAGATGACAGTTGCTCTGTCATTGGTTTTGACCATAATGTCATCCATACAATCCTTAATGTTTCTGTGCAGCTGAGGTTCAAAACCAATCTAGACTACCCTTGCAAAGGTGGACCCAACACTCTTTAATCTAAATGGCATACGGACAAAGCAGTATGTGCCACATGGACTGATAAATGATGTCTTCTCCTCATCTTCTTTGGACATGAATATCTGGTGGTACCCAGAATAGGCATCCAGAAATGAGAGCAAATCACAACCTAAAGTGGAATCCACAATCTGATCAATACGCAGCAAGGGAAACAGGTCCTTTGGGCAAGCCTTGTTGAGATCTGTGAAATCAATGCATAACCTCCACTTCCGGTTTGCCTTCCGGACCACCACTGGGTTTGCTAGCCAAGTGGGATGTAGCACTCCTCTGTCCAAACCAGCTGCCTCAAGCTTCTTGATCTCTTCTGCAATAAACTGCAGCCTCTCCAAGGTCTGCTTTCGGACTTTCTGCTTAACAGGTCTGGCGTGTGGGCAGACAACAAGGTGGTTCTCGATTACCTCCCTAGGAACACCGAGGATATTAGATGGTTGCCATGCAAACACATTGATATTTGCCCGAAGGCAACGAGCGTGCTTTCCTAGGAGACTCCCTCTCCTACCACCGGTGGCCACTCCGGCCCCGGCGACTACCATCCTGTCACTGGCCACTCCAGCGGTGACATCCACCACGACACCATGGAGAGTCTCCTCCATTGGGATTTCTCCCCGGGGATGGCGATTGAATCTCACGTATGTGACAAGTTCCAATCTACGGTGCACTTTTCGCCGGCCAATCCCAGATCCACCAAGGAATTCTTCCTGGTGGTCTCGTTCTCCTCAGCCTCCTTTCCGTTGACAGAGGAATCTGTGGCCCTAGCCTTGCAATCCTTTATTGGTGGACTCAGTTCGGGTTTTAGGGTTTTGCAGCTAAGTGATCATTGCTTCCGGTTTTCTTTGGCTTCCAATAGAGTTGTTCATTTCATCTTTGGGCTAAAGGATCGAATTTGGCCAGATTTCATTTGCCACTTTCATCTATACCGTGGTGATCTTATTTCGTGCATTGATCATTCTGTTAAGGTATGGCATGCGGATACTCATCTTCCTGAGGTTTTCCAACCTATTGTTATTAAATCTAAATGGCTTCAGGATCAACAAAAGAGGATAGATCAATCTATTTCTTCAAAGCTGTTGGTACTTATGGGTTAAAATTCACCCTGCCGACGACGAGCTCGAGTATTGCTCCGGCCACCGAGGGCATTTCCATTGGAAAGTTCAACTTCCCGATTATTTCAGATCCTGATTTGAATTTTAGGTTGGGAGATTTTGTTGTCAATCAAAAGGATAGGTTGCCTTCTGCTAGATCCTTTTTTCAGGGCCCCCGATTCACGGAATCTTATTGGAACTCTATCTCGGATGATAAGTTATACCACATTATGGATGGTTGGGAGGCTGGATATTCTGATCATGATGTTAAGTGTATGGTTCAAATCAAAGATGTGCCTACCCAAGCTTATACCGATGCTAGGATTTTGAAATGTCTGAAATGCTCTCACCACGGTCATCTGATTGCTGATTGCCCAGGACAATTCTGTCAACATTGTGTTAGGCTAATTCACATGTGTACATGCCATGTTCAACACATGTCGGATGAGGCATGCAGCTTGGGCCGCCCTCAGTTATCGTGTTGAGCCTGCCTTCCGAATGACCACCAAGTGACCCACTGCCTGGGCTTGAAAAGGTGTGTCTCTTGTGGTTTCCTGGGCCACACACACCATGATGATCTTTGGCGCTAGCCCAAATATGAATGGCAGCCCATAACTTCACGTGGGTCCTCGGAGTCTTCCGCACTCGTAGTCTTCCGCCCTGGCTGTTGGGATTTCTCCGATTCGTTATCAAAAACAAAATCGAGAATGTTGAAACACACAAGGAAAAAGTCGGCGACCGGTTTGGCAAGCCAAACAGAAAAAAACCCCTCAAGAGGACGTGGCATCCTCCCATTGCATGTCGATACGCCTCCCTCCTGCCCTTACTATCAACCCCACCGCCCAAGGGCCCCAATCCCGTCTAGTCTCCCCAGTTTCCAACACCACCTACGCATCCTCCCACCTTGCTCTGCCATCGCCCACCAAGAGCTCTGCACCACTTGAGATCATCAGCGGCAGCAAGATGGCGAACTTCCCGGTCCATTCGTTCACGTTCGCTCCGCTTGGCACCACCATTGAGCGTGGGTCGGACCATCGGCTTCAGAGGAGTGTCATGGTGGTGGACGACCCGCCATTGAACCATGACAGGTATGCCATCATCTTGATATAGCCCCCAGCTCCCAATCATCAGAAGAGATATTGGCTTGAAGAGATTTGCCACATCATTAGGGGAGATCTTGAGTATCAGATTTCAGATGAGTTTGTTTATCCGCTTGGTATTGGTTGTGTTGCATTTGAGGATGTGCAAAGCCGCGATGAGTCCATTAGAGAAGGGCCACAAGCCTTAACTAATGACTCTTACTTCTCCCTCACACCTGATGATGAAGGGATTAATATGTGGATGCCCGCTTTTCAGTATGAAGTTTGGATCATGCTGCTAGCTTTTCCGATGGACTACATGACTGAGCATTATGTGCATAAGGCGATCTCCAACTTTGGAAAACTCCTAGCTTGGCCCAGACCAAATGAGAACAAGGCTAGGGTTCTGGTTAAGTGTCATATCAAGGATGTGGTGCAGGTTCCTCATAGTATGGTTTTCTATAGGGTTGGCATGCTCCCTGGAGTTGGTCGCTCTTGGTGTGTCCCTGTTTATGTGCTTAATGGTAGAGACTTGGCTCCTGGTCTGGTGGATAATGAGGATGATCCACCCCTCCTCAATGCTTCCACTCATCCGTATGAACTGCCTTATTATACTCTGATGCAGCAAGCCAGAATCAATGAAATGGAAGCCTAGCAGGCGGCTAATGAGTTGTTGCGGAATGGTGCTGATCAGGTTCAGGATGAAGTTTAGGAAAATGGCTGGAGAGCTTGGCCGATTATTCCACCGCCTTACACTAGGTTCAGTTTCAGAACTTTTTTCGAGTATGATGGTCCCTCTCTTATGGATGGTGTGCACCAGGAGCACAACATTGTTGATAACCTGTCTGATGTGTGGTCTGAATATTCTCAGGTTGAGGAAGTTGCTGATAATTTTATTAATGGTGTCCCCTCTGCTCAATTTGCTTTTGTCAGGGCTGGTGGTGCTTCAGTCTCCTTACTGATAACTACAGATGTTGATTTGTTGCGCTAGATTGGTGGCATGCCGAAGAGGATTTATACTAAATCTCTCTTACTTGCTAGATACCATGAGGGAGCTGTTCTGCCCCTTAACCCCTTCACACTTATGAAAGAACAACTCAACAAGGTATGTTTGGCTCTGATGAGCACTATTTCACCTGAGCCTGATGTATTTGGGGACATCTTCAAAACCTCCTTCAGTGTCATCTTCATGGACAGTGCTTACTTAATGACTGATGAAATGCTGACTGAGCAAGTAGTGCATCTTGACTCTTTTTTTTGCTCCACCTGTCGATGAGCAGACCATGTCAGTATCTTCGGTGCCCTCTATCTCTGTGGCAGATCACCTTGGTAACTTGATATCCAATGAGCCTGCCCATGTGGACACAGTGATGCTACGCCGAAGTTCTCGCTCTAACAAATATGATGGGTTTAAAGTGCCACCTTTGTCGGACAAGAAACTATCAATTTCTAAAGTGAAGCCAAGAAAGGACCCTGTTGTGCAGTGCTCTTCTACTACCACGATGCCATCTACTTCTGACAGTAATTGCAAGGTACATAGTGATATCCCTCCTCCCACACCTATTTCTACCATACAATCTATTGGTACTAATATGTGTGGCCTCCGCCCAAGCCAGCTAAGCAAGCAGAAGTTGCTCTCTTCCGCGGGAAAACAGGAGCCTAATGAACAGAAGTACGATGCAGCTTAAGGCCTGGAAGGTGGTCTGCAGGAATGTCTGTGGGATCAATTCAGAACAAAAACTTTTGGCGCTTAGTAATGTAATTGATAGTAGTGGGTGCAGTTATTTGTTTACAAGAAACTAAGCGTGTTAGCTTTGATATGTCTTTTGTGAAAACTTTCTGTCCTAAAAAGTTTGATAAATTCGAGGTGGTTCCATCTCAAGGTGCCTCTGGTGGTTTGATTGTCATTTGGGACAGTTCAGTCTTTTTGGGCAATGTTATTTGCTCGGAATCTTTTGCTCTGGGCGTTCAGTTTACCTCCTTACAAACTGCTAAAGCTTGGAAATTGTATAATGTGTATGGCCCATGCGATGGCCCTGCTAGAACCGGTTTCACCTCCTGGATGTTCGATCTTGATATACCTGATGATGAAGATTGGTACTGTGTGGAGACTTCAATTACATCAGGGCACCAGAAAACCGTAATAAACCGGGAGGGAATGTGAATGATATGCTTACTTTTAATGACTTTATTCAATCACAAGCCCTGGTTGAACTGCCAATAAAGGGGAGGAAGTATACGTGGAGCAATATGCAATCAAATTCGTTGCTGGAACAAATAGATTGGTTCTTCACTTCGGCCAATTGGACCTCGAGTTATCAAAACACAATGGTGGCCCCCCTCCCAAAACCAGTTTCTGATCATATCCCTTGTGTAATCTCGATTGAAACCACAGTCCCTAAATCCAAAATCTTCCACTTTGAGAATTTCTAGATTTCACACACTGGTTTCTTTGAGACTGTTCAGTCCACATGGTATAAGAGATCTTGCACACAATTCGGTTGCCATGCTTTGCAAAAAGCTTAAGAACTTGAGATATGCTCTAAAGAAGTGGAGCAAGAATATTTCCAGACTGAATCTGTGCATTGACAATTCTAATTGGGCGCTGCTTGAACTGGATGGAATTGAGAATTTGAGGTCTCTCATGATTCCAGAGAAAAACTTCCATACAATTCTTAAAGAGCACTTGGTCACTCTCGTTGGATATAAACAAGAATACTGGAAGAAAAGGTACACCGTCCGTTGGTTTCAGTGTGGAGGAGATAATACTAAATTCTTCCACTCAGCGGCAAGCGAACACTTTTGGAGAAATTCTATTGCCTCATTAAAACTCCAAGATGGTTCTGTTGTCTTTGATCATGCAGGGAAAGCACATGAGCTCTTTCAGACATATAAAAACAGGTTGGGCATGGCTGAACCACATGTGATGAAGTTTGATCTTGCACGGATCATCAAAAAAATTGGAGGGCTTGATGAGCTGACAAAACCCTTCACAAATGAGGAAATCGATAAGGTTGTCCAAGAAATGCCCTCTAACCGTGCACCAGGCCCGGATGGCTTCAATGCATGTTTTCTGAAATCCTGCTGGCATATCATAAAGCAAGACTTTTACAATCTGTGTGCTGATTTTTAGGATGGAAAGTTAGACCTGCAGAGTCTCAACTCAGGGTTTATCACCTTGATCCCAAAAACCTACTCTCCTGAGACTTTAAATGATTACAAGCCCATCACTTTGCTTAACTGTTGTCTGAAACTGTTGACCAAACTGCTTGCTAATCATTTGCAGAGAATTATCCTCAAAGTCATACACAAAAACCAGTATGGATTCCTTAAAGGGAGATCGATCCAAGACTGCTTGGCCTGGGCATTTGAATACATCCACCAATGTCAGGCTTCTGGGTGTGCCTGCTGTTTGCTCAAACTAGAGTTCGCCAAGGCTTTTGATACGATACAACATGAACCTATTATTGGGATCATGTGTCACATGGGATTTGATGAGAAGTGGATTGGGTGGATTAACTGTATCTTCTCCTCAGGCTCCTCATCTGTTCTTCTCAACGGCACTCCTGGGAAGCAATTCTCCTGCCTGTGTGGAGTGAGGCAGGGAGACCCTCTGTCTCCCCTCATCTTCGTCCTCGCAGCCAATCTATTGCAAGCTGCGATTAATGAGGCCTATAGAGCTGGTTTGCTGCAACTCCCAGTCCCCTCGCATGATGCTGACTACCAAGTTATCCAGTACGCAGATGATACGATTGTGATGTTTCCTGCCTGCCCTGGACAAGCCCAGGTTCTGAAAGATATCTTGGTTGACTATGCCACGTCTGTGGGGTTGAAGATTAACTTCCATAAATCAACCCTTGTTCCAATCAACTTGGACCCGGTGACTGCATCGGAGTTGGCTAGAATTTTTTGTTGTGCTGTTGGACAGATGTCATTCACGTATCTAGGGCTACCTGTGGGGACCACACATCCCATGATGACTGATCTGATGCCCATGGTCACGACCATACAGAGAAAGATACCAGCAACAGCTTCCTTGCTTGACTATGGCTCCAAGCTTACGCTGGTGAACTCAGTTGTGACCTCACTAGCGATCTACGCAATGTGCTCAATCAAGCTAAACCCCAGGATCATTGAAAACCTTGATAAACTCCGTAGATCTTATCTTTGAGTAAAGAAAACTGATGATGGCGTCAAAGGTAACTCGCTGGCAGAATGGGAGCTTGTGTGCAGACCAAAGCACCGAGGAGGATTAGGGATTATAAACTGCAAAACCCAGAACCACGGCCTCCTCTTGAAACAACTCCACAAATTTAATAATAGAGAGGATGTTCCTTGGGTTAACTTAGTTTGGGATCGTACTACGACGATCGAATTCCACATGCCTATGACCTTTGTGGCTCGTTCTGGTGGAGAGACCTCATGCAACTATCTTATGTGTACAGGGGAGTTACTCACGCCTCGGTGGTGGCGGGTGACACAGTCCTGTTCTGGAAAGATGTTTGGAATTATTCTCTATTCCAAGATACTTTCCCGTGAGCTTTCTCTATTGCCAAGGACTCTGACGTATCCCTTAAGTGTTTGATGTCCTCAGAGAGACTGGGAGAGGTATTCCATCTACCCCTCTCGGTTGAAGCTCGGTAGGAGGTGCGTGATTTGTAGCAAATGACCTCGGATGTTACACTGGCTGAAGGAGTAGATGTCTGGAAATGTGTCTGGGGTGTGATTGGTTTTCAAACAACCATTTTTTATGATCACTATTTTAGGTGGATGAGGCCTTTGGATGGATCTGGAAAACTAAGTGCATAATGCAGTGGAAAGTGATTGTCTGGCTTCTCCTTGTTGATCGACTAAATACCAGAAACATATTGAGGAGGAGGCACTACAAAATCCAAAATGATGACTACACCTGTCGGTTATGTCAGAATCCCCCGGAAGAAGATGTTGCCCATCTTTTCTTCAACTGCCCGTTTAGTCAGAGGTGTTGGGATGCTGTGGGAATCCACTAGCCCATTGGTGATTGTAGGCTGACGCTCCTACATGCTGGAAACGACTCATGGAACAGGCCCATGTTCATGGAGGTATTCATAGTGGATGCGTGGGGGATTTGGAAGGAAAGGAATGACAAACACTTTAGAGGAATCCAGCCGATGTTTGAGTCTTGGAGGGCCAAGTTCGATAAGGACTTTGCTATGCTAGTCCACAGGGCTAAACAGGAGCTTACCCCGTATATCTTGTCTTTAGTTGCTGATTTGTAAAGTTGTAACTTCATAACCCTTCCCTGCTCACCATGTAATTCTGTGTATATGGGACTGACCGAACTGTACTGACAAACGAACCATTTAATATAAAGGTCAGTGGGATCCTATCCCACTGTCATAAGTTCTCAAAAAAACGAGCGCGCTTTCCTATTTGTCATCGAGGGTGGCGCTGATAGTGAAAGTACCATCAATGCCAACCAGCCCTGCCAGGACCTTTTTCACTTGTAGAGCAGCAACCTTGGATCTCTTACTGTTGGAACACTCCGACACATCGTCAATGGGTGTCGTGCACTCGGTGGGGGCACGCTTCCCAGACTCTTTGCCGGAGGTCCTACAATCCTTCTTCTTTCCTTTGCTTTCCTTGGCGGTAACTGCCGCCATCGCTGCCTTTGCCGCGACCGCGTCCCAGTATATCTTTTCCACACAAATGATGGCATCTTTCTCATCTGACGAGATGGTGAGGACTCCTAGTGGCCCGGGCATCTTCAGGGTGTTGTAGGCATAGTGGGATGCCGCCATGAATTTAGCCAAGGCCGGGCGTCCGACGATCCCATTGTACGACAGGGGAAGATCAACTACGTCAAACACAATCTTCTTAGTCCGGTAGTTTAGTTCTCCCCCAGATGTTACCGACAACGTGATCTTTCCCTTAGGATGACTCCTGCAGGGATTGACTCCTTGAAATGTGCCGGTAACCTCTAGCTCTTCCTCCGCTCTCTGAAGTTTGCTGATAACTGCTAGGGAAATCAGATTCAGTCCGGTCCCACCGTCCACCAGCATCTCCGTGACCTTGAGGTTGTGAATTGTTGGAGAAACCAACAAAGGCAGGCATCCTACCGTAGTGGTACGGCTAGGATGATCCTCTTTGTCAAAGATGATGGGTGTACGGGACCATTTGAGCGATTTCCGGGCCTCTGGCGCTGGTTCCACGACATTGACTTCTCGTGCCCACCGCTTGAGTTGGTGATGGGAGGTGTGCAAAGATGCACCCCCGTCAACACACAGGGCGTCGGTGGCCTTCTGAAACTCTTGCTCACTGGTTTCCTCTTCATCCCCTTTATCACTCTCATCATCACAGGCTTCCTTCTCCTGGCCTTAGGCGGAGTTTCCTTTATTCCCAAAGGGTTTGCCGGGGCGATTTTCTCCATCACCTTGGCCCTTACCGCCAGCGACATTCTGGCCCTTTTCCTGATCACGCTTCTCATATTCTGCTCTCTATCTCTTGACCAACTGCTCAACATGATAGCACTCCTGAAGGTCGTGCTTTTTGGTTGATGGATCTTACAGTATAGCCCATCGCCCTTCCCGGCCTTCTCGGCAGCCGCAACTTCCCGACAATCAACGCACACGACAACTTCTTTGCCGAGGGCCTCAGTCTTGGTGATCTTGCTGGTACTTGGGGTGCCTAACCCTTCAATAGTCAATACTGCCTTATCTCTTCTTTTCTTACTACGCTTCTTGACCTTCTTTTGACTAGTGGGCTCATCATCATCCTCTGAATCAACATTGATGCAATCTTCCTCTCTGGGAAAGTTCCTTCCTTCCTCCATCCGAGCACACTTATCCACTAGGGTGTACAGCTCCTTCACAGTCTTGGGCCACCGCACATCCATCTTAGAACGGATCCGGTGGTTGCGCACATTGGACTGGATGACAGCTATTACGGCTGCCGGATGGATATTTGGAATATTTCTATGAACTTTGCTGAATCTCTGTAAATACTTATGGATAGTTTCTCCTTCCTTCTATTGGAGAAGCTGCAGATCGCTGGGACGACCTAGCTCCTGGTGGCCACCGATGAAAGCGCCGATGAACTCGTGGCACAGGTCTGCCCATGACGAAATAGCGTTCTCTGGCAGGTGCATCAGCTAAGACCTCACATTGGACTTGAGGGCCAATGGGAAGTAGTTGGGGAACACCTTCTCATATCTTCCCCCGGCATCCTGAACAACGATGGTGTAGATGCTCAGGAACTCTGCCGGGTTCAGCCTCCCGTCATACTTCTCAGGTATCTCTGGCTTGAACATGCGAACGAACGGCCAACAGACTTGCCGCAGCTCACGGGTGAAGGCAGGGCAACCAACTTTGAAGGGCAGGGGCCTGCCAACACCGAGTGTGGGCTCGTCGACGTCGGGGCCATCGCGCCCGTCGGCTCGGAGGAGGTTGCTGTGGCGCTGCTCGATGACGCACACGTCTCCTCTTCGCCTATCTTTCGGGGTTCGTCGTTGGCCTGGACGTGCTTGAGGATAATAGGAGGCCATCGAGATGTCATTGGGGTCTTGATTCGGTCGCGCCCGTGCTGCCTGCCGCGGTGGGTAGCAGGGATGGCCCCCTCCGTACGGGCAGCAACATGGGCCATTGCCATTGCTTGGGGAGGTCACGGTGGGGCAGCTCGTCATGAGCCCTCGGCTTCGGCGAAACCGAGCAGACTTTGGATGGTGGCACGCCATTCGTCTATTTTCTCGGCCACTGGCGGAAACCTCAGCAGTAGCTGAGCCCGCGCCATGGCCTCCGAGGCTGTGCTTGGCATAGATGATGATGAAGTTGATCGCGCCGTCGCTCGACTCCTGACAGAGCCAGCAGCGGCAGTACTGCACCCCTGCTATTGCGGTGCAACCACCTGGGTGGCGGGATGGTGAAGCGGAGGCGCTCGAGGGCCATCAGCTCCGTTGGTGCATCAGCTCGGTCAAACCGCCCGGGGGAAAGCGCACGTGCAGTGGTCACGCCTACGGCAGGGGTGGCCGGAGGGCGGCGTTTGCCCCAGACCGAGCGCCATCGCTCTGGGTGTGCCCGTCGGCGAGCGGAGTGCGGCCATCGAGGTGTTGCTGAGGTTGCTCTCCTCCGGTGTCTCCTGCTCCTGCGTCGGCCGCGGCAGAAGGGGTGGCGGTGCCGCCTGCTCCGACCACATCCCTAGCAGCGTTCGTGTCCTCGTGCGTCTCCGTGCCCCCCGTAGCATTGGAGGCCATGGGCGGCATGGCCTTCGAGGTGGACGAAGAGCCAAAGAAGCAGGTTTCTTCTTGGGCGCCATGGTCGACGGCACCGTTGAAGATGTAGATGGCGATGAAGATGACGCGCTGCTTACATCTTCAGGTTCGCACAAGCGACCGGCCTACATGGCGCGCCAAATATGTCGTAGGAAACCACAACCACCTATGGGGCCAGGGCGGCCCCTTGCTAGTTTGGCAGGGGGAGTCGCGTTGCACAAAGAGCAGACCAACGCGGGTCAGCACGACAGAGATCACACGGGCAGTTTTACCGAGGTTCGGGCCACCGTGAGGCATAGAACCCTACTCCTGCTTTGGTGGATTGATGGTGGAAAAGTGGTGGTGCTGTGTAGTACACTTGCCCCGCAATGGTTGCCTCAGGGCAGCAGCGGCTACACGCGTACGAGGGTGCGAGTGATCTAACTTTCCAACCTGTCGAACTGTTGCCATGGGCCTCCTTTTATAGGTTAAGGGGTCACCACAGTGGCAAACTAGCCATTAGACACTGATATGTTGGCAAATAGTGCTATCATACCTGACTCTGCGGGCTGACAGTGCGCATTTAATGCACCGCTTAGCGTCATGTTGTTGGTTGCCCCGTAAGGCTTGCCGGGCTATCTTGCCAGTTCCACGGCTGCTCGTCTGATACGTCATAGGACGAGGGTCATCTGTGGGTTTTCTTGGTAGGAGGTGGCCGCCATGTGGTGAATGGTTGCAACTTAATCACTCTGTGGCTTGACATGGGTCGTGGTGGAGTAGTTGGTGAGGTGATTCGTCCTCCGCGAGTCCCGGCAGGCCCTGCTGGGACGCCTTGGTCATCTTCTTCTCGGGGTGGCCTCGCCCCTTCCCGGGCTCGCCTGCCCGGCAAGGGAGGATTCTTCCTTGATGATATCTAGCTTCTCGGACTTGGCCTTGGTCCTTTCCGATATGCATGTTGATGCTTCGAATCTCTTGGTCTCTTGTTCATCTTTGGTCAGTGGCAATCTTGATCTTGTGCCTGTGCATAGTCAGGGCGACAAGCCCAGGGTCTGTTGCACGTACGGAGGGTCCCCTCTGGTATTTTATTCACCAATATTTTTTATATATTCCCAAATAATTCTTCGTAAATTTTGAGGACTTTTGGAGTTGTGCAGAATAGGTCTCTCAGATTTGCTCTTTTCCGGTCCAGAATTCCAGCTATCGGCATTCTCCCTCTGTTACACCCTGATTTTCATGCCATGACACTTAAGCTAATAAATCATGACAAAATGTGGTTTGACAAAAACTTTTGGGTGTTTCGAACTTTGCTTGATTGGATTTTTGTTTGCTGTTTGCAAGTGCTCTAAAAATCAAAGAAATCCTCCAACTCTTATATTCCTTCTCCTTGATCCAAAACTTTGCCCAATGATCATGCCATGTGTATATGTCAATAGTATTTTCTTGCAAAAAATAATTTGGCCAAAAAGTATTTTCTAAATTAGGTTTTCCAAAACCCCCTGAGTTAAGGCTTGAACTACAAGTACTTAATAAGGGATGTGAAAAATCTTTCAAAAATTATATTTAAATTATTATTTTAAAACTTATTTTGCTATTTTATTTAGAGGCTTTTTCATTAGGCCAGAAATGGTCTTTAATAGTTAAAATTTATTTTAAAGTTTCAAAAATATTTGCGAAAATTTAGGGAAACTCAGTGGACATATATTTTCCATATATATGAGTTCCAACAGATGGCCATGTTCAAAATATAGGTCAAATCCCTCAAAAAACCCTTCTGGATATTTGAAGCTTTTGAAATATTTACAAAGGGAATATTCTCTAAAATTCCAAGAAACTTCTGACAAGTCACAAATGCCTAATGTGATGATATTGCAAAGTGTTATCCAAATCAAAATAGTTTTGGTTCACAAAAGTTCCCCAAAACCCTCTCTGTCCAGATCGAAGTTTGAGCAACTTTGCATTACCAACTTTCTCCATTTGATCTCAAACTTTGTGGACATGCTCAAATACCCAAATAATGACACTACACCAAGCAATGCATCATGGAGAAGAGATTAGCTTAGCTAGATCTAAGCAAATCCATTTCTGTTGATTTCTAGGGTTTACAAAAGTTGCATTGGCAACTTTATCCAAATGAGCTCAAATTTCTACCATAGAACACCCCCATCAAGTGGCACAAGGAGGAGATAAGTGAAAGTGGCTCAAACTTGCATCAAACACCTTCCGCCATATTTCCAAAAACATCATTTTGACCTCTTCCACTAATCCCCATGAGCCCAAATTTTTACACAGCTGCCCCTGGTCACCTACTACCTCCAGTGACTTCCCCCTTCAACAACTCAGTTATTGGGGGGTAAAACCCACCTCTTTCTCTCTCTATTCACACATGGAAACACCCCAACTCTCCCCCCATTTCAATATGCAGCACCCCACCTAGCTTCTATCCACCCCAGGGCATCGAAGGCAGCCCCAAGACACAAGAAGACATGCCCAAGCCTTTTAAAAATGGCCATGCCGGCCATTTGCAGGCTCTAGAGTGCGCTACAGTGCGCTCATGCACTATAGCCTCCCTCTACCCAACGCCTCTAACCACCTCGGCCCTCCCCCCGCATGCCCGACAATGCGCCTCGACCTCTATGACACGCCATGCCCCGGTCCCCCTCTTCCTTCTCCCTCCTGCTGGCTCCCTCAGACGTGCGCCATGGCCGCTAGAGAGCCCCAATGGGCACTCTCAGATGCGCAATGCCCTGACGCTCCCCCGGTCTCTCTTCCTTCCCCTGATCGTGGACCTCATCTACGAGCTCCCTAGACATGCCCACGTGAGCCCCCGTGACCCACAGCAACGACAACAACCTCACCGGTGCACTGATGCATGGTGAGCCACGGGCCGGCTATATAAAGCCCCTTTGAGCCCTCCTCTCCTCACCACTCGCCCTCTACGACACCTAATCATCCCCTTGTTCCACCCACTCCTCTCCAGAAGTGCCCGAGCTCGAGATCGAGCTTGAGCTCCGCCGCCTCGGGTCGTTGTCTATCTCGTGGTACATGCCTCCTCTGCTCCCACTCTCTCTTGATATGTAACCGCCTCACCTCGCTTACCATTTCCCCTCTGTTTCCCCTCTCTATTGCACCCGAAATCGACCAGAGCAAGCACCTCCCGAAGCCCTTCCGCTGGCTTCCTCATCGCCGGTGAACCCCTGCACCTCGGCGGCCAACTCCACCTCCACCCGAATGGCGACTCCGTCCTGAGCACGTCGGTGCCCTCAGATCGCCTCGCCGTCGACCACAGTGACGCCGGTGAGCTCGCCGCACCCTCTAGCCAGAGGTAGACGACGACGACCGTGGGGCCCGTTTGTCAGCCACACACCCTGACGGCAGGGTCCACCCGTTAGGTTTAAAACGCACGCGTGCGCGTACCGGTTCGCTGTGTCGGCTGAAGGCGTATTTTCTAAATACGCATTCGACATGGTCAGCCACATGGGCTGGATCCCGTATGGGCCTGCTGCACTGTGGCCGAATCGGCCCAGTTGCATGATGCCATTTCTTCTTTTCTTTTTTCCAGAAACTTGCAAAAATTCCAAAGATCAAAATGAAATAATTCCAACTCCTATATTCTTATAAAAATCCCACCTATTTAATGATGTAACTTCCATACACATCCATCACACTTTTCTGTACTGTTCAAATTTAAATTCATATTTGAGCAATTAAATCCATATTTGAAAATCCATTTCTCTGTTTCAATAGCTCCAATTCCAAAACTAAGAATTTTTGCATTCTTAGTTTTCATCGTAATATTTAACAAAAGTAAGATGACATTTTTGGGAGCACTTTTATTTTTCTATTTTGTGCTATTGCCTTATTGTGTGCCGTTATTTTTGCGATGTTAGAGTACGACGTTGACGAAGGAGTAGGACGAGAGAGATTTGATGACCCCGAGGACTTTGTCGAGACAGGCAAGCAACCCTTTGACCATGCCTATGAAACTCTTTTTATGCATGTCACATGGCACATTATTATTGTTGCATCGGAATCATGATGAGATGGTAATCACTTGGTGGGTTGCCTCTGTTACTTCCTTGTTGATACTTGCATTGTGCATGACCCTACCTACCTATGAGGGTTATGCAGGTGGGAGTACCTAGGATGCTAAGTAGTGCTAAGCAAAAATGGGATGGGTATTTGCATGGTGATGGAGGCAAGTACGTTTTCAAAGACTTTTCGAAAAACCCATCGGGTACAACTAATGCCCGAGGGAGATGATGAGCTAGGTAACCACTTGATAAAGAAATGGTGTACTGGAACAAGTTGTGTGAGTGTGATTTCAAAAACAAATTGGTTTAAGTTGTGACAACCTTACATGTACAACCACAATACCCCTTATGGGACGGGGCTTTGTTGATTACCTTGGTCAATACTAGCAGGGAGCCTGCTAGTGGCGGGAGAGTATGAGTTACTCTCTCGATACGGGGTCGTGCCAGGTAGGGCGACTATGGTTGTTTTTACAGACACCGGGCACACCGTTGTGTCCCCTCTTTGGTGGTACGATCTCAAGTGAGTCTCGTATGATGTACATCATGAGGACAAGGGCCAACGAGTGGACTCTTTGTTAGTGTTGTCAAGGGAAATATAATGTTTGGGTGCTTACATCGGGTATGTAATATATCCTGAGTCGTGGCTTGACACGGAAGTTCCCCGAGTCCTGTGGGTAAAGTGTGCAACCTCTGCAGAGGGTCAAACTATTCCAGCCATGTCCAAGGTCAAGGACAGTTGGGTAACTGCTCTTGGGCTACGTCCACATGTTTACAAAATCTGGTGAGTTTGTATGGATAAGTGGTAAGAACTACCTAGGTCACGTCAAAAGGCTTGACATGATGATTAAGTTGGATTGTTTCCAACTCTATTTATGTTGATATCTGTAACCTGTTCTCATGGTACTTGAATTCTCATGATGCATGTCTTACAAGTTGTTGAATAGCACTCAAAACTAGCTTTCTGCAAAAAAATTACCTATATCATGCATTGTACCTTGAACCAAAACATGGGTTGCTTGCGAGTACATTCAAAGTACTCATTGGCTTGCCACTGGTTATTTAATTGGCTAGACATGGAAGAGTAGGAGTTCGAAGAAGAATTCATTGGTGACAAACATGCAAACTTGGATGCTTTCCCAGTCAGAATGCCTGTAGGGTTAAGGAAGATGGCAAGGGTTCTACTTATCAACGAAGATTTCCACTTCTTGTGTTTTATTTGATTTCCAACCCTTAAGGCTTTATCTATGTAAGACTTGACCATAATGGTCATAATTCATGTAAGACGGTATGTATGGATGTAAGACTCTTGTTATTCAGCTTCTATGTGTTCAGTGAGCATTGATCTCTGGGATCACTATACACGTGCATTTTGTGGTCATGACTTATGAGTTGGGATCCCCACAGAGGTGGTATCAGAGCCATCCTGACTGTAGGAAGCCTTAGTTAGCATGGTCGTTAGTTAGGGTGAAACGATTTTCCAAAACTACCTATACCTCTCCTCTTTTCTGAGATTTCCCAAACCTAAGGGATATTTTCCTTAGTGACATATCATGTTCAACTTTTGTAGATGTCCGTCGCCCCCTTGAGACTTCTTATGACAAGATTCCCATCACTCCTAAGAGACTGTCTCCAACAATGCCACTATCCCTTGCTGCCCATGTACACCCTGTATGAACTGGAAAAATGATGTGTTAGAGAAAGAGTTCTATGCCAAGAATTTTTTGCCTGCCAAGACCTCACCCCAGGAATGGTTCTTCGTTGGACTGCCCATGCCAACAAGAGACCTGGCCATTAAGTAAGTGGCATATGAAGCGCTCCTCCGTTTTTGAGACCTCCTTCCAGAAATGAAGGAAGAACACGCCACCCGCTACCTACATGGAAGGGCGGATTTGGAGCCCCAACTCAAGTGATGATTTCCCCAGAAGATGAGGATCCAACTCTCAAGTACCAGATTCATTTCATCAATGCAGGAGACTACCTTCTACGTCACCTTACCGAAGCATTCCTTAAGGCTCGCCAAGACCTCCCATCGCATCTACACCTCCACTGCCTCGAGAAGAAGAAGGTGGTCAAGCGAGAACAACAAATCGTTGCCCTACAAGTCTACATCACCAATCAGAAGCAGCAAATTGAGGATCTACAGGGAGCCCACAACCGAGCCCGACGTAGGAGGCATAGGAATGGATTTCCATATCCACCTCACAAAGGATCATCCTAGGCCCTCGACGACATAACCCAAGACTGAATAACAACATTTTTGCTTCTGTCACATGTCATGGGTGTGGTGAACTTGGGCATATTAATAGGATGTGTCCCAATAAGCAGCCGACCGTCGCATGACCGTTGGCACCCCAGGAGAACCCAAAAACTGAAGACTGAGCGCCCTTCTCTCCGAGTAATGAAGAAAGCACGACTACTGAGTCCGAGAACCCCTAGGGTAGGATGAGTCGTGTACCCCCTATGCGAAGTCAAGTCCATATGATGGTTAAAATGAAACCATGTTGTGTGTTGCTTGTTTTCATCTGTTTGTGTTCCGATATAAATCGCACTTTTGCCCTAGGAAACATGTACGTGACTATATCACCTATCTTATTTTAATGAACGTGTGTGGCCTTTACGACACTTGTTTGATTACACTTGCAATATACCACCCCCTATAGGCACTCCCCTTATGATGATTTCCCCTCTAATCTATCTCTCATCAACTGAAGACCAGCAAGACAAGATGCACCAAGGATTCCACCTCGGCAACCAACTAGCACTAAAGACTTTTTGCTACAGCCTCCTCGACCAAGTGCAACCCCATAGAGTTATGTTTACCCCTCAAGACTGGAAAACCATCCCTAGACCCTTCGAGACTTCACGAGAGAACCCAACTCGAATCCTTAACCATGAGCTTAACCTACGGAATTGCAAGAGAACCAGTTAAGCTTCGGTAACCTTTTCTCATCCCTAGGTTCATTATGGAACTAGTGGACATAGTGAACTAGCATAATTTCATCCTAAGATAGTACCAGAACTGACGATGCCATAGGAATAATCATTTTGAGGGCACATGATTAGTAGGCTAATGTTTTGAAGAGGCTATGATAGATACCTTGAGGAGATATCTGAGACTCTTTGGTGGATTATGAGGCTTTCATGATGAACTTGGTGGGATCAGTTAATGGAGTAGCATAACTTTCATTACCTTGGGTAAATTGGATTTAGTGGGACAAATTATGATTGCAAGCTGTAATTCTTGGAGGTGTAGGATTTGACTTAGCCACGGGATATTGATAGAAGATAGTTGACATTACGATAATGACTTGGGGGAAACATGTAGGAATTCTCATAGTACATGAGATTCAGATTAAATAGGTGATCCTAGTGGAGTATAGATGCTGAGTAAGTCTACATGGTTCGGAGTAAATTGGATTTAGACTGATGATCTCGATCATGATACCATGTTTCTCGATAGACAATAAACTAGGAGATTGGATTAATTGTTGGAGTTTATTCAGGGATCTATATGAGCTTGATCTTGGAGTTTACTTGATCGCGATAATGGGAATGGGTGGATTGACTATAGTAAGGATAGCCTTTCAAGTATTTGGGGATTATACGGACTTTAGGAGGTCATGAGGAATGCAATGGATATTGGATTTATGGAATAAATGGATCATGTGGTGATTAGTGAAGTTAATGGGCTATTGGAGTTGATTCATGGAAGGAAACAAGATCTTTGAGTGGTATACAACGTGTTTCCTTAGGGTAGAGATGCACTATATATATTGGACCTTGGGAGAATAGGCTTAGCACTTGGATTGTGATGTTTAATTCAAGCTTAGCAGCTTGTATGTTCTACCCATGGATTTTTTGCGTAGATAAGAGTTTGGGGATAGTTGACATGTATGGTTTTGTTAGAACTCCTCTTGGGAGTCATGAGGATATGAATAGCATGAGTGATGGTTGGAGTTGGCCTATACAAGATGATGCTATCGGTGGTATAAGGTTATTTGTTTGGGAGACTAGGTAGAACTATTGGTATCTTAGAAACTGTGCTTAAGATAAGATGACAAACTTTCACATGCACTCTAGAATCCTTGAAACCCTTAAGACCTACCAAGCCACAACATGGTTGGATCATGACCATGGGCCTTGGCTCTAGGTCAAGAAGATCTTGGCCAACACTCAACCATGACCACCATCAATACCCCAGCCTACTTTATGTACCCCATGAACAAAGTCTTCATGGAGTACTCAGACAAGTTGGTTGTCATCTTTATTTAGTGACATGCTTGCCTACCCGAAGATAGAAGAAGAGTCGTTCAGTTGGTTAGAGGACATCTAAAGATCGCCATGTCAAGAAGGAAGAACTATACCAACCACCATCATCAAGAAGTGAACTTCCACGTCGAAGACCATGGGTATTTGCAAACCAGTCCTCTCAAAGGAACCAAACATTTCCATGTCAAAGGAAGTCTCACACCAAGCCTTATCGACCCCCTCCAAGATCACTTCAAGGCGGAAAGTAGACGGCTACCAACTGGAGTTGCCACATGAGTTGCCCACTATACACAACATTTTTGACACGTCACAACCCCGAAAGTGTTTCCAACTTCCTAACTAGCCCGATCTCTACAAGGGCATCGACCACCGAGCCATCGACCCCCAGCCCAATCTGACCTACCGCGAGCTACCCATTAGCAACGTGGATCAAGAAGAATGTCATACATGAAGCCACATCATCAAGTACTTCAAGTTCAATTGAGCACCACACGGAAGCAGAAGCAGCATGAGGACTACCCCAGATCCAAGTTTTTGTATCCCTTTCTGCGCCTAGTCTGGGAATCTCGGGGACGAGATTCTTGTAGGGTGGGGGGGGGGGGTAGGTCTGTCACACCCTGATTTTCAAGAAACACTTAAGCTAATAAATCATGACAAAATGTGGTTTGACAAAAACTTTTGAGTGTTTTGAACTTTGCTTAATTGGATTTTTGTTTGCTGTTTGCAAGTGCTCTAAAAATCAAATAAATCATCCAACTCTTATACTCCTTCTCCTTGATCCAAAACTTTGCCCGACGATCATGCCATGTGTATAGGTTAGAATATTATTTTCTTGTAAAAATAATTTGGCCAAAAAGTATTTTCAAAACTAGGTTTTCCTAAAACCCATGAGTTAAGGCTTGAACTACAAGTACTTAATATGGGATGTGAAAAATCTTTCAAAAATTATATTTGAATCCTATTAGATATAGGACTCCCTAAAACCACAAAATATTATTTTAAAAGTTATTTTGCTATTTTATTTAAAGGCTTTTTCTTTAGGCCAGAAATGGTCTTTAATAGGTAAAAATTATCTTAAAGTTTCAAAAATATTTGAGAAAGTTTAGGGAAACTCAATGGACATATATTTTCCATATATATGAGTTTCAACACATGGTCGTGTTCAAAATATTGGTCAAATCCCTCAAAAAACCCTTCTGGATAGATCACGAAGAAAAATCAAGTGGAACAGTGAAATGTTGAGTTGACTCAACAAGATGTGCAAGATAAGAAGGAAAGGGCGTCTTCCCAAAAAGAAAAGAAGAAGAGGAAGTCTGTTTCTCCTCGAGCTTCGAAGAAGAAGTCTATTTCCAGGAAATCAAGGAAGGTTGCATCGGCTTCATCCAGTGATTCCTCTGGTGAAAATGCTAGCGAAGAAATTCCCATGTATGATTAAAGAGCTCTGCTTGATAAGCCGTATCAAACTCCTTCTCCAGCAAAGATTTCTCCGCCAATGAGATCTTCAACAAGGCTTGCTCCCGTCCCTTCAGATAAATCTTTGGGTTTTGCTGCACCAGTGGCAAAGAGAAAGCTAATGACTGATGAAAAAGCTCCTGCTCCTGCTAAGAAGGCGAAGAAAATTATTCCTGCTTCCATAGAGGAATATGATTTTGACCTTATGTTTGGCATCATTGAAGGTGTATCTTATGATGCAAATCCATCTGAGTTGAGTAGTCTGGGTCCGCCTAATGTTGTTACCAAGATGGTAATGAAGCATTTCTCAGAGCTGAAGGGAACTACCAAGCAACTGAATCAGGCCATAGAGGACAAGAAGTTGCTTGCGAAGATGAGAAATGAAGCTCGCTCTAAGTCTAAAAGGAAAGACGTGAACAAGGGAATCCTTGAGATCATCAAAGCGCTCACTGTCATGAGAAACAATAAGATTGACTGACATTCTAAGCTGAAGATGGATATCTCTCAGCTCTGCGATCGAAGGAATGATGAGATTAAGCGTCAAGCAGATCTTGCTCGACGAAGAAAAAGAGAAGAGAAACATCACAGAGCTCAAGCTAGAGCCAACAAGACGAAAGAAATAAAGGTTCGTCATATCCGATCTGTATCAACTGATGCACCTATTGACAAAAGTGTCCCACTCCAACAGATTCTGCCATCCCCTCATCCTGAGAAAGTAACCGAGTAACAATTGAGCCTGCGGTAGTTGTTATTCCTACCTCAGTCGAACAAGAATCTAATGTTGTGGACATGTATTTGGTCAACCCTGAAGAAGAGAATGTCGTGCCCAAGAAAAATGCTCCCGAAGAAAGAATTGACAAAGAGATCGAGATGGAAAAGGCAGTCTCATCGCCTTTGAAGCAAATTCAAGCTGAACCCCCCGGATCCACCAAGGAGGGTGAGAAGGTTGAGGGGGAGCAAGTTGCTTCCCAAGGAAATACCCCTCCAGTCTCCTCATCTGGTGCCCCTACCCAGATGGAGGTTGGCCATGCTCCTAGTTCTTTGGATTCACAACCAGAGCAGGAAGAGAAGGAATCTAAAGAATCCATGGCTCCCGAAGAGATACATAAAACAGTTGTACCACCCGTGTTGCTACAGCAGACCGAAGAAGAACATGTTGTGACCCAAGGGTCTGAAGAAGTTGTCATACCACCCACAACTGAGAACTCTCCGAAAGAAAAGGCCCTAATGCCTAAGAAAGAGAAAGCCGCTGAAGGAGTTCCAGTGAAGGAAAATGCCGTTCAGTCTAGTGATCCCATGCCATCTGCTCTAGAGATAGTTAAAAGGCCACTTGCGCCATTGAAGCCAATCGCTGAAATTTTTTCGGCCTATGAAGATGTTCAGCCGATGGAAATTAGCGAGGAAGAACATCGAAAAAATCCTCAGGAATCATTTCCGCTATTTTTGCCTGAGTATGGCCCCAATGGCCCCGCATTCAATGAACAACTTCATTCATTGAAGCTTGCTTTCTTTGGGGTCAGTCTGTATGATGGAGAAAGGACGTCATTGTCACCGAGGTTTTGGACTGAAGAACAAGTAGTCTATTATGCTCGAATCTTGTTTGGCAAGCATAGAATTTTCAATCATAAGATGTTAAACTTCACCAAGCTCGAAGAAATGCCCTGTTTCCACAATGCAATTGAGCACATTGAACATACTCTTCTGAAGGGATTCATGCGCTTCAATCATGGCTAGAACAAGGAAGTTATTCTTCAGTTCTATGCCATGTTGTACATCTAAGGAGAGATTGGAAACACATCTACCTGGACGCTTGAGTGCATGACTAGCAGAGAGAGAATCAAATGTTTGGCAGATCATTTTCTCGCCCTGATAAATATTCCACAACATGAGTTTGAAAAGGATAGAGATCATAGGCTACATTCCTAGGAAGTGTCCAAAGCACAACTCCACGTCCTGATGGATCCCACCATGGTAGGCCACGAATGCATTGATGTTGATCCGAAGAAGTTGGCCTGTGATAACAAAGTGCTATTTCACATTCTGTGCAATACCATCACGCCAACAAACAGGCCAAACTCCATCAAAGGCATCATGGGGAATGCACTTGTGGCAATATCATAGGGAATCAAGTTTGACATTCCTGATCTTTTCATTCTGAACCTGGCATGTGCTGCAGATAGCCTTCAGTCACTAAAGCCCTATGCTCCATGGATCATGTTCGCTATCTAGCAACTTACAAATGAGAAATTGTTCTGGGCTTAAGCACCGAAGGTATTCCTACCACCAGTTTGTGACACTCTGTGCATTGTGAAAGATAATAGCAAAGGGAAGGAACCTGTTGATTCTACTGTAACTGCCTCTGTGTCTGACAATGCTCCGAAGGTTATGGAAGCCAGGGTTGAAATCCCTCGCGAAGAAAATCCATCACTCTATGATATTTGTATTCGCACGCAGCAAACTCTAGAAAGACACATTAGGATGGATAGAAAGGAGAAGATGGAATTGATGACTGGGCTGAATCTGATTCATAATCACACTCGTCACATTCTGATGCATAGGAAAGATGCAAGGAAGTGATCATGGACCTTGTTGAGAGAGCATTACTCCTGCAAGGATTTAGCTAAGAAGGGCCACTTCAAGGAATATGACTACCTAGACTTGCTTACTGCACTGCGCATCTGAAGACAAACCCCAGTGCTCCCACATCGTTCTGCCTCAAAAGATCTGTTGTTTGTCAGTCATGATGATGAAGTTGCAGATACAGCCGGTACTCTTGTATACAAGCCAGATGTCCATCGCTCCAAGTTTTCCAAGGCCAAAGCTGCAACTCCTGCTTCTGCCTCGACCATTCCGCATTCTTCTCACTCTGATTCTTCAAGAGGCTTTACTTTGGATTCAGATGATTCTCCCACGGAGTAATTCCTCGTGTGTCCTCTCTTTCCTTTTTGACACTTGTTGACAAAAAGGGCGAGAATTACATCGAGTGATAGTTTATCGGAATTTGCATGATTTTTGTTTTTCATTCACTCTTTGGTTTTCCCTCGAACAATTTTCTTCATGAACGTATCACACCGCATGTGGTGCTGAAACACTCGGACGTCATGTAATGTTAATAACCCCCGCCTGCAATATCATCTGCTTCGTACTATTTGTCTGCAGGTACCTTCCAATGTATTTTTCCTGTGAATGTTTGTCATCGATGATTATCTATCTTGCACGAACATCTATCTGATCCTCGAAGAAGAAGATAGAATCATCAAGTGATGATACCATATTGGAGAAGTACTTCAAGTACTAGATGAACTATAACTATTGTGGTTGGATATGCTCTGATTGCTATCTCTCATTATCTAACCTTGCAGGAAGATAAAATCAGTCTATGCACAAATGCCTTGTGAAGTCTATCTATATGACTGACAAAGTGTATTTCCTCACAAATATCCTTTGCATCATCTACACTAGGAAAACCGTCTCCAAAGCATATCCTCTCCGAGCAACGTATTATTATTCTATCTTGCTCTGATCTTATCGAATGCCTAACATGTAGGAGAATTACATCTCGTGTGGATTCAATTTGTGTTCTGAGAAAACTTTCATGATATATTCTTGTCACAGATCAATCCACTCTTATTTTACATAACCTTCTTCGAAGATTTAGTGACAGGAACCACCTCAGACACCGTCGAGTGCATTGAAAGAACTCAAGTATACAATCTGTTGACAATGACACATACGAAGAGCAATATCATTTTCCCCCTATCCAAAGCATATCTTAAGGGGGAGAATATTCTATCTTCGTATTTATCTCTCGATTTTCATTATTCTTCGCATTACATGCCATTCATTATCTATCATTGGATGTGATCTGTTTTGTCAACAATCGTCCAAAAATGGGGAGATTGTTGGTGCAATATCTGCCTACCCTGTGTTTTGGAGATTGTTGACAAAAACAAGTATGGAATGATTTGTTTGCTACTTCATACAAAGAGAAAAAGTCCATACACAACCGAAGAGAATGCCGTCTCCGGTGCTGAGTTCGAGGAACTTCACCAAAGTACATCTGCGTTGTAGAGAAGAATGAGCTATATTTGTTCAAGTGGTAGAGTCGAGAAGATTGATGTGAAGAAATAGACCCCTCGAAAGTTCTGCTGAAGCAAAGCTTTTGTTTTGGTACTGTCGTCCGAATAAATTGACTGCAGCGATGGAAGTCAAGACAAAGTGAAGACGTAGTGTTCATTTTGTTCTTCTTCTTTCATTCTTTCGAGTCATAGGACCTCCGTACTATAAAGAGGGGTATAGGTTCTCGATGCTTAGATCTGTTGTGATGCTTAGCCATGACCTATGAAAGATGCGAGAGAAATCTCTTTATTCTTAGAGCAACTACTTGCCAGCAGGACATTGTGATCTTCTTCGCTGCAAGAGATTTGCCTCAGACCCAGGAGTTAGCATTTCTTGCTCCACAAGAAATATTACCATTGTGCTCAAATCCGACCGTTGGAATAATGTCGTTCGGCCATTGGCTGAGTCAGATGTTTAATTTGGTCATTTCCTATCTGGGAAGGCTGTGCTATAAATAGCCACCCTACTTCAACTTTATCCGTTGGCTGCTCCGCTTGAGATTTCTGAGAAGATTGATTTGAGCAACCTCTCTTTGAGTGATTTGATTTTAAGATCCACCGAGAGAAAACCAAGAGCCCAAACTTAGACAGTGGTTTAGCATCACAACTGTTCTGAGTAAGAGTTCTTGTACCTATCACTCTTGAGAGCTACGCACTCTCTAGATGAATATGTTTTGGCTTTGAGTGTTGAAGAGTTGTTGTCCACCGAGCCAGATCTTCAACAACCAAGAGTGATTGTGGTTTGCGAAGGTCGATCAAAGGTATGGAGATCACCGACAAGGATCTACCACGAGTGAAATCAACATGAGTCTGATCAGCTCTGCGTTGATGGAGAATAGGGTGAAGACTTAGGCTCTCCAACCATAATTAGTCCTTTGGTAGAAGGGTGAAATGGTCACAACCCCTCCAACCATGTTAAGTCACAACCCCTCCAACCAGACTTAGCCCTTTGGCAGAAGGGTGAAATGGTCTACGGAATCTCTCTGTCGCCATCGAGCACCACTGGTTATATCTACTCTACTGTGTTTCCCTCAGTACTTATTATTCGAGCTCTGTGCTGATACATCTCTAATGTATCTATAACTTTTTATTGTTCCATGCTATTATATTATCTATTTTGAATGTTTAATGGGCTTTGTTATACACTTTTATATTATTTTGGGACTAACCTATTAACCGGAGGCCCAGGCCAAATTGCTGCTTTTTTGCCTATTTCAGTGTTTCGCAGAAAAGGAATATCAAACGGAGTCCAAACGGAATGAAACCTTCGGGAGAAGCATTTTTGGAACAAACGCAATCCAGGAGACTTGGAGTAGAGATCAGGGAAGCAACGAGGTGGCCACAAGGGTCCAGGGCGCGCCCTACCCCCTGGGCACACCCCCACCCCCATGGGCCCCTTGTGGCTCCCCTGACCGACTTCTTTCACCTATATATATCCATATACCCTGAAAACATCGAGGAGCACCATAGATCGGGAGTTCCGCCGCCGCAAGCCTCTGTAGCCACCAAAAACCAATCAAGACCCTGTTCCGGCACCCTGTCGGAGGGGGGATCCGTCACCGGTGGCCATCTTCATCATCACGACGCTCTCCATGACGAGGAGGGAGTAGTTCACCCTCGGGGCTGAGGGTATGTACCAGTAGCTATGTGTTTGATCTCTACCTCTCGTGTTCTTGAATTGGCATGTTCTTGATATATCACGAGCTTTGCTATTATAGTTGGATCTTATGATGTTTCTCCCCCTCTACTCTCTTCTAATGGATTGAGTTTTCCCTTGAAGTTATCTTATCAGATTGAGTCTTTAAGGATTTGAGAACACTTGATGTATGTCTTGCGTGGGATACCCGTGGTGACAATGGGGTATTCTATTGATTCACTTGACGTATGTTTTGGTGATCAACTTGCGGGTTCTGTGACCTTGGGAATCTATGCATAGGGGTTGGCACACATTTTCGTCTTGACTCTCTGGTAGAAAATTTGGAGCACTCTTCGAAGTTCTTTGTGTTGGTTGAATAGATGAATCTGAGATTGTGTGATGCATATCGTATAATCATACCCATGGATACTTGAGGCGACATTGGAGTATCTAGGTGACATTAGGGTTTTGGTTGATTTGTGTCTTAAGGTGTTATTCTAGTACCAACTCTATGATTGATCGAACGGAAAGAATAGCTTCGTGTTATTTTACTACGGACTCTTGAATAGATCGATCAGAAAGGATAACTTTGAGGTGGTGCCGTACCCTACAATAATCTCTTCGTTTATTCTCCGCTATTAGTGACTTTGGAGTGACTCTTTGTTGCATGTTGAGGGATAGATATATGATCCAATTATGTTATTATTGTTGGTAGAACTTGCACTAGTGAAAGTATGAACCTTAGGCCTTGTTTCAAAGCATTGCAATACCATTTTTTCTCACTTTTATCATTAGTTACCTTGCTGTTTCTATATTTTCATATTACAAAAACCTATATCTACCATCCATATTGCACTTGTATCACCATCTCTTCGCCGAACTAGTGCACCTATACAATTTGCCATTATATTGGGTGTGTTGGGGACACAAGAGACTCTTTGTTATTTGGTTGCAGGGTTCTTTGAGAGAGATCATCTTCATCCTACGCCTCCCATGGATTGATAAACCTTAGGTCATCCACGTGAGGGAAATTTGCTACTGTCCTACAAACCTCTGCACTTGGAGGCCCAACAACGTCTACAAGGAGAAGGTTGCGTAGTAGACATCAAGCTATTTTCTGGCGCCATTGTCGGGGAGGTGTGTGCTTGAAGGTATATCTTTAGATCTTGCAATCGAATCTTTTTGTTTCTTGTTTATCACTAGTTTAGTCTATAAAAGAAAATTACAAAAAAATATGGAATCGAGGGTGCCTCATATACTTCATCTTTTTAATGTCTTCCGTGAAAATAAGGATTCCGATAATTGTGCTCAATTGCTAGAGGAAGAATGCATTAAAATGTTTGGCACTAAATCTTTGAATGATGAGCATGATTGCAATGTCATTAGTATGAATTATTTGAATACCCATGATGCTAATGATATGCAAAGCTACAAGCTTGGGGAAGCTATGTTTGATAAAGATGATATTTTTTGTCCCCCAAGTTTTGATGAGCAAATTTATTATGATGAAAGCATGCCTCGTATTTATGATGATTATTGTGATGACACGTATGCTATAAAGAATAAACATAACCATGAAACTTGTCATCTTGATTCTAATTTTCAATTGGATTATGCTTCGCATGATAGTTATTTTGTTGAGTTTTCTCCCACTATGTCAGCGACAAGGCACTGGACGAGCGCGAAGCAGAGAACCGTTCCAATCTCAAGCCCAGTCCAAGGCCCAAGCGCAAGCCGCAACTCCCGCATCGGCTTGCAGGCCCAGAATGGGCCCTTGGTCTTGTAACGGTATAAGGGAGCGTCTCTTCTGGTAGAGAGCAGGCGGCCGGACGGCTAGACTGAAAGAGTAGCGTGTGTGCTCCTCTCCTCCCCTCTCGATCCCCCTCTCCCCATGGATTTGTAGCTCGAATTCGTAATTATGGAGTAATTGAGAGATAGCCCTGACAATCTGGCATCAGAGCCATTCGATCCGGCGGCCGTTCCGGTCCACCACCGCCACACCCGACTAGCCGATAAGCTGCACGCGGAGGCCATGGGTCGAATTTCGACGGAAACCAAGGCCATCTATGAGGTACTCCGAGCGGACTTTAACAAGGCCAACAGCGACTGCGCCGACTCCACGGCGCAAGCGATCGCCCAAATCGATGCCAAGCTCGACCGCCTCTCGGGCCGCATCGACGAGGTCAAGTTGTCGATCGGGGTCGACATAGACGAGCTCTGTCAAGGGCTTGACCGATCTGCGGCGAATCCGGCGGATCCTTCCCAAGGCACGCCGGCCACGCCTACAAGGGCTCCAGGCAGTAGCCTGACCGACCCCGATGGGCACCGCGTTGACATCGAAAACCGGGGATTTGGACATAGGATCTATGTCCCGCCTCCGGTCAGAGGTATGCAGCATGACCAACTTATTCAGACACAACCACTGAATTCAATAGAAAATTTTAGACAGCCTGTTTCTGATGTGTTTGGCCCTGGTCCTCGAATGGAACTACCTCGTTTTGATGGAGAGAATCCCAAATTATGGCATGCACATTTCAAGGATTATTTCAAGTTTTGGGGCACGCCATCTATGCAGTGGATTTCTCTAGCAACTTCTCTGTTTGAAGGTACAGCAGCGAGATGGCTGGAATCAGTGCGCTGAAGAGTGCCCAATGCTTCATGGGAAGAATTCTGTCGCCTTCTATAGTCCAGGTTTGGCCGCAACCTGCAACAATCAATTCTGAGAAAATTCTTCTGCATACAGCAAACTTGTACAGTTGAGGAGTATGTGGATAGATTTTCAGATTTGTTTGATCAGTTGTCAGCATATGAGAACTCACCAAACACAGTTCATTATGTCACACGTTTTATGGAAGGATTGAAGCCAACTGTTTGCATTGCTGTAGGCATTCAGCAACCTCCTGATTTAGATACAGCCTACCAATTAGCCTTGTTGCATGAAGAGCTGGGAGCTAGCAGTCATATTACTGTGGTACACAATGTATCTTCTCGTCAAGCCACTGCCTTGCCACTTCCTCCGCCCCCCAGTGGTCCAGTAAGGCACAGTTTTGTACAACGAGCTTCAGAGGAAAAAAGACCTGTAGACAACTCCAGACGTATAGTTACTGAAGATAAATGGGGTACTCTACGTGCGTTGCTTAGAGCAAAAGGGCTTTGTTTCGTTTGTGGTGAGTGTTGGGGCAAGGATCATGTCTGCAAACAAGAAGTGCAGCTCCATGTGGTGCAAGAAATGGTTGAATTCTTGCAGAATTCAGAGTTGTCAGAACCTGATTCCAGCGATGAACAAGCTGAAGTTCACATGATGTCTATCTCTGCAGCGGCCATGGGGGAGTCCACTATTCAGTCCACCAAACCAATGCAGTTGAAGGTGCAATTACAAGGTTTAAATCTAGTTTTTCTGGTGGATTCTGGCAGTTCACACTCCTTCGTGCATGCTTCCTTAGCTGAAAAGTTACAAGGGCTAACTCCAATACCTAAGGTACTAGTGAAGATTGCTAATGGAGACATTGTGCCCTGTGATTCTCAACTTTATGAAGGTGTGTGGTCTTGTGCTGGCCACAAATTTACAAGTTCCTTTAAGATTTTTCCTCTGGGAAGTTATGATGGCATTGTGGGTATGGACTGGCTCTCTGCTAATAGCCCTATGTTGGTGGACTGGGAACAACACTGGCTATCATTTATTCACCAGGGGTCAGAAATAACACTGTTGGGTGCTGCTTCAGCGTTGCCTGAAATCACAGTGGTGGAAATCCGCTCCCTATTGTCAACTCCTAATTTGCCCATACCTGCTGAAGTGCAACTGATCCTTGATGAGTACAAGCATGTGTTTGAGCCACCTACTGGCCTGCCTCCCAGACGTCCATACGATCACACAATTCCTCTATTGTCGGGTGCTACTCCAGTATCAATGAGACCCTACAGGTTGCCACCATTACTAAAAACAGAGCTCGAGAAACAAATCAAGGAGATGCTTGCTAGTGGTGTTATCCGTCTGAGTAATAGTCCCTTTTCATCTCCACTTCTTATGGTCAAGAAGAAAGATGCTTCCTGGCGCCCTGTGATTGATTATCACCACCTAAATGCAATGACACAGAAGGGAAAATTTCCAATACCTGTTATTGATGAACTTTTAGATGAACTTGCGGGTGCCAGTTGGTTTACTAAACTTGATCTCCGTTCTGGGTACCATCAGATTCGCCTAGCTCCTGGTGAGGAGTACAAAACAGTGTTCCAAACTCATCTAGGGCACTATGAGTTCACAGTTCTCTCGTATGGTTTGACTGGCGGGCCCAACACCTTTCAGTTTGGGATGAACCACACTCTGGAGCCTGGCAATCGCAAATACGTAGTGGTCTTCTTCGATGATATACTTGTGTTCAGCTTCTCGTTCGAACATCATTTGCGTCATCTTCGTCTGGTGCTCAAAATGCTCTCTGAACATCAGTGGCGTGTTAAGCTGTCAAAGTGTGCTTTCACGCAACATCAGGTGGGTTACTTGGGTCATATCACAAGTGAGGAAGGGGTTTCCACTGACCCAGAAAAGATTTCCGCCATACAAACTTGGCCTACTCCTTCCAATGTCAAGGAGGTCCATGGATTCCTAGGTTTGGCAGGTTATTACAGGAAGTTCATTCGTAACTATGGCATTACCTGTCGCTCTCTGATTGCTCTGCTTAAGAAGGGAGTGATCTTTCGCTGGTCTGATATTGAGGAATAGGCATTTCAATCTCTAAAACAATCTCTTGTATCTGCCCCGGTGTTGGCTCTTCCAAACTTCAACAAAACTTTTGTTATTGCAACTGACGCCTGTGACGTGGGAGTAGGTGTTGTTCTAGTGCAGGACGGTCACCCGATAGCCTATGTCAATAAAGCTTTGGGTCCACACAACAGATCATTATCCGTGTACGACAAAGAATTCTTGGCAATACTGCTTGCGGTGGAACATTGGTGTTAGTACTTATTGATTAATGAGTTCATCATCCAAACTGATCAATGAAGTTTGACTAGCCTGTCAGATCAACGTCTGCACACCGGCTGGCAGCAGAAAGCTCTCACGTAATTAATGGGCCTTCGTTACCACATTCAGTACAAGAAGGGGACTGAAAACAGCGCAGCCGATGCTCTTTCCTGCCATCCTCATGATTCAATGGAACTACAAGAGATATCTACTGTTCAACCAACTTGGTTTACTGATATTGCTGCCAGCTATAGTGGCGATCAGTTCTCCGAGAAGCTCTTGCAGAAACTGGCTGCCGCTCCTTCGCCTAACAGTAAATTCTCTCTGAAAAACGGATTATTAAGTACTGATGGTTGCCTCTGGGTGGGTGCAGATGCTGCGTTGCACACTAAGATCATTCAAGCTTTCCATGACTCTCCCTTAGGTGGACATTCAGGGTTTCCGGTTACATATCGGTGCATTCGCCAACTCTTTCGTTGGGCTCGCATGAAATTGGTCGTCAAAAATTACGTGCAACATTGCACCGTCTGTCAGCAAGTTAAACTGGAAAGGGTTCCTTATCCTGGTCTTCTGCAACCATTACCAATTCCAGATCTGCCATGGGAAATGGTCACCATGGACTTCATAGAAGGGCTTCCATCTTCTGGTCATTTCAATTGTATCTTGGTGGTCATCGACAAGCTGTCAAAATATGGCCACTTCATTCCACTACAACATCCATTTACAGCACCCATTGTGGCAGAAGCCTTTCTGAATTCTGTCTACAAATTGCACGGTATGCCCCTGTCAATCGTTTCTGACCGTGATTGTATCTTCACTAGTCTGTTCTGGAAGGAATTATTTCAGCGCACACAAGGAACACAATTACGCATGAGCACAGCTCGCCACCCCCCAGTCTGATACAAACCGAGCGAGTGAATCAGCAGGTGGAGTGCTATTTGCTTTTTTGTCAGCGGCCACCCTTCCAGATGGGCTAAATGGTTGCCATTGTGTGAATACTGGTATAACACGAACTGGCACTCAGCAACATCAAAAACTCCATTTGAGATCATATATGGGCATCAACCACGCCACTTTGGTTTTCCACCTGATTATACAGTGGCTTCTCCTGACCTGGCCCTTTGGCTTGACCAGCGACAGGTGGTTCTTGAATCAGTTAAACAACAACTGTTGCGGGCTCAATAGAGGATGAATGTGCTGGCTGACAAGCATAGAACAGAGAGGTCGTTTGAGGTCGGTGATCGAGTCTTCCTCATGCTTCAACCCTACCTTCAGTCGTCAGTTGCACCCCGTGCCAATCACAAGTTGGCTTATAAGTTCTTCGGACCATATTCCATACTGGAGAAGGTGGGCAAGGTAGCTTATAAATTGGATCTCCCTGACTCAAGGAAGGTACATCCTGTTTTCCATGTTTCTCTCCTTCGTCGATTTCTCAAGCTTGAGAATCAAGTTCTGGTGCGACTCCCTTCTGCTGATGACACCTTGAAAGTTCCTGAGGAAGTTCTCCAGCAACGTGTGATTAACCGAGGAGGCAAGAAGGTGTTGCAAGCATTGATATAGTGGTCTGGTGATTCTGTAGATGGTGCTGTATGGGAAGACCTAGACGAACTCAAACAAAGATCCCCTCGTGCAGCGGCTTGGGGGCAAGCCGTATCTCAACCAGGGGGGATTGTCAGTGACAAGGCACTGGACGAGCGTGAAGCAGAGAACCATTCCAATCTCAAGCCCAGTCCAAGGCCCAAGTGCAAGCCGCAACTCCCGCATCGGCTTGCAGGCCCAGAATGGGCCCTTGGCCTTGTAACGATATAAGGGAGCGTCTCTTCTGGTAGAGAGCAGGCGGCCGGACGGCTAGACTGAAAGAGTAGCGTGTGTGTTCCTCTCCTCCCCTCTCAATCCCCCTCTCCCCATGGATTTGTAGCTCGAATTCGTAATCATGGAGTAATTGAGAGATAGCCTGACAAACTACTATTCATGAGAAGTTTGCTTATGTGGAGAGTAGTAAAATTTATATGCTTGTGCGTCATGAAAATAATGCTTTATTTTATGGTTATATTGTTTAATTCATTCATGATGCTACTAAAAATTATTATGAGGGAGGAACATATGCTTGTAGGAATTGCAATAATATCAAGTTTCCTCTCTACGTGTTGAAAATCTTGAAGTTATGCTTGTTTAGCCTTCCTATGCTAGTTGATTATTGTTCCCACAAATTGTTTGCTCACAAAATCCCTATGCATAGGAAGTGGGTCAGACTTAAATGTGCTAGTCATATTCTTCATGATGCTCTTTATGTTTCAATTCTTATCTTTTATGTGAGCATCATTTAAATCGTCATGCCTAGCTAGGGGCGGGCGCTTGTTGGGAGGCAACCCAATTTTATTTTTGTTCTTTGCTTTTTGCTAATGTTTAGTAATAAATAATTCATCTAGCCTATGTTTAGATGAGGTTTTATGTTTTAGTTAGTGTTTGTGCCAAGTAGAACCTTTGGGAAGACTTGGGAAGTGAAGTCTATGGAATCTTGCTGTAAAAAAACAGAAACTTTTGCACTCACCAGATTAGCTACCAGTTTTTACTGGAGAGAGATTTTAGGTTGATTCCTTTTTAATATGATTAATAGACTAATTTCTCAGGTCCACAAATTTATTTCAGAATTTTTGGAGTTACAAAAGTATTCGAATTACACATATTACTACAGACTGTTCTGTTTTTGATAGATTCTGTTTTCTATGTGTTGTTTGCTTATTTTGATGAATCTATGAGTAATATCAGAGGGTATGAACCATAGAGAAGTTTGAATACAGTAGATATTACACCAATATGAATTTAGAATGAGTTCATAACAGTACCTAAGTGGTGATTTATTTTCTTATACTAACGGAGCTTACGAGTTTTCTGTTAAGTTTTGTGTTGTGAAGTTTTCAAGTTTTGGGTAAAGATTCAACGGACTATGGAATAAGGAGTGGCAAGAGCCTAAGCTTGGGGATGCCCGAGTGTCGGTGTACTAGAGTAGGGGTACCCTAGTACCCCGAACTTGTGCACGGGCAGTCGCAGCATCCCGCGGCAAGGCTTGCCGGGTGACCGCCAAGATCCTCCGTGTTTCGTTTGGAGCCATTCAAGAACAAAGTACTCAAACCAAGACCCCGGTAAGAGGAGCTTGCCGGGAAGAGACAAGACCCCGGCAAGAGGAGCTTGCCGGGAAGGCCAACCACGGCACTTCAAGAAACTTGCCGCGATGCACCGCGCGTCCCGGCAAGGTCCGACGAGCGACAAGCTTTCGGACGCGACAAGACGACGGCCCCGACAAGGTACTTGTCGGGGGCCCGCTGCCACTCTGTACCCGCGCTCCAGCGCACCCGCCCGCGTGTCGCCATGAGGCTTTCTCAGGGACGCGTGGCGGGAGCCTGTGTAGCTAGGGGTACGCGGTGCAAGCGAAGATGAAGAGAAGGCCATCGTGGCAAACGGTGGCGCTCCTAACGGTCACTTTTTGCACTGTTTAGGCGACTCAGACGTGCATTCAATGACTTTGTCCCCTGCCGTCAGAGTTAGGTAGGGTGCACTGTGTCTACAGTAGCGGTAGCTGCACCTACCGCATCCTTTTCCATTTTTACCCTCCTAGTCTATGTTGCCACCTGTCGGTGACCCCTTGAGAGTATAAAAGGAGGCCCAGGCGCAACGTAGAGGGGGTTCGGCCCAGAGTCGGATCATTCGAAGCACCAAGAACACTGCCACGCTCGGTCTGGTAGCGTCCGTCCCTCCCGAGCAAGAACTCAATACAATCAGACAAGCAGCAGTAGGGTTTTACGCATCCGTGCGGCCCGAAGCTGGGTAAGCCGCTCGCATGTTTTCGCCTCGATCCGCTCTTCGTGCGACCTCCGCCCTCACCGAATCGAAAGGGACTCGGCCCGCCGGTCCCATAGGTGTTCGTGGATCAGCCATCCCCGGCATCTTTGGCGCGCCAGGTTTCAAATAACCCGGCGAACATCCCCTTTCATTAAAAAACATCCCACTCAGGTACAGTCCATAGAGGATGAAAAACATGAAAGAGAGGATTACAAGTTTTAGATGCAGCTAAGGCCCGAAGGCTTACAAACTAAAAAGATAAGATGCCCGTAATCCCTTTTCCTGTCCCTCTCTTCAGGAGGTAGGTCAAGGAGGCGAAAAGGGCAAAAGGGGCGCCTAGGCGAGCTACGGGTGCCAGAAGACACCAAGAGAACATCCCGGGGGCCGTCCGAAGGCTGGACGGTGATGGCGGCGCCGGAAGCGGGGCTCGAAGACGGGGCGGCAGGACGTCAGCACGCTGTCGAGGGCACCATGCCCTCCTACTCCGACCTGACGGCCTTGTCGCCAGCCCTCTTCCCCTTCCGCAGCTTCCCTACGCCAGCCGCCCAAGGAGACGACCCCGGGGAGTTCAAGGAGCCGGCGACACGGATGATGGGGTCACCGGTGCCGCGCATAGCGGCGCCCGACACCTAGTCGGACCCGCCATCCCGCCGCCCGCTACCCTCATCGTCGCTGTCGCTCTCCTCCTCGTCACTCTCGCTCGAGGGGGAGCCTTCACTGTCGGAGGAGCTGTCCACGCAGCACTTCGCCCGAGTGCCGAAGCACCCGAAGACCTTGACGGAGAGGAGATCGCCCTCCATCAACCTAAAATGGAGGGTAAACCCCTCCATCAGGCTGTGGATACGGGCGAACGTATTCCACCCTCGATCAAGATACATCACATTAGGGGCTGGGAATATAACGCGAACTCGCGTGCCGCTGATCCCACAGCCCCTCATGTGCAGTCTCTATGTCTCGGGCGGGTCCAACTCCATCACGCTCGCAAACGGAGCTGGAAGCCGGAGGCGACGACGAGGCGCCCGGCGTAGCCTGACGAAGAACTCGCAAGGGTCGTACCCTATGTGGACCGCCGTGGGGAGAGGAACCGCCGGCGGAGGCGAAGCTGGCGCGCTGCCCCGTCGGCCTCTTCCCCGAGCGCCTCGACCTCGTCCTCGACCTCGTCCACGACCTCGCCCCCTCCCTCTTCCCCTTATGGCTAGCTCTGCCACCACGGGAGAGGGAGAGGTGCGTTGTCTGGCGGCGACCCTCGCCGCCACCAATGAAGGGCCAGGGTTCCCTTTCTCCATGGCGAATGAGAGAAAGGGGAGCAGAAGCCGAAGAAAGGAGGAGATGAGGGAGTGCGGGCTTCTGTGCTCCCCTCCCGCTCTTTATAAAGGAGCGGGGTGGGGGCTCAGCCGCCCCGCTCAGCGAATCAAGGCACGGGAAGAGCAGGGAGTCGGGGCCGACCCGCTGCCTCTGCTCGCGACGGCCCCGTTTCCCGCTTCCACTGTCCGCGCCCCCTAGCGCATGGGAGCCGCGTGGCGAGGATGCAGAACCGAGGCGACGGATGAGGCGGCCTCGCCCCATCCCATGATCACGGGATGGGCGCCTCGAAAACCGCGCACCGGCCCCGTCCAGTAAATGCACCAACAGGAGGAGGGCGTGAACCGTCCCCTTCATCATGGCCTGACGCATGCTCGCGGGGCTTAGCCCCACGCACGCCGCCCACATCACCCACGACGCCGCGTTTGATGCGTGCCGTTCTGGGCGTGCGCGGTGGAAGCGGAGAGATATGCGGCGTGACCTAGGCCGCGCGTGCCCGTGCACTGTTTTGGGCCTGGCCCAACAGCGCTCGGCACCGTGTGTGGCCCAGGCCCGGGGGCTCCTGTCGGTGTACTAGAGTAGGGGTACCCTAGTACCCCGAACTTGTGCACGGGCAGTCGCAGCATCCCGCGGCAAGGCTTGCCGGGTGACCGCCAAGATCCTCCGTGTTTCCTTTGGAGCCATTCAAGAACAAAGTACTCAAACCAAGATCCCGGTAAGAGGAGCTTGCCGGGAAGAGACAAGGCCCCGGCAAGAGGAGCTTGCCGGGAAGGCCAACCACGGCACTTCAAGAAACTTGTCGCGATGCACCGCGCGTCCCGGCAAGGTCCGACGAGCGACAAGCTTTCGGACGCGACAAGACGACGGCCCCGACAAGGTACTTGCCGGGGGCCCGCTGCCACTATGTACCCGCGCTCCAGCGCACCCGCCCGCGTGTCGCCATGAGGCTTTCTCAGGGACGCGTGGCGGGAGCCTGTGCAGCTAGGGGTACGCGGTGGCAAGCGAAGATGAAGAGAAGGCCATCGTGGCAAACGGTGGCGCTCCTAACGGTCACTTTTTGCACTGTTTAGGCGACTCAGACGTGCATTCAATGACTTTGTCCCCTGCCGCCAGAGTTAGGTAGGGTGCACTGTGTCTACAGTAGCGGTAGCTGCACCTACCGCATCCTTTTCCATTTTTACCCTCCTAGTCTACGTTGCCACCTGTCGGTGACCCCTTGAGAGTATAAAAGGAGGCCCAGGCGCAACGTAGAGGGGGTTCAGCCCAGAGTCGGCTCATTCGAAGCACCAAGAACACTCCCACGCTCGGTCTGGTAGCGTTCGTCGCTCCCGAGCAAGAACTCAATACAATCAGACAAGCAGCAGTAGGGTTTTACGCATCCGTGCGGCCCGAAGCTGGGTAGCCGCTCGCGTGTTTTCGCCTAGATCCGCTCTTCATGCAACCTCCGCCCTCACCAAATCGAAAGGGACTCGGCCCGCCGGTCCCATAGGTGTTCGTGGATCAGCCATCCCCGGCACCGAGGCACCCCAAGGTAATATCCAAGGACAACCAAGAGCCTAAGCTTGGGTATGCCCCGGATGGCATCCCCTCTTTCGTCTTCCGGTAACTTTACTTGGAGCTATATTTTTATTCACCACATCATATGTGTTTTGCTTGGAGCGTCATTTTGTTTTATTTTGTTTTGCTTGCTGTTTGAATAATATCTCAAGAAATGAAATTCTTAAATGTTAGAGAGTCTTCACATAGTTGCATAATTATTCGACTACTCATTGATCTTCACTTATATCTTTCGGAGTAGTTTGTTGTTTGCTTTAGTGCTTCACTTATATCTTTTAGAGCACGACGGTGGTTTTATTTTGAAAAAATAGATGAACTCTCATGCTTCACTTATATTATTTTGAGTCTTTAGAACAGGATGGTAATTTGCTTTGGTTATGAATTCAGTCCTAATATGATAGGCATCCAAGAGGGATATAATAATGGGATAATTAGATTTATGCCCCTAGTTGTGTCCCACTCGTCTGTTTTACCCCTAATTTCCAAAAGTCACCAGTTCTGTCCAAGTCACTTTGCTCTTCTTATGTTTTTGCCCTTTGACCGTTTGACCGCCAGTTTGAAAACTTCATAACTAATTCATACTAAATCAGAAAAATGCAAATAAGATACCAGAATGTTCAGAAAAACATCACCTATATGTCAGTGTCATTTGCATTCATGAAAAAAGTGTTGGAAAGTGCACATCTGAGTTTTAGCTCTTTTGATACAACTATGAATAGTGAACTCTAAAAAAATTCAAAAAAATTCAAAAAAAATGGTGGAAAAGAACAACAAATGTTCTAAGTGCTTGCCAAGTTTCATAGGGGAACGACATTCATGGAAGTCGTGGCAAATAAATAATCAATTTTGGAGTGCTGATTGTTTTTTTTGCGGCGGCAACCACAAATGTTATTCCCTGATGAAACTTGGCAGGCACTTAAAACAATTGTAATTCTTTGCCACCAAATGTTTTTGATTTTTTTTATTTTTTATATTTTACTATTCATGGTGGTAGCATAAGAGCTAAAACTCGGATGGGCACTTTCCAACACTTTTTTCATCAATGCAAATGACACTGACATATAGGTGATGTTTTTCTGAACATTTTGGTATCTTATTTGCATTTTTCTGATTTAGTATGAATTAGTTATGAAGTTTTCAAACTGACGGTCAAACGGTCAAAGGGCAAAAGCATGAGAGGAGCAAAGTGACTTGGACAGAACCGGTGACTTTTGGGAATTAGGGGTAAAACAGACGAGTGGGACACAACTAGGGGTATAAATCTAATTATCCCTATAATAAAAACTTTCATATAAAATGCATTGAATACTATGATAAATTTGATACTTGATAATTGTTTTGAGATATAAAGGTGGTAATGTTAGAGTCATGCTAGTTGGGTAATTATGAAACTGAGAAATACTTGTGTTAAAGTTGGCAAGTCCCGTAGCATGCACGTATGGTGAACGTTGTGTGACAAAATTGAAGCATGGGGTGTTCTTTGATTGCCTTCCTTATGAGTGGATGTCCGGATCACGCGATGGTTAACTCCTACCAACCCTTCCCCTAGGAGCATGCATAGGAGTACCTTACTTCGAGGGCTAATAAACTTTTGCAGTAAGTATATGAGTTCTTTATGACTAAGATGAGTCCATGGATTATACACACTCTTACCCTTCCGCAACACTACTAGAAAAACAGCTATAGCCAATATGGACACTAATGGCCCACTATACATGTGGTGCGCCATTACTAAATAGTAATGGCACACCAAGTGTAGGTACACCATTAGTAACCAAAACAGTAATGGTGCACCAGGTGATAAGTGCGCAATTACTAAGTTTGACCAAGGTTTGACCCAGTCATACACATAGTAATGGCGCACTTTGTATAGGTGCGCCATTACTAAGTTGACATAATAATGGCGCACCTTTACAAAGTGCGCCATAACTATGTGTATGACTAGGTCAAACCTTGGTTTAACTTAGTAATGACGCACTTTGCATAGGTGCGCCATAACTATGTCAAACTTAGTAATGGCGCACCTTCATAAAGTGTGCCATTACTAACTTTGAGCAAGGTTTGACCAAGTCATACACATAGTAATGGCGCACTTTGTGAAGGTGTGTCATTACTAACTTTCTAGGTGGCCGAAAATTTCACCAAATGCACCCCCACCCCACCCCCCATGGACTGCCTTTTCAGTTTTAAAAAAATAAAAGAAAATGATGAAAATGTCAAAAAATAAATAAAAGAAAATAAGTTTCCCGTGTGATATGTGGTGTAGTTGTTGGGAAAATTTACAAATATGAATTTCGATTTTATTTGCAAAATCTCTCTATAATTTAGTAAAATGGGCATAACTTTTGCATACGAACTCGGATTAAAAAGTTTTTTATATGAAAAATCATCTACTCGAAAAGTTACATCCAAATTTTTAGAATCCCCCAAAACCTAACAGAATAAAAGATACGGGGCTTTTAAGATCTAGAGGGGGGAAAATGGAAAAAAAATTCAAACTTAGTAATGGCGCACCATTTGCGAGGTGCGCCACTAGTAACAGGAAAAAAATTTGATTTCGAATTTTTTTTGGAAAAAATGTTCAAAATATGATACGTAGTATGACCGGGAAGTGTGAAATATTTTTTCAAAATTTCATCACACTCATGAACATGAACAGAGTCCTAGACATCAACGAGGTTTAATAGGATTGATATGATAGATATATCAACAAGTGCCTGTTAAGTGAGCTGGTGCTAGGGTTGGATATAACTGAGAAGTTAAGCATGCTGGGGTTGGAGTGGTGTGAGGATGGATGACCTTCCGGGAAGTTTGCCCACGGAGTGCGATTTGACTTGAGATTAAGCATATTGACCCGAGATTAAGAAAAAAACAAAAAAAAATCTGAAAATAAAATTAGAAAAAATATTTGAAAAAAAAATTCTGAATTTTTTTTTTGAAAAAAAATGTGGTGCGCCATTACTAAGTCAGATAGTAATGGTGCACTTCTAGGCATAGTAATGGCGCACTATAGGTGCGCCATTACTATCTGTGATGGTAATGGCGCACCAAATGTGCGCCATTACTAACAGTTACTAATGGCGTGCTAGTAATGGGGCACCTATAGTGCGCCATTAATAGCCAAAATAGGTGCGCCATCAATAGCCTATTTTCTAGTAGTGCAATTTGCTAGCCTCTGTGGTACCGTGCATTGCCCTTTCTCACCTTGAGAGTTGGTGCAAACTTCGCCAGTGCATCCAAACCCCGTGATACGATACGCTCTATCACACATAAACCTCCTTATATCTTCCTCAAAACAGCCACCATACCTACCTATTATGGCATTTCCATAGCCATTCCGAGATATATTGCCATGCAACTTTCCACCGTTCCGTTTATTATGACACACATCATTATTGTCATATTGCTTTGCATGATCATGTAGTTGACATCGTATTTGTGGCAAAGCCACCATTCATAATTCTTTCATACATGTCACTCTTGATTCATTGCACATCCCGGTACACCGCCAGAGGCATTCATATAGAGTCATATTTTATCCTAATTATTGAGTTGTAATTCTTGAGTTGTAAATAAATAGAAGTGTCATGATTTCCATTAATAGAGCATTGTCCCATGTGAGGAAAGGATGATGGAGACTATGATTCCCCCACAAGTCGGGATGAGACTCCGAACTATACGAAAAATAAAAGAGGCCAAAGAAGCCCAAATAAAAAAAGAGAGGCCAAAGAAGCCCAAATAAAAAAAGAGAAAGAAAAAAATGAAAAAAATGAGAGAAAAAGAGAGAAGGGATAATGTTACTATCCTTTTACCAAACTTGTGCTTCAAAGTAGCACCATGATCTTCATGATAGAGTCTCCTATGTTATCACTTTCATATACTAGTGGGAATTTTTCATTATAGAACTTGGCTTGTATATTCCAGTGATGGGCTTCCTCAAAATGCCCTAGGTCTTCGTGAGCAAGCAAGTTAGATGCACACCCACTTAGTTTCTTTTGATGAGCTTTCATACATTTATAGCTCTAGTGCATCCGTTGCATGGCAATCCCTACTCCTCGTATTGACATCAATTGATGGGCATCTCCATAGCCTGTTGATTAGTCGCGTCAATATGAGACTTTCTCCTTTTTTATCTTCTCACATAATCCCTATCATCATACTCTATTCCATCCATAGTGCTATGTCCATGGCTTACACTCATGTCTTGCGTGAGGGTTAAAAAAGCTGAAGCGCGTTAAAAAGTATGAACCAATTGCTTGGCTGAAACTGGGGTTGTGCATGATGGGAGCATTTTGTGTGACAAAAATGAAGCATGGCCTAACTATATGATTTTGTAGGGATAAGCTTTCTTTGGCTATGTTATTTTGAGAAGACATGATTACTTTGTTAGTATGCTTGAAGTATTACTATTTTTATGTCAATATTAAACTTTCATCTTGAATCTAATGGATGTGAATATTCTTGCCACAATAATGAAGATTACATTGATAAATATGTTAGGTAGCATTCCACATCAAAAATTCTGTTTTTATCATTTACCTACTCGAGGACGAGCAAGAATTAAGCTTGGGGATGCTTGATACGTCTCCAACGTATCTATAATTTTTGATTGTTCCATGCTATTATATTATCTGTTTTGGATATTTAACGGGCTTTGTTATACACTTTTATATTATTTTTGGGACTAACCTATTAACCGGAGGCCCAACCCAAATTGTTGTTTTTTTTCCTATTTCAGTGTTTCGCAGAAAAGGAATATCAAACGGAGTCCAAACGGAATGAAACATTCGGGAGAATCATTTTTTGAACAAACGCAATCCAGGAGACTCGGAGTAGGCGTCAGGGGAGCAACGAGGTGGCCACGAGGGTCCAGGGCGCGCCCCCACCCTCTTGGGCCCCTCGTGGCTCCCCTGGCCGACTTCTTTCGCATATATATATATATACCCTAAAAACATCGAGGAGCACCATAGATCGGGAGTTCCACCGCCGCAAGCCTCTGTAGCCACCAAAAACCAATTAGGGCCCTGTTCCGGCACCCTGTCAGAGGGGGGATCCCTCATCGGTGTCCATCTTCATCATGCCAGCGCTCTCCATGACGAGGAGGGAGTAGTGCACCCTCGGGGCTGAGGGTATGTACCAGTAGCTATGTGATCTCTCTCTCTCTCATGTTCTTGATTTGGCACGATCTTGATGTATCGCGAGCTTTGCTATTATAGTTGGATCTTATGATGTTTCTCCCCCTCTACTCTCTTGTAATGGATTGAGTTTTCCCTTGAAGTAACCTTATCGGATTGAGTCTTTAAGGATTTGAGAACACTTGATGTATGTCTTGCATGGGATACCTTGGTGACAATGGGGTATTCTATTGATTCACTTGACGTGTGTTTTGGTGATCAACTTGCGGGTTCTGTGACCTTGGGAATCTATGTATAGGGGTTGGCACACATTTTCGTCTTGACTCTCCGGTAGAAACTTTGGCGCACTCTTTGAAGTTCTTTGTGTTGGTTGAATAGATGAATCTGAGATTGTGTGATGCATATCATATAATCATACCCACGGATACTTGAGGTGACATTGGAGTATCTAGGTGACATTAGGGTTTTGGTTGATTTGTGTCTTAAGGTGTTATTCTAGTACGAACTCAATGATAGATCGAACGGAAAGAATAGCTTCATGTAATTTTACTACGGACTCTTGAATAGATCCATCAGAAGGGATAACTTTGAGGTGGTTTCGTACCCTACAGTAATCTCTTCGTTTGTTCTCCGCTATTAGTGACTATGCAGTGACTCTTTGTTGCATGTTGAGGGATAGTTATATGATCCAATTATGTTATTATTGTTGAGACACTACAAAAAAAATACACTTGCATGATGATACATGTTTGTCACAGTAGGTCGCGTTTTTTGTCATGCATGTACATCCATGACGATTTTATGACAGAATCAAGATAGTCATACATGTGCTGTCGTAGAAGTGTTCCATGACATTACCAAAATTATCATCACAGAAGTGTCCACTTCCATGATGATAAATCGCGCATCATAGAAGTGCTTTCGTCAAGGGTGATCGACGTGTGGCATCCACCATAACGGAACGTCGTTAAGCTATCAGGTCCGGTTTTGGATCCAATAATCCGCTAACAGCCCCGACCAATGGGGTTTTTCCACATGTAAAATCAGCATTGGCTGGAGGAAACACGTGTCGGCTCACCGTTGGGACAGATGTCATCCACTCATTGGACCAAAGGCGCCTATGATACGCCGACACATGGCACGGCCAAACAGAGGCCCATTCCTGTGAAAAGGCCGGCCCATTTGACTTGGTCAAAAGATGGCGGGCCGGCCCAAGGAAAGCCTGTTAACGGCCTGTTCGCATATAGCCCATTTACAGCTCGCTAACCCAGGGCCCATTATGACCTATCCAAATTAGGCCCAGTAGCGTCATCTGGGCCATCCAATATGAGTCGAGCCCATTTTAAGCTTCGGCCCATGTATGGCCCATGACATCTTTCGGCCCATATGAGGCCCTTTGTAATTCTTGGCCCATTAACGGCGCGTGGTGAAACTGGCCCGTAATGAACAGTGTATCACTTTATACCCATTAACGGCCCGTTAATCCATTGGGCTGTTTGGAGCCCATGTTATCTTTCGGCCTTCTCAGGGCCCATTTATTCTTGGGCTCATTTCTAGCATTTTGTTACTTACGGCCGTTACTGCCATTTTCTACTGGTGGGCCAAATTCAGCCCGTGGTTACAGTCGGCCCGTTTGTGGCCCGTTAATACGTTGGGCCGTTTTCATAGCGTCATCAAATACGGCCTATTAATGACGGTCTGTTATGGTTGGCCCATGAATGGACGACTCTAACTCTAGCCCGTTTACGACCATAATGCAGTCTGTTATTGGCCCATGTTTGGTCAATCGATCATACGACCGTACAAAGCCCATTGATGATACGGCCCGTAGAAGGCCCATTGTTTCTACGCCCCGTAGAAGGCCCATTGTTTCTACGGCCCGTAGGAGGCCCAGTGTCACTACAGTAAATATGTAGCCCATGGTTATTGTGGCCTAGTTTAAAAATAGGTTATTGTGGCCACTAGCAAAACGCGGAAAAAAGAACTGCACTGACTACAAGCAAACAAATAAACAAGACAACAAGGAAATAAATAAGCAGCAAACTTATGCTAGGTGATACGTCCATTTTGCATCATGCTTTTATGTCAATATTTATTGCATTATGGGCTGTTATTACACATTATATCTCAATACTTATGGCTATTCTCCCTTATTTTACAAGGTTTACCATGAAGAGGGGGGATGCCGGCAGCTGGAATTCTGGCTGGAAAAGGAGCAAACGTTGCAAACCTATTCTGCACAAGTCCAAAAGACCTGAGACTCCACGAAACAACTTTTTAGATTTAATAAGAATTTTTGGGCAAAAGAAATAGGCCAGGGGGCCCACACCCAGTCCAGGAGACAGGGGCACCCCCCCTAGGGCGCGCCCCCTATCACCTGGGCTCCCTGGTGGGCCTCCGACGTCCATCTTCTACTATATAAACGGTTTTCCCTGGAAAAAAATCATGGGCAAGCTTACGGGGCAAAACTCCGCCGCCACGAGGCGGAACCTTGGGGGAATCAATCTAGGGCTCTGGCGGAGCTGTTCTGCCGGGGACACTTCCCTCCGGGAGGGGGAAATCATCACCAACGTCATCACCAACGATCCTCTCATCGGGAGGGGGTCAATCTCCATCAACATCTTCACCAGCACCATCTCATCTCAAGACCCTAGTTCATCTCTTGTATCTAATCTTGTATCAAAACCACAAATTGGTACTTGTGGGTTGCTAGTAGTGTTGATTACTCCTTGTAGTTGATGCTATTTGGTTTACTTGGTGGAAGATCATATGTTCAGATCCTTTACGCATATTATTACCCCTCTGATTATGAACATGAATATGCTTTGTGAGTAGTTACATTTGTTCCTGAGGACATGGGTGAAGTCTTGCTATTAGTAGTCATGTGAATTTGTTATTCGGTCGATATTTTGATGAGATGTATGTTGTCTCTCCTCTAGTGGTGTTATGTGAACGTCGACTACATGACACTTCACCATTACTTGGGCCTAGAGGAAGTCATAGGGAAGTAATAAGTAGATGATGGGTTGCTAGAGTGACAGAAGCTTAAACTCTACTTTATGCGTTGCTTCGTTAGGGGTTGATATGGACCCACATGTTTAATGTTGTGGTTAGGTTTACCTTAATACTCCTTTTTGTAGTTGCAGATGCTTGCAATAGGGGTTAATCATAAGTGGGATGCTTTTCCATGTTAGGGCAGTACCCAAGTGCCGGTCCACCTACATATCAAATTATCAAAGTACCGAATGCGAATCTTATGAACGTGATGAAAACTAGCTTGACGATAATTCCCAATGTGTCCTCGGGAGCTCCTTCTTCATTATTAGTATTTGTCCAGGCTTATCCTTTGCTACATAAAGGATTGGGCCACCTTGCTGCACTTTATTTACTTTATTTACTTTTTTCTCGTTACTATTTATCTTATCACAAAACTATCTATCACCTACTATTTTAGTGCTTGCAGAGAAAACCTTACTGAAAACCGCTTATCATTTCCTTCTGCTCCTCGTTGGGTTCGACACTCTTGCTTATTGAAAGGACTACGATAGATCCCCTATACTTGTGGGTCATCAAGACTATTTTCTGGCGCCATTGCCGGGGAGTGTAGCGCTCTTGGTGAGTGGAACTTGGTAAGGAAACATTTATATAGTGTGCTGACATTTTCTGTTACTTGTCACTATGGAAACTAATCCTTTGAGGGGCTTGTTTGGGGTATCTTCACCCCAACCAGAAGAGCAAAGAGATTCTCCTCAACCTACTGAACCTTATGAAAATATTCACTTTGAGATTCCTTCGGGTATGATAGAAAAACTGCTAGCTAATCCTTTTGCAGGAGACGGAACATTGCATCCCGACTTACACCTTATCCTTGTGAATGAAGTTTGTGGATTATTTAAGCTTGCAGGTATTCCCGATGATGTTGTCAAAAGGAAGGTCTTCCCTTTATATTTGAAGGAAGATGCAATAACAGGGTATAGGCTGTGTGATGATACAAGATATTGGAATTATAAGCGATTGAAGCTGGAATTTCACCAGAAGTTCTATCCTATGCATCTTGTTCATCGTGATCGTAATTACATATATAATTTCTGGCCTCACGAAGGAGAAAGCATCGCTCAAGCTTGGGGGAGGCTTAAGTCAATGTTGTATTCATGCCCCAATCATGAGCTCTCTCGGGAAATGATTATTCAGAATTTTTATGCTCGGCTTTCTCTTGATAATCGCAACCTTCTTGATACTTCCTGTGCTGGTTCCTATATGCTGAAGACTATTGATTTCAAATGGGACTTATTGGAAAAAATTAAACTCAACTCTGAAGATTGGGGTTCCGACGATGGTAAGGAGTCAGGTATGACACCTAAGTTTGATTGTGTTAAATCTTTCATGGATACCGATGCTTTCCGTAGATTTAGCTCTAAGTATGGACTTGACTCTGAGATAGTAGCTACTTTTTGTGAAACTTTTGCTACTCACGTTGATCTCCCTAAAGAGAAGTGGTTTAAATATAATCATCCTGTTGAAGTGAAAGTAGTTGCACCTATTACAGTCGAAGAGAAGACTATTACATATAGTGATCCTATTATTCCTACTGCTTACGTTGAAAAACCTCCTTTTCCTGTTAGGATAAAAGATCATGCTAAAGCTTCGACTGTTGTTCGTAAGAGCAATGTTAGAACTTATACACCTCCTGAGCAAATGAAAGTTGAACCTAATGTTGTTATTGTTAAAGATCTCTTGTCTGATAATATTGATGGGCATGTTATTTATTTCTGTGATGAAACTGCTAGAATTGCCAAACCTTGTGCTAAAGGTAAACATAGACCTGTGGTAGGCATGCCTGTTATTTCTGTTAAAATAGGAGATCATTGTTATCATGGCTTATGTGATATGGGTGCTAGTGCTAGTGCAATACCTATTGACTTATACAAAGAAATTAAGCATGATATTACACCTGCTGAGTTAGAAGATATTGATGTAACAATTAAACTTGACAATAGAGATACTATTTCACCAATGGGAATTGTTAGAGATGTTGAAGTCTTGTGTGGGAAAACTAAATATCCTGCTGACTTTCTTGTTCTTGGCTCCCCACAAGATAGCTTTTGTCCTATTATATTTGGTAGACCCTTCTTGAACGCCATTAATGCTAGGATAGATTGCAAAAACGATGTAGTTACTATTGGTCTAGGTGATATGTATCATGAGTTCAACTTTTCTAAATTTCGTAGACAACACCGTGAAGAGGAACCATCTAGTAAGGATGAAATTATTGGTCTTGCTTCCATTGCTGTTCCTCCAACTGATCCATTAGAACAATATTTGCTAGACCATGAAAATGATATGTTTATGATGGAAAGGGAAGAAATAGATGAAGTGTTCCTTAAACAAGAACCTATGCTGAAACATAACCTTCCCATTGAAATTCTTGGGGATCCCCCTCCACCCAAGGGTGATCCCGTGTTTGAACTCAAACCATTACCTGGTAATCTTAAGTACGCTTATTTTGATGAAAAAGAAATATATCATGTTATTATTAGTGCTAACCTTTCAGAGAAAGAAGAACAAAGATTATTGAAAACTCTGAAGAAGCACCGAGCTGCTATTGGATATACTCTAGATGATCTTAAGGGCATTAGTCCCACATTATGTCAACACAAAATCTCAGTGGAGAAAGATGCCAAACCAGTTAGAGATCCTCAAAGACGATTAAATCCCAAAATGAAGGAAGTGGTAAGAAAGGAGATACTAAAACTTCTTGAGGCAGGTAATATTTATCCCGTTGCTGATAGTGAATGGGTAAGCCCTGTCCATTGTGTCCGCAAAAAGGGAGGTACCGTTGTTCCTAATGATAAAGATGAATTCATTCCGCAAAGAATTATTACAGGTTATAGGATGGTAATTGATTTCCATAAGTTAAATAAAGCCACTAAGAAAGATCATTACCCTTTACCTTTTATTGATCAAATGCTAGAAAGGCTATCCAAACACACACATTTTTGCTTTCTAGATGATCATTCTGGTTTCTCTCAGATACCTGTTTCAGCGGGGGGTCAATCTAAAACTACTTTTACTTGCCCTTTTGGTACCTTTGCTTATAGACGTATGCCTTTTTTGGTTTATGTAATGCACCTTCTACCTTTCAAATATGCATGATGGCTATATTTTCTGATTTTTGTGAAAAGATTTGTGAGGTATTCATGGATGACTTCTCCGTCTATGGATCCTCTTTTGATGATTGTTTGAGCAACCTTGATCGAGTTTTGCAGAGATGCGAAGACACTAGTCTCGTCCTGAATTGGGAAAAGTGTCACTTTATGGTTACTGAAGGCATTGTCTTGGGGCACAAGATCTCCGAGAGAGGTATTGAAGTTGATAAAGCCAAAGTTGATGCTATTGTAAAGATACCATGTCCCAAGGACATAAAAGGTATAAGAAGTTTCCTTGGTCATGCCGGTTTTTATAGGAGGTTCATTAAGGACTTTTCTAAAATCTCTAGGCCTCTGACTAATTTATTGCAAAAAGATATTCCTTTTGTCTTTGATGATGATTGTGTAGAAGCATTTGAAACACTTAAGAAGGCTTTGATCACTGCACCTGTTGTTCAGCCACCTGATTGGAATTTACCTTTTGAAATTATGTGCGATGGTAGTGATTATGCTGTAGGGGCTGTTTTAGGGCAAAGAGTCGATAAGAAATTGAATGTTATCCAGTATGCTAGTAAGACTCTTGATACTGCCCAGAGAAATTATGCTACCACTGAAAAAGAATTCTTAGCAGTTGTGTTTGCATGTGATAAGTTTAGACCTTATATTGTTGATTCCAAAGTTACTATTCACACTGATCATGCTGCTATTAAATACCTTATGGAAAAGAAAGATGCTAAGCCTAGACTCATTAGATGGGTTCTCTTGCTCCAAGAATTTGACTTGCATATTATTGATAGAAAGGGAGCTGAGAACCCCGTTGCAGACAACTTGTCTAGGCTAGAGAATGTTCTTGATGACCCACTACCTATTAATGATAGTTTTCCTGATGAACAATTAGCGGTTGTCAATGCTTCTCGTACTGCTCCTTGGTATGCTGATTATGCTAATTACATTTTTGCTAAATATATACCTCCTAGTTTCACATACCAGCAAAAGAAAAAGTTCTTTTATGATTTAAGACATTACTTCTGGGATGATCCACACCTTTATAAAGGAGTAGATGGTATTATTAGACATTGTGGTGCATGAGCATGAACAGGAACAAATCCTACGCAAGTATCACTCCGAATCCTATGGAGGACACCACGCTGGAGATAGAACTACACACAAGGTACTACAATCTAGTTTTTATTGGCCTACTCTTTTCAAAGATGCTCGTAATTTTGTCGTATCTTGTGATGAATGTCAAAGAATAGGTAACATTAGTAGACGTCAAGAAATGCCTATGAATTATTCTCTTGTTATTGAACCGTTTGATGTATGGGGCTTTGATTATATGGGACCTTTTCCTGCCTCCAATGGTTATACACATATTTTAGTTGTTGTTGATTATGTTACTAAGTGGGTAGAAGCTATTCCAACTAGTAGTGCTGATCATAACACTTCTATTAAAATGCTTGAAGAAGTTATTTTTCTGAGGTTTGGAGTCCCTAGATATCTTATGACTAATGGTGGTTCACACTTTACTCGTGGTGCTTTCCGTAAGATGCTTGCTAAGTATGATGTCAATCATAGAATTGCATCTCCTTATCACCTGCAGCCTAGTGGTCAAGTAGAGTTGAGCAATAGAGAGCTCAAATTAATTTTGCAAAAGACTGTGAATAGATCTAGAAAGAATTGGTCCAAAAAACTTGATGATGCATTATGGGCCTATAGAACTACATACAAAAATCCTATGGATATGTCTCCATATAAGATGGTTTATGGAAAAGCATGTCATTTACCTCTTGAACTTGAACATAAAGCATATTGGGCTGTTCAAGAGCTCAATTATGACTTCAAACTTGCCGGTGAGAAAAGGTTATTTTATATTAGCTCACTTGATGAATGGAGAACCCAAGCATATGAGAATGCCAAGCTTTTCAAATAAAAAGTCAAACGCTGGCATGATAAGAGGATACAGAAGCGTGAGTTTAACGTAGGAGATTATGTGTTATTGTTCAACTCTCGTTTAAGATTTTTTGCCGGAAAACTTCTCTCAAAATGGCAAGGTCCCTACGTTATCGAGGAGGTCTATCGTTCTGGTGCTATAAAAATCAACAACTTCGAAGGCACAAACCCGAGGGTGGTAAATGGTCAAAGAATTAAACATTATATTTCAGGTAATCCTATCAATGTTGGAACTAATATTATTGAAACCATAACCCCTGAGGAATACATAAGAGACACTTTCCAGAACGTTCTAGACTCCGAAAAGGCATAGGTATGTGGTACGGTAAGTAAACCAACTCCAAAACAACTCTAATGGCAATTTTTATCAGTTTTGGATTATTTAAGGATTTTAGGAAGAAATAAGTAGTCCGAAAGGGACATGAAGCTCCCACGAGAGAGGAGGCCCCCCCCCTGTAGGGCGCGCCCCCCTGTCTCGTGGGCACCTCGTGTGCACCTCGTGTGCCTCCCGGACTCCGTTTTCTTGTATGTTATGTATTTTGGTCGGTAAAAATTCATTATATATACTCCCGAAGGTTTTGACCACTGTATCACGCAAATATCCTCTGTTTTCGTTTCGAGCTGTTCGTGTTGCAGATTTGGAACAAGATGTCTTCCCAGGATTCGGAGGGAGAGAGCTACACGGCTGATTATATTGCGAACCCAAAAGTATATGGGGATGTGGAACATTATGGCTGGACCACAGAGGAAGAAGAAGACTATGATCCAAATAGGAAGGAGGAGACAAGCTCCGAGGAAGAGGACGATCCACTGCCTCAACCCGGTGATATGCATGTGGAGTTCAAGAAGTCAAGCCTCCCTAAGTTCCAATCTATCCCACCACGGTTTTTGCAGGACAGCAAGGCAGCACTATGCAAAAAGATAATGAAACTTGAGCTCGAGAATGACGATCTGAGGGAGGAAAATTTTAGTCTCAGACGCAAGCTAGAGAAGAAAAGTGCAACAACTCCTACTTCACCACCTCCGAAGAAATAATCACATGAGTATGGGCACTCCCCTTGGCAACTGCCAAGCTTGGGGGAGGTGCCCCGGTATCGTATCACCATCACACTCCTATCTTTACCGCTTTATTCAGTTCGATCCTTTTAGTAGTATCTTGATCTATTAGTAGTTGAAGTTTTGATATCAAGTAGTTTTGAGTTTTGCTTTGTGATCCCTTTATATAATCGAGTCCGTGTGCTATCTATAATAAAGATTAGTGTTGAGTCAAGGGCTTTGCTATGTTGCTATGATCTTGAGAAAGTAGAAAGAACAAAAGAGTTCATATTGATCTTATGGATAGTGATAACTTCACACATAGAAAGTATGAGGCATAAAAATTGTTGAGAGTTGATGAACGTAGCCTTGGTCATCGTTGCAATTAATAGGAAGTGATAAGGAAAGAGGGGTTCACATATAAATATATTATCTTGGACATCTTTTATGATTGTGAAGCACTCATTACGTATGACATGCTAAAAGAAGTTGACGTTGGACAAGGAAGACAATATAATGGTTTATGTTTTCCGACATCTCAGTTAAAGTATATTGTCATTGACCTTCCAAACATGTTGAGCTTGTCTTTCCCCCTCATGCTAGCCAAATTCCTTGCACCAAGTAGAGATACTACTTGTGCTTCCAATTATCCTCAAACCCAGTTTTGCCATGAGAGTCCACCATACCTACCCATGGATTGAGTAAGATCCTTCAAGTAAGTTGTCATCGGTGCAAGTAATAAAAATTGCTCTCTAAATATGTATGACTTATTAGTGCAGAGAAAATAAGCTTTGTATGAACTTGTTGTGGAAGTAACAAAAGCGACGGATTGCATAATAAAGGTCCACAGACAAGGGGCAATATAAAGTGACGTTCTTTTGCATTAAGATTTCGTGCATCAACCCTAAACGCACATGACAACCTTTGCTTCCCTCTGCGAAGGGCCTATCTTTTACTTTATATTTTTACTTTATGCTTGAGTCAAGGTGATCCTCACCTTTCCCCTTTTCATTTTATCCTTTGGCAAGCTCCTCGTGTTTGAAAGATCATGATGCATATATTCAATTGGATGTAAGTTGGCATAGGCTATTATTGTTGACATCACCTAAAGGTGAATATGTTGGGAGGCAACACAATAAGCCCCTAACTTTCTCAGTGTCCGGCTGAAACTCTATAACCACAAATATTGCGTGAGTGTTAACAATTATAGGGGACTACGAGATAGTTGAGTATGTGAGCTTGCTGAAAAGCTCTATTATTGACTCTTTCTGATGTTACAATAAATTGCAATTGCTTCAATGACTGAGATTATAGTTTGTTAGTTCCCAATGAAGTTTTTGAACCATACTTGACATTGTGAATTGCTTATTACTTGAACATAGGAAATCATATGACAAAATCCATATATGTTGCTGTTATTAGAATGATCATGATGCCCTCATGTCCGTATTTTATTTTTATTGACACCTCTATCTCTAAACATGTGGACATATTTTTCGATCTCGGCTTCCGCTTGAGGACAAGCGAGGTCTAAGCTTGGGGGAGTTGATACGTCCATTTTGCATCATGCTTTTATGTTAATATTTATTCCATTATGGGCTGTTATTACACATTATATCTCAATACTTATGGCTATTCTCCCTTATTTTACAAGGTTTACCATGAAGAGGGGGGATGACGGCAGCTGGAATTCTGGCTGGAAAAGGAGCAAACGTTGGAAACTATTCTGGACAACTCCAAAAGACCTGAGACTCCACGAAACAACTTTTTAGATTTAACAAGAATTTTTGGGCAAAATAAATAGGCCTGGGGGCCCACACCCTGTCCAAGAGATAGGGGGGCGCCCTCCCTCCCTAGGGCGCGCCCCATATCTCCTGGGCTCCCTGGTGGGCCTCCTATGTCCATCTTCTGCTATATAAAGGGTTTTCCCCTGGAAAAAATCGTGGGAAAGCTTACGGGACGAAACTCCGCCGCCACAAGGCGAAACCTTGGCGGAATCAATCTAGTGCTCTGGCGGAGCTGTTCTGCCGGGGACACTTCCCTCCGGGAGGGGGAAATCATCACCAACGTCATCACCAACGATCCTCTCATCAGGAGGGGGTCAATCTCCATCAACATCTTCACTAGCACCATCTCATCTCAAAACCCTAGTTCATCTCTTGTATCCAATCTTGTATCAAAACCACATATTGGTACCTATGGGTTGCTAGTAGTGTTGATTACTCCTTGTAGTTGATGCTATTTGGTTTACTTGGTGGAAGATCATCTGTTCAGATCCTTTATGCATATTATTACCCCTCTGATTATGAACATGAATATGCTTTGTGAGTAGTTACGTTTGTTCCTGAGGACATGGGTGAAGTCTTGCTATTAGTAGTCATGTGAATTTGGTATTCGTTCGATATTTTGATGAGATGTATGTTGTCTCTCCTCTAGTGGTGTTATGTGAACGTCGACTACATGACACTTCACCATTACTTGGGCCTAGAGGAAGGCATTGGAAAGTAATAAGTAGATGATGGGTTGCTAGAGTGACAGAAGCTTAAACCCTAGTTTATGTGTTGCTTCGTTTGGGGTTGATATGGACCCATATGTTTAATGTTGTGGTTAGGTTTACCTTAATACTCCTTTTTGTAGTTGCGGATGCTTGCAATAGGGGTTAATCATAAGTGGGATGCTTGTCCATGTTAGGGCAGTACCCAAGTGCCGGTCCACCCACATATCAAATTATCAAAGTACTGAACGCGAATCTTATGAACGTGATGAAAACTAGCTTGACGATAATTCCCAATGTGTCCTCGGGAGCTCATTCTTCATTATTAGAATTTGTCCAGGCTTATCCTTTGCTACATAAAGGATTGGGCCACCTTGCTGCACTTTATTTACTTTATTTACTTTTTGCTCATTACTATTTATCTTATCACAAAACTATCTATCACCTACTATTCCAATGCTTGCAGAGAAAACCTTACTGAAAACCGCTTATCATTTCCTTCTGCTCCTCGTTGGGTTCGACACTCTTACTTATCAAAAGGACTACGATAGATCCCCTATACTTGTGGGTCATCACTAGGCTATCATGGCTATTACACATATTACATCCACTGGGCATCAAAGTTCGCCACCAGCGCAAATAAACGCGCCAACAAAATAATATACAAAATTGAGAGCACTTTAGAAGGCACTAGGCCTGGCCAGGACGGGCCCCCCAAACAGCCGAACAAGCTGATTAGACCTCAGTTGTGTCAACGGTAGATGCATCACCCGTAGTTGTATGGCATGATGGTGCACAAGGCAGTCCTCTGACATCTTTATTACATCTTTGACTTCAAGTCGGAGCCAAGCTAAAGCAAGCCTTTTTGCTTTAAGTTGAGACTGAAGAAGTTGAAGTGATTGAGGCAGCGACTGCACAGAGGTTGTCTCACACCTACTGGTGAGTAGCTTCCACTCACTGTCTTCATCAAGACATGACCTTGGGGTCATCTCGCTGTCCTCAAGATGGTTTGGCTCACTATCTTCCCTAAAGCTCTGCCTGGGATAAGAGATACGACTCTGAAAGAGAAACAAGGAGACACGTAACAGGTTTCACAATTATATAAGCAAATAAATGGATCTGTTCTACATAAGGAACATGTTTTTACAACTACAATTTGAAACTGGTAGTTGTTGCAAACATCCAATCAGATGTAAACAGCAAAGCAAACAGCAGTGGAGGAAATGATGCCTATCTAAATATATACTAGAACAAAGTTTGAAGGCTTGGGAAGGATGAACTTACATTACATGTTAACACGGGATGGACAAAGCCCTTCTCAATGTCGATGGAAGGATATTCAAAAAATTCCCCAAAGAAAATTCTTTATAAGCGTTGCCATTATTCTACATTTTGCAAAGAGTAAATATAGATCAAATAATATTGGAAGAAACAGAGGATAACGAAGCTTAGGTGCAGACTGATGATACATAATCAAATAGCAATTAATGAAGTACAACGTTACAAGGCAAAAGGGAGAGAGGTACTGACAAGAGTAATGCAGAGCCCAGTATTGTTGTGAGATCGTATGATCCTTTGAGCAAGGAAATTCATCTGAAATTAGTTTTCATACAAGAGAGAAGGTAAGGCAGATGCAGAAATTTAGGAGTTTAAATTTTGAATTGATATCATAGACAGTACCTGACGCTCGGCTCTCAGCAGTTCTAATAGGGGTTTGGCCACTAGAGTAGGGGTAAAGTGTGGTACAGTTGGACCTGTGTTTTCTGTGGCTACTGATCTATCCGATTTAACATGTATCACTACCTTTTACAAATACCTAGTTTGTACTCCTTGAGGATCTGCACTCACCCTCTTCCTTTTGGACATCTATTACGAAAGAACAACATTTGATTGGAAAAACATAGTGTGACGACACATGGAATAGGTACAGAAAATGGATAGGTATGGCATATACTCATATATGATGCTTAAACTAAGCAGATGGTGTAACAAAGTAGAAGTAATGCAAGAGGTCAGATGCAAAATATGTGCGACCAATACAACCTTGCCAAGTTAGAGCAAGCACCTTGATGGGTGAATAAGATAGGCCATTCTCCACCATGCCAAGTTCGTTAGCCAGTGGATTGTTCCGCAATATTCCTCTCGTGCACCCATTCTCATATTCATTTTGACAATGTTCAATATCTGACATGCATGAAAACATAAAAACAAGTGAGATTATCTTTGTAATGCAGAAGTGATTCTAATCCAATATTGCCTCCCTATAAACCCCTTTGTGCTATCTCTGCGATTCTTTTAAGAGATGTCATGCATGCTGTAATTTGGTGCGTGCATTAATATAATGTGGCCTACTACTCAAAATATGAGAGCTCCAGAAGTGATGACACTTCACAGATGACAGCTTCAACATATAGTAAAGAAGAACAAGTCAACCTGACCTGACAGATTCAAAATATACTAAGGGAGAACAACTCGACCTGACCAGTCGACCGCAAGAGAAGAGGATCATCTTAAAGAAGAGCAGAAGAGCAAGCAGATTGAAGATATTACAAGTCTTTCAATACAATGTCGGTTGGCCACCCATGATGAACCAGAGCGCACAGAGAAATGCTATTCTTTCATGTCTCTCCATATGTGGCTCACATGCATTTCGGAACTAAAGTAGGAACATTTAGCTGACCAATTACACATCTCTCAGTTTTACTAATATTAGCATAATATCATATATGAATTTGTACAACTAAGCTTGTTTAGCTCGATGGGTGGAGCAGTGCTATTACGACACAAACCACGTAGGCTGATCGTGGTCATCATAAAATGGGGAAACCATAAGCATGATGAGTACAGTGTCCATGGCAGTGGGATGGCAGATCTGAAGCTGCAATCCGCGCAAAGGGTAGTTAGCAACCGATGTTTGCTTTGAAATAACAACTAAGATTTGGTATGGACAAGAAAGTACGATCAATAAGCGACAAAGAAATGCAATTCTGCTGTCTCTCTATATGTTGCGACATGCATTTGGAAACTCAAGTGGGACCTTTAGCTAACCAATTAAATATGTCTGTTAACTAATATTAGTATCATATCACAATCATATTTGAACAACCAAGCTTTTGAATTTTGAGTGTTGCGTTGTTTGGCTTGAAGGGTGGAGTAATGCTAGTACGACAGAAAGCGCCTACGCAGGTCATAGTAGAGTAGATAAAAGGGGAAAACCCTAAGCATCAAGAGAAAAATCAGGAAAATGGAACTAGCTGGACCACTGGGTGGCGCACATGCTTTTCGAAACGAATATAGGAACATTAGGTGACCAATTAAACGTTCTCTGTTTTAGTGAGATGAGCATCATATCAGATTCGTATTTCAACACGTAAGCTTTGGGTTGAGGTCTTGAGGAGCAGTGCTAGCACGACACGAAGCACCTACGATGATGGTAGAGAATATAAAGGGGGGAAACCATAAGCTTTACGAGTATAGTGTCCGTGCCATGGCGGATCTGAAGGTGCAAACCAGACAAAGCGACTTCGCAACCAATGTTTGCTTTCAACTAGCCACTACGATTTGGTACGGACAAGAAAAGTACAGTAAAGAAATTACGATCTATTTTCCGAGTGAGATCAATAACTTAAGCACATATGGGAGAGTACCACCTCTCTGGCGACGCCGTGTAGGCCTCTACTAATACGTGAGGGTGCTGTGGGTGCGATGGCTGTCGGCGGAAGGGAAGAAGACTTTAGACGGTAGACAGCCGGGTCGGGGGATAAATCTTGTTGCCGTGGATGAGGCGGCCATAGGAGCAGCAACGGCAAGGTGGACGACGGCACCGATGAAGCGAGAGGACGCGATGAAAGGACCCTGGTCTAGCGCCGTGGAAGAGAGACGTCCATCTCTTACAGTGGACGACGGGGTAGGGGTAGCGGCTCCGGCAAGGTGGAGGATGGGGTGGCGGATGGAGGAGGCTGGCCGCAGTGGGGAAATGGAGGGGAAGGGGGATCTCAAACTTTGGACTCACTTCTCTGAAATGGAGGGTCGGGGTTAGGACAGTAATCTCGCATCTCCCAAATATTTGCCGGTAACTATTTCGGGCAAGGAGAGGGTGTTTTGCTGCGCACGGTTGGCGCCCAAGGTGTATGAAAGGACTGACAGGTAGGGTGGTTGTTTCACGTCTGAGGGAAGTTACGAATCTGCCCCTATTTAAAATATTAGCCTACATCGATTTCGGAAGAGGAGAGTTTGTTTTGCCGCCCACCGTGTATGAATGGTGTCGGTGTCCAAAAGTAGGGGCTCTGCTTTTGACCCCTTTACTTGTGCACGGGCAGTCAGAGCCTCCCGCCACGGCCACGCATAACATGGCAGGAAAGGGGAGCCGGAGAGAAGCCGAAGCCATGAGGACGACCGAAGCAACAACAAGGACCAAGGCCACAAAGATCAGATAGGCGTAGCAGGTTCCCCGGCAAGGACTCTTGACGGGGCAGCCTCAGTAGCCCCGGCAAGACCCCTGGCAGGGTAGCTCGCCCACGCCAACTGAAGTGAGCCACCCTTGAGCCCACCAGTGCTCGACAAAAGCGTTGGGATAGGGCTCGGGAGGCACCTCCGTGGTGGCATGCAGCTGCCGACCCAACTAGTTGGGCAGGCACCTGCGTGGCAACATGCAAACCTTCGTGGAGGCTCCACCACCGTGCCACCTCAGCTGCCTACCTGCCTACATGGAACCACATGCACCGCTGGCCAGGGGCACGTGTCGGAGCGAGGAGGATCGGCGACGGACAGGACGGGCCTCGCCCCCGTCCCCGATAAAGCAAAGGGACACCTAAGCCTCACATTAAATGTGTCTTGTCCTGTAATACTAGCGATAAACTCGCAGTACTGTAGCACTTTCCACCTCCTGTGTGCCACTGTGGCAGCCCCTTTCACCTATAAAAGGAGGCCCATGGCACACACAGAGGGGATTCGGCTCTTTGGAACCTCGCAGCACATAGAGCTAGTTCAAGAGTTCAAGAACAATAATACATCCACCAAAGCAGGATCGTAGGGTTTTACGCATCTTTGTGGCCCGAACCTGGGTAAATCCCTCTGTGTCATCTGCTAGTCCTGCCCTCCTCCTGATCCCCGCGCCCCGCAACCGTAGAAAGGATTCCAGTGATCCCATAGGTGTCGTTTCCCACCGACATCTTTGGCGCGCCAGGTAGGGGGGCGCGCAATTGTGAGGATCTAGCCTAGCGGTCGACCTAGCTATTCTTCATCGCCATGGCTCCAAAGAAGAAGACGACCACGGCGATCGGTTCGTCCGGGACTGGATTGGTACCGGCGCGGACCAGCAGCGGGCCAGTCGCGGAGAGAACCCGCGGCGCGGCCTGCGAACATCTACATCACCCCGCTGGTCCCGGCCTGGCAAGTGGCACCGTTCGCACGCCAGGCGACGAGCCACCAGTCGCGGGCTCCAGAGGTGGAGTCGGGCCCCCCGCAGGCGGCACCGGGCCCCCCAGGGGTGCCGCCGTCCCGCCAGGCGGCGGCACGGCGACCTCCAAAACGCCAACACCGGCGCCCACGGCGCGCTCCTCTCAGGTTGTGCGTGATGAGCAGTGTCACCCTGCCGGTGACCCTGCGCGCCGCCCTGGCAAGAGTCCCGTGCGTCCATCACATGAAGAAGAGGGCCAGCATGCGCGCCGAGGTGCTGGCGGAGGTGGCGAACGGCTGCGGAGCCGTGACGCAGCTCCTTCTAACGTGGTTAGGAGTCGAGGCGCATCGCGGTCCACCCAGCTTTCGCCGCCGACCACACCAGTGGAAGCCCTAGCGCGCAACTGCTCCTCGATTTCCCTCCCGCCGTGGAGAAGCTTGGCGAATGGAGGGCCACGGTCCGGAGCCTCGTTGGCATCGCCAACAATGATGAGTTGCGGTCGACGAACACGTAGGCCGTCGCTCCACCGGGCCACCGCATGCCAGCGGAGACCGTGCTAGAGGCGATGCAGCCACGGTGCACTCCCCTCCCCCGTCCCGACCGCCCCGGGCGTCGGTTCGTCGCGACAACACTCGTGATGATATTTCCATCGCGTCATCTGACCCGCGAACCAACCGCGATCAGCACCAAGTCCTTCGGGAGCAGGCTCATGAGGACGCTCGAACTACGGTCGAGCGCCAACATGACGCGCACCACCAGTCGGACAGGCGGGCAGGGCCCGCTGCGGACCACCCAGCGCCGGGAGGCTACAGTGGCCTACCTTACGAGGTGGGTTGTCCGGCTTTCACCCGTGAGCTGCGGCAGTACCAGTGGCCCTCCCACCGCACCTTCAAACCCGACGTCGGTGAGAAGTACAATGGCAAAACTCACCCGTCTGAGTTCCTCAGCATCTACACCATCGCGATGCAAGCTGCTGGGGCCCGTGACGATAAGGTGCTCGCCAACTACTTCCCATTGGCACTCAAGCCTAATGTTATGTCATGGCTAATGCACTTGCCGGTGGATTCCATCTCTTCTTGGGCGGACCTGTGCCACGAGTTTGTTGGCGCCTTTACCGGAGGTCACCAAGCTCATGGCCAGGCGAGTGATTTACACATCATCCCCCAGAAGGAAGGAGAAAACCTGCGCAAGTACATCCAGAGGTTCAGCCGAGTGCAGTACAACATCCCCGACGTTCATCCTGCCACTGTGATCAGTGCGTTCCATCAGAACATGCGCAATCGCAAGATGCTAGAAGAGCTGGCGATGAACAAGGTTAAGGATGTGGCCGAGCTCTATGTTCTGGCTGATCGATGCACCCGTGCTGAGGAGGGAAGGAAGTACCCCGGCGAAGACGCCGGCGCAGAAACCGACTCCACAGATAACACCGCCACCCGTGCAAAGAAGGGTCGGCGCCGTAACAGGAAACGCAGAAGCAAGACCGTGCTTGCCTTCGAGGGATCCGATGATACCGGTGCCACCAAGAAACCCAAAGCAAGTGACCACGGCAAGGAGGTTGTCCGGTGTGCCGCTTGCTGGGCCTTGGCAGCTGCCGATAAGCCAGGAGGCTCCGACAAGCAGTATTGCAAGATCCACCCCACCAAGGGCCATGATCTCCAAAACTGCCGGCAGGTAGAGCTGCTCGCCGAGAAGCAGAAAGCCGAGTATGAGCAGCAGGACAAGGAGAAAGGCCCAGATGGTGCCGAGGGATCCGACAAGAAACGTGGCGGCCAAGGAGGCCGCCGCGGCAAGGATAATCAGCAAGAGAGGCCCGCCCAGGGCCGCGACAAGAAGCAGGAAGACGATGATCATGACGAGGACAACGAGTCCGGCGACCACGAGTTTCAGAAAGCCACAGAAGCCATGTGCGTCGATGGCGGCGCCTTGCTGCATACATCCCACCACCAACTCAAGCAGTGGGCGCGCGAGATCACGGCGGTGGAGCCATCGTTTGACGCACGGAAGCCGCTGAAATGGTCCAGCACACTCATCATCTTCGACACCGACGACCACCCTGACCACACCACCGCGGTCGGGTTCTTGCCGTTGTTGCTTTCGCCAACAATCCGCAACCTCAAAGTGACAAAGATGTTGGTTGACAGCGGGGCCGGCCTGAACCTGATCTCGCCTGTTGTGGTCAGAAGGCTACAGATCCCTGATGGAGACCTCGAGGAGACGGGTACTTTCCAAGGGGTTAACCTGGGGAGGAGCCAGCCAAAGGGAAAGATCATGCTGCCCCTGACATTCGGAGGCGAGCTAAACCACAGGACGGAGAGGATTGTTTTCGATGTAGCCGAGATCCCCCTGCCTTACAACGGGATCCTCGGCCGCCCGGCGCTAGCCAAGTTCATGGCGACTTTGCACTACGCCTACAACATGTTGAAGATGCCCGGGCCGGTGAGCATCATCACCGTCCCCTCCGACAAGAAAGATGCGCTAATCTGCACCGACCAGCTCTATCGGGAACCAGTTGCAGTAGCTGCCGCTAAGGCGCCTGCTCATGCCAACGGAGCCCCGGGAGAGAAGAAGACCGGCGAGACCCCTCGCACCCACTCCGGAAAGCGCACCCCTTCGGGGTGTTGTGCTTCCATTGAGAACGTGCCAGAGAGCTCCACCGGCAAGAGCAAGAAGTCCAGGGCTACACCACCAGACACCAAGAAGGTGCCCATCAAGGAGGATGGCACGGGAGGAGCTTTTACCACAAGCTCCACCCTCGACGGCAAATAGGAAAGCGAGCTCGTCACCTTCCTGCGGGCGAATGTCGATGTGTTTGCATGGCAAGCCTCCGACATCCCCGGCGTTCCCAGGGAGGTGATTGAGCACCACCTTGTTGTCTGTCCTCATGCGCGGCCCATCAAGCAGAAGGTTAGGAAGCAAGCTCTGGAGAGGCAAGAGTACATCACGGAGGAAATCAGAAAGCTGGAGGCGGCAGGCTTGGTGAGGGGAGTACTCCATCCGACGTGGTTGGCCAATCCGGTAGTGGTGCGCAAGGCAAATGGGAAATGGAGGTTGTGTATTGACTACACAGACATCAATAATGTCTGTCCAAAGGACCCTTTCCCGTTGCCGCGCATCGACCAGATCATTGACTCCATGGCTGGGTGTGACCTCTTATCGTTCCTCGACACCTATTCAGGATACCACCAGATCTTCATGACAAAGGAAGATGAGCAAAAGACAACATTCATCACCCCATGTGGTATGTATTGCTTTTTACGGATGCCTTTCGGGTTGAAGAGTGCTGGCTCAACCTTTGCAAGAGCAGTCCAAATTGGTTTTGAGCCCCAGCTACATAGAAATATGGAAGCTTATATGGATGACATAGTGGTCAAAACCAAGGACAAAGCAACGCTTGTGCAAGATCTAGAGGAAACATTCAGGAACCTGCGCAAGATCAACCTCAAGTTGAACCCTGAGAAGTGTTTCTTCGGCGTCCCGTTCGGCAAGCTTCTCGAGTTCTTTGTGTCCCAGCGCAGGATTGAAGCAAACCCAGATAAGATCGAGGCCATCAAGTAGAATGAGGCACCCAAGCGGATCAAGGACGTGCGTCGGCTCACTGGCTGCGTTACTGCCATGAGCCGGTTCATCTCCAAGTCCGCGGAGCGTGCCCTTCCTTTCTTCAATATCTTGAAGAAAGCGGGGCCAGTGGAGTGGAATGGGCCCTGGAGCTGTCAAGTTTTGGTTTAAAATTTGAAAGTACCTCGACGATTCATATCAGAGTCTTGGTGGAGTCCGTTGCGGAATGGACCTTGACGCCTGACGAAGAGGTACAGGAGTCCACTCTCCCCGGCAAGGAAACGAGCCGCAACTGGATCATGTACTTCGATGGTGCCTTCTCGCTGCAAGGCGTCGGCGCTGGTGTGCTGCTTATCGCACCCACCAGAGAGCACCTCAAGTATGTTATCCAGATGCACTTACCCCAGGAGATGTCAACCAACAACACCGCCAAGTACGAGGGTTTGCTTGCCGGTCTCAGGATCGCGGCAGACCTCAGAGTTAAGAAGCTCATCGTCAGGGGCGACTCACAGCTCGTCGTCAGGCAGATCAACAAAGATTATCAAATCCCGTTGATGGAAGCTTACGTAGATGAGGTGAGGAAACTGGAGGAACGCTTTGATGGTATACAAGCGGAGCATGTCCCTCGGGCGGAGACGACGTTGCTGATTACCTGTCAAAGCGCGCCGCCTTCAAGATACCTGTGGAACTAGGTACTTTTGTGCTTCAGTTAACCCAACCATCCGTTGAGCCATCGACTGGGCAAAGCAAGCGGAGGAAGCTAGGCCCCGGCAAGTACTTCCCCACCGAGCTCCCAGGAGCCGCCGGCGAAGATGTTGCCGTGGATGCCGCTCCTGCCGCAGAGCAACTGACTCCGGCGGGACCTCAGGTCATGGCCGTGGAGGCGGCCGCTCCTGCGGCAGAAGAGGTGCCTTTGGTCATTGTCGTCGAACCACAGGCTCCGGCATGGGCGCAGCACACCGTCCGTTTCCTTCAAAATGGGGAGCTTCCTGAGGAGCAGGAAGAGGCAGAAAAAGTAGCCCGCCGGTCCGCTCTGTACCAATTCGTTGATAACGTGTTGTACAGAATAAGACCGAACAGGGTGAAATTGATGTGCATCTCCCGGGAGGAAGGACTAAAGCTGTTGGCAGAGATACATGAAGGCATATGTGGATCCCACATAGGGTCGAGGGCCCTTGCCGGCAAGGCTTTCTGACAAGGTTTTTTCTGGCCCACCACCCTCCAGGATGCGACGGGACTAGTAACCAAGTGTGAAGCGTGCCAGTTCCATTCAAAGAAGCTTCATCAACCAGCTCAAGCCCTTCAGACTATCCCTCTCTCCTGGCCCTTCTCGGTCTGGGGGCTCGACATACTGGGCCCTTTCCCCCGTGCCGTCGGGGGCTTTCAATACTTGTACATCGCAATCGACAAGTTCACAAAGTGGCCAGAGGTGGAAGCAGTGAGGAAGGTGACAACGCAGTCAGCCATCAAGTTCTTCAAGGGGCTAATGTGCCATTTCGGGGTGCCCAACAGGATCATCACCGACAACAGCACACAGTTCACGAGCCACGCCTTCATGCAATACATTGAGGACCTCGGCAGCAGGGTCTGTTTTGCTTCTGTGGCACATCCACGGAGCAATGGCCAAGCGGAGAGAGAAAATGCTGAGGTCCTGCAAGGCTTAAGGATGAAGACTTTTGATAGGCTGCGCAAGAGTGGAAGGTGCTGGATTGATGAGCTGTTGGCGGTTCTTTGGTCGATCAGAACGACACCAAATCTAGCCACCGGCTAGACACCCTTTGCCCTAGTTTACGGGGCAGAAATAGTTCTCCCCATGGAACTCATATACGGGTCACCTCGAGTGCTCGCTTATGATGAGCTTGAGCAAGAGCAATTGCGGCAAGATGACGCAACACTCCTTGAGGAAGATCGTCTCCGGGCGGCTATGAGAGCAGCACGCTACCAGCAAGCCTTGCGCCGCTACCATAGCCGCAAGGTTCATGCCCGAAGCTTTGAGGAAGGCGACCTTGTTCTTCGGCACGTTCAGTCGGCCAAGAATTCCAACAAGTTGACGCCAAAGTGGGAAGGCCCTTATCGGGTAACGCGAGTCACCAGGCCCAGCGCAGTCCGGTTGGAGACCGAAGATGCCGTTCCAGTGAGCAATTCCTGGAACATCGAGCATCTTCGCAAGTTTTACCCATAAGGCACGGCTGCCGAGCCTCCCGGCAAGCCACCCTTTTGTACAAGCCTTGTCGGCAAGGCATGTAACCCTTTGTACAAAGCCAGGCGCAGACCCTGAGCATAAATAAACGAAGCGCTGGCACCCTAAGTTATAGCATGCATGCTAGATTGAGTCTTTTCCTTGGTTAGGGTTGATAGTTCTTAGCAACGGCTAACCCCTAGCTTAGAGGTCGAGTGTGCGTCTCTCTGTTCCTATCTGTCTTCTTTGGTTTGCAGGGCACATAAGTATTCCTACGGAGCTGTTTCGGAAGGAAGGGAACGGACTGGCGCCCGGACCCCGGCAAGCTAGAGTTGCTGGGGGCTGCAAGAACAAGGGTCCCTTCGCGGCAAGCCAAGGTCGCCGGGGGCTGCGGATCCAGATAAGTCTCTTATCCACTATCATGCATTTCGTTATGGACTACGATACGTGAAACCCCGTTCTATCTCTAAACTGCCGTGCTCCCCCTTTTCGGTACCCAAGGATTATCCCCTGGGTCCGAATTTGGTCGTAGCCGCGGCGGCAAGGAAGGGGAACGGGGAGCCTAAGCCCACCTCATCCCCGCCTCTGCCAAGAGCGTGAGAAAGGTTGAGCAAGGTGGGGAGACGGCAAGGCCTGTTGCCGGGCGGAAAAGCGTTTGTCTTAAAGATAACAAGGATTCACTCCTTGTCGTGGATTCCTCCCGCGAACGAAAATCCCGGCAAACATCCCTTTTTCATTAAAAAATATCCCGTACAGGTACAGATCATACGAAATGAAAAACATGAACAAGGGAATTACAAGTTCTAAAGATAACAAAGGCCCGAAGGCTTACAAGACTAAAAAGATATAAGGTGCCCGTAATCCCTTTCTTGTCCCTCTCCTCAGGAAATGGAACAAGAAAGCAGAAGGACAAAAGGGGCGCCTAGGAGAGCTACGAGTGGCAGAAGACACCAAGAGAACATCTCGGTGGCCGTCCAAGGTGTGACGCCCCCGATTCAATCGTACAGTAATCATACACGCAAACGTGTACGATCAAGATCAGGGACTCACGGGAAAATATCACAACACAACTCTACAAATAAAAAATGTCATACAAGTATCATAATACAAGCCAGGGGCCTCGAGGGCTCGAAAACAAGTGCTCGATCATAGATGAGTTAGCTGAAGCAACAATATCTGAGTACAGACATAAGTTAAACAAGTTTGCCCTAAGAAGGCTAGCACAAACTGGGATACAGATTGAAAGAGGCACAGGCCTCCTGCCTGGGATCCTCTTAAACTACTCCTGATCGTCGTCAGCGGCCTGCACGTAGTAGTAGGCACCCCCGATGTAGTAGGAGTCGTCATCGACGGTGGCGTCTGGCTCCCGGGCTCCAACATCTGGTTGCGACAACCAGGTAGAAGGGAAAGGGGGAAAAAGGGGGAGAAAAGCAACCGTGAGTACTCATCCAAAGTACTCGCAAGCAAGGATCTACACTACATATGCATGGGTATATGTGTAAAGAGGCAATATCGGTGGACTGAACTGCAGAATGCCAGAATAAGAGGGGGATAGCTAGTCCAATCGAAGACTACGCTTCTGGCAGCCTCCGTCTTGCATCATGTAGAAGAGAGTAGATCGAAGTCCTCCAAGTAGCATCGCATAGCATAATCCTACCCGGTGATCCTCCCCTCGTCGCCATGTGGGAAAGCGATCACCGGGTTGTCTCTAGAACTTGTCTAGGTGTGTTTTATTAAGTATCCAGTTCTAGTTGTCATAAGGTCAAGGTACAACTTCGGGTCGTCCTTCTACCAAGGACACGACTATTCGAATAGATAAACTTCCCTGCAGGGGTGCACCACATAACCCAACACGCTCGATCCCATTTGGCCGGACACACTTTCCTAGGTCATGCCCGGCCTCGGAAGATCAACACGTCACAGCCCCACCTAGGCACAACAGAGAGGTCAGCACGCCGGTCTAAATCCTATGCACGCAGGGGTCTGGGCCCATCGCCCATTGCACACCTGCACGTTGCGAGGGCGGCCGGAAGCAGAACTAGCCCCCTTAATACAAGAGCAAGCTTACGTTCTAATCCGGCGTGCGCCGCTCAGTCGCTGACGTCACGAAGGCTTCGGCTGATACCACGACGTCGAGTGCCCATATCTTTCCCGCGTAGTTGGTTAGTGTGTATAGGCCAGTGGCCAGACTCAGATCAAATACCAAGATCTTGTTAAGCGTGTTATTTTGAAGTAACCGCGGACGCCGACCAGGGCCTGGCCCACCTCTCTCCTAGGTGGTCTCAACCTGTCCTGTCGCTCCGCCACAAAGTAACAGTCGGGGGCCGTCAGGAACCCAGGCCCACCTCTACCGGGATGGAGCCACCTGTCCTTTCAGCCCCCACATCGGAATCACTTGCGGGTACTCAACGAGCTGACCCGACTTTAGTCACCATCTATATAGTATATGTATGTATAGTATATACCCGTGATCATCTCCCGAGTGATCACAGCCCGATAGTATAGCATGGCAGACTGACAAGAATGTAGGGCCACTAATGGTAAACTACCATCCTATACTAAGCATTTAGGATTGCAGGTAAGGTATCAATAGATGTAGCAACAATGATAGGCTATGCAACAGAATATGATTAATCGAAATAGTAACATGCTACACTACTCTAATGCAAGCAGTAGAGGGAAGAATGGGCGATACCTGGTGATCAAGGGGGGCTTGCCTGGTTGCTCTGGCAAGGAGGGGTCATCAACAACGTAGTCGATCGGGGCACCAGCAGCGGCTTCAGTCTCGTAGTCTACCGGAGAGAAGAGGGGGAAGAAACAATAAATACACTGCAAACATAAGCATGACGATGCAAGACAAGACAATGAGCGATGCTAGGTGTGCCCTAGCGCGGCAGTAGGTGATACCGGCGAAAGGGGGAAACATCCGAGAAAGTATCCCCGGTGTTTCGTGTGTTCGGACAGATGAACCGGAGGGGAAAATTTGCGGGTTCGCTATGCTAGGGACGCGTGGCGGACGAACGGGCTGCGTATTCGGATTCGTCTCATCGTTCTAAGCAACTTTCATATACAAAGTATTTTCATCCGAGTTACAGATTATTTTATATTAATTTCCAAATTTTTAATTGATTTTCTAGAATATATTAATTCGAATTAAAAATAGTGAAATACTTATGTCACCTAGGGTAGTGCCAGCCACAGTCAAATGACATGTGGGGCCGGGTCAAAGTCAACAGTATAGTCAAGGTTGACTGGGTTAAAGTTGACTGGTCATACTGGGTTGTGGGTCCATGATGTCATTGACTGGTAATTATTTAATTTAACAAAATTGATTTATTTAGCATTGTGTCCCACATGTCATTGGGTAAGCACTACTAACTAAAACCAAATTAGTCTAAACAGGAGGTTAGTGTCTGATCTACGCAGGGGCCGGGCCGAGGCAGCAGCTAGCGCGGGCCTGCGCGGGCGCGGGCGGAGGAGCGCAGGCAGTGGTGGAGCATGGGCGAAGCGGGAGGCAGCTACGGGGAGCAGTTACAGTAGCAGAAGGAGCGGCATAGGCAGCAGTTAGCAGGGCAGATCAACATCGACAGCAGCATCTAGGGGCAGTGGCAAGCAGTGTTGGTTTTTTGATCTTAGAACAAGTACACCGGGGCAACCCACACGTAGAAGCTAGCTAGCATGTTAATTGATGAACAGTAGCCACAACGTACAATACGCGTCTCGCCGGAACTAGCTCTAGTTCATTTTGGTCAACTCGACGGAGCAGAACAAGAAATCATGGTTTATTTCAACAAGCAGCAGTAGAGAGTAGCAGCAGATCGTAGCGGGAGCATCAGGGGGCAGCACCGAACGGCTGCGGGCGCGACCGGCCAAGATAGGAGGCGCGCGCGGCAGTGTAGATTATTATGCAACTCACGATATATTGATCGGGTGCAATATGCACATATATATAGATACATAGGAAGCCACGTCCTCTACTATACATGGAAGGAGGAGGACTTGTTATACAAGAAATATACATGCTATATCTATATCTCAACACCCCCCGCAGTCGAAGCGGCACCATGGTTGACGCAAAGACTGGAACGAAACTCCTCAAATGATGCAGTAGACAAGTCCTTGGTCATGATGTCAGCAAACTATTGAGAGGTAGGGACATGGAGCACACGTACATGACCAAGAGAAACCTGCTCCCGAACAAAGTGGATATCAATCTCAATGTGCTTGGTGCGTCGATGATGAACCGGGTTGGCGGAGAGGTAGACCGCGGAGACGTTGTCACAATAGACAATCGTGGACTTATCAACTGGAGACAAGAGCTCATGGAGAAGTTGACGAAGCCAGGAACACTCAGCAATGACGTTGGCGACAGCGCGATATTCCGCTTCAGCACTGGAGCGGGAGACAACGGGCCGCCGCTTGGACGACCAGGAGATGAGTGATGGCCCAAGATAGACACAATAGCCAGATGTCGAGCGGCGCGTGCCGGGGCAGCCAGTCCAGCCAGCATCAGAGTAAGCAATCAAGTCCAAGGAGGTCGACACCTGAAGTGACAACCCGAGATCCAAAGTGCCGCGTATATAGCAAAGAATACGCTTGACCGCGGTCCAGTGGGCATCACGAGGAGCATACATATGAAGGCACACCTGCTGCACGGCATATTGAAGCTCCGCGCGGGTAAGAGTAAGGTACTGAAGTGCACCAACAATCGACCGGTAGAACGGAGCATCGGAAGTGGGAGAACCATCTGTGGCAGAGAGCTTGGCCTTCGTGTCAACAGACGTGGCAGCCGGTTTGCAGTTAAGCATCCCGGCACGGTCTAGAAGCTCATGAGCATACTTCCGCTGGTGAAGAAAGAAGCCATCGGCTCGACGAAGAACCTCGATCCCGAGGAAATAGTGGAGAGGACCTAAGTCCTTGATGGCGAACTCAGCACGAAGACGGTCAGTGAGCTGTCGAAGAAGAGCAGTCGAGCATGCTGTCAAGATGATATCGTTGACATAGAGCAGCAGAAAAGCAATGGCATCACCCTGGTGGTAGACAAACAGTGAAGCATCGGAGCGAGTGGAGCGGAATCCAAACTGATGAAGAAACACAGAATGCGCTGGTACCACGCGCGAGGAGCCTGCTTAAGCCCATATAACGACCGGGAGAGCAAGCACACATGATCTGGAAAAGACTCGTCGACGAATCCCGTAGGCTGCTGACAGAACACTTGCTCCTCAAGATGACCATGAAGAAAAGCATTAGAGACGTCCATCTGATGCACTGGCCAAGAGCGAGAGAGCGCAAGCTGAAGAACAGTCCGAATTGTCCCGGGTTTGACTACCGGGGCAAAGGTATATGTGAAGTCGACACCGGCGCGCTAACGAAAACCACGAACGACCCAACGCGCCTTGTGGCGGTCGAGGGTGCCATTAGGATGAAACTTGTGCTTGAAGACCCACTTTCCAGTAATGATGTTGGCATGAGGGGGACGTGGGACAAGCTGCCAAGTATGATTGCGCTGCAAAGCGTCGAATTCCTCCTTCATCGCGGCAAACCACAAAGGGTCGCGAAGCGCGGTATGGGGGGAGGTCGGCAGAGGCGACGGTGGTGACATGGACGTCGAGGCCACACAGGTATACTCCTCCTTGGAGTACCGTTTGCTCGGTCGGTAGACACCCATGCGGGACCGGGTGATAGGGCCGGCGAGTGGTTGGACCACGGAGGCCCCGGTGGACCCATCTCCAGGAGCCGGAGAAGCCGAAGGTGGGCCGGGTGAAGAGGCCCCGGAAGAAGCCGACGCAACCAGTCGTGTGGCCGTGGAACCGGGCGAGGGGACCGGCGAGCCCGCCACTGCAGAGGCCGGTGAAGGAGCGGGCGAGGCCGGCGAGGCCGGCGATGAGGCCGGCGAGTCCGGCGAGGCCAGCGAGGCCGGCGAGGTTGGTGTAGACGCCGGCGAGGTCGGTGTAGACGCCGGCGAGGTAGCAGGCGGCAGCCGTAACACCGAACGGCCAGGAGGAGCACCACGCCGCGGCAGAGAGCCAGGGCGGACAGAGTCGGCCAAGGAGGGGCCGAGCACCGAAGGAGTAGTCGCCTGTTGTTCCTGTTTAAATGGAAAAGAACACTCGTCAAAATAAACATGCTGGGAGGTGATGACACGGTGAGAGACCGGATCATAGCACCTATAGCCCTTAGTGTTAGCCGGGTAACCGAGAAAGACACACGGGAGGGAACGAGGAGCAAGTTTATGAGGAGAAGTGGAGATAGTACTAGGATAATAGAGACAACCAAAAATATGAAGACCGTCACACGAGGGTGGAGACCCAAAAAGAAGATGATGTGGTGTAAAATTCCAACGGGTGCGACACGGACGTAGGTTAATGAGGAGGGTGGCAGTAGCAAGAGCATCGGGCCAGAAACGGGGGGGCATGTAAGCATGGAATAAGAGGGTACGGACGCAATCATTAAGAGTGCGGAGGATGCGTTCAGCCCGACCATTTTGCTGGGAAGTGTAAGGACATATGAGTCGGAAAACGGTGCCATGGGTGGAAAGAAGGTTGCGGATGGTGGTGTTGTCAAATTCTTTCCCGTTGTCAGTTTGCAAAGCAAGAATGGGACGACCAAATTGCGTAGACACGTAAGAGTAGAAGGCAGTAAGAGTGGCAGCAACTTCGGACTTCTTACGTAAGGGAAAGGTCCACACAAAGTGAGAATAATCATCTAAGATAACAAGATAATATGAAAAACCAGTATTACTAGCAACGGGAGAGGTCCAGACATAACTATGGTTAACTCAAAAGGTAACGATGCAACTGTGGATGAAGAACTAAAAGGAAGACGAACATGTTTGCCCAGACGGCATGCGTGACAAGAGTGCGCATCCGTTTTATTATATGTAAAAGAAAAATCTCTAATTATTTGACGAAGTGCGTTGGAGCTAGGATGACCAAGACGGGTGTGCCAAAGATCGACACCGGCAGAAAGAGCAACTGGTCCAGTAGATGTAGATGATGAAGGCTGGACGGAGTACATATCGCCAGGGCTGTCACAGTAGTGAAGAACCATCCAGGTGAGAGCGTCCTTAACAGAGAAACCAACTTCGTCAAATTCCACAGTTACAAAGTTATCACGAGAAAGTTTTCGAACACAGACTAAGTTTTGAATAAGTTCAGGAGATACAAGAACATTATTGAGAAAGAGTGGCCTAGAGGTGGAAGGAAAACTAGTGGAACCGACATGAGTAATAGGAAGACCGGCACCATTACCGACAATGATACGAGAAGAGGTGTTGATGGGAGACGCAGAAGAGAGATTACTGAAGGAAATATGCCCTAGAGGCAATAATAAAGTTATTATTTATTTCCTCATATCATGATAAATGTTTATTATTCATGCTAGAATTGTATTAACCGGAAACATGATACATGTGTGAATACATAGACAAACATAGTGTCACTAGTATGCCTCTACTTGACTAGCTCATTGATCAAAGATGGTTATGTTTCCTAACCATAGGCATGTGCTGTCATTTGATTAATGGGATCACATCATTAGGAGAATGATGTGATTGACTTGACCCATTCCGATAGCTTAGCACTTGATCGTTTAGTATGTTGCTATTTGCTTTCTTCATGACTTATACAAAGTTCCTACAACTATGAGATTGTGCAACTCCCGTTTACCGGAGGAACACTTTGTGTGCTACCAAACATCACAACGTAACTGGGTGATTATAAAGGTGCTCTATAGGTGTCTCCAAAGGTACATGTTGAGTTGGCATAATTCGAGATTAGGTTTTGTCACTCCGATTGTCGGAGAGGTATCTCTGGGCCTTCTCGGTGATACTCATCACCTAAGCCTTGCAAGCATTGTAACTAATGAGTTAGTTATGAAATGATGTATTACGGAACGAGTAAAGAGACTTGCTAGTAACGAGATTGAACTAGGTATTGGATACCGACGATCGAATCTTGGGCAACTAACATACCGATGACAAAGGGAACAACGTATGTTGTTATGCAGTTTGACCGATAATGATCTTCGTAGAATATGTAGGAACCAATATGAACATCCAGGTTCCACTATTGGTTATTGACCGAGAATAGTTCTAGGTCATGTCTACATAGTTCTCGAACCCGTAGGGTCCGCACGCTTAACGTTACGATGACAGTTTTATTATGAGTTTATAAGTTTTGATGTACCGAAGTTTGTTCGAAGTCCCGGATGTGATCACGGACATGACGAGGAGTCTTGAAATGGTTGAGACATAAAGATTGATATATTGGACGACTATATTCGGACACCGGAATTGTTCCGGGTGATTTCGGAGAAAACCGGAGTGCCGGGGGGGTTACCGGAACCCCCCGGGAGAGTTAATGGGCCACATGGGCCTTGGTGGGAAGAGAGAGGGGCGGCCAGGGTGGGCCGCGCGCCCCATCTCCCTCTGGTCCGAATTGGACTAGGAGGGGGCGGCGCCCCCCTTTCCTTCCCCCCTCTCCCCCTTCCTTCCCCCTCCTAGTAGGAGTAGGAAAGGAGGAATCCTACTCCTACTAGGAGGAGGATTCCTCCTCCTTGGCGCGCCCCAAGGGGCCGGCCGGCCTCCCCCCCTTGCTCCTTTATATACGGGGGCGTGGGGTGAGGGAGTCCTGGACTAGGGGGTGTCCGGACAGCCGGACTATCATCGTCAGCCGGACTCCAAGACTATGAAGATACAAGATTGAAGACTTCGTCCCGTGTCCGGATGGGACTTTCCTTGGCGTGGAAGGCAAGCTTGGCGATACGGATATGTAGATCTCCTACCATTGTAACCGACTCTGTGTAACCCTAGCCCTCCCCGATGTCTATATAAACCGGAGGGTTTTAGTCCATAGGACAACAACCATTACAACAATCATACCATAGGCTAGCTTCTAGGGTTTAGCCTCCTTGATCTCGTGGTAGATCCACTCTTGTACTACCCATATCATCAATATCAACCAAGCAGGAGTAGGGTTTTACCTCCATCGAGAGGGCCTGAACCTGGGTAAAAACATCGTGTCCCTTGTCTCATGTTGCCATCCGCCTAGACACACAGTTCGGGAACCCCTACCCGAGATCCGCCGGTTTTGACACCGACATTGGTGCTTTCATTGAGAGTTCCTCTGTGTCGTCACCGATAGGCTTGATGGCTTCTTCAATCAACAACAACGCTGTCCTGGGTGAGACTTTTCTCCCCGGACAGATCTTCGTATTCGGCGGCTTCGCACTGCGGGCCAATTCACTTGGCCATCTGGAGCAGATCGAAAGCTACGCCCCTGGCCATCAGGTCAGATTTGGGAGCCTAAACTTCACGGCGGATATCCGCGGAGACTTGATCTTCGATGGATCTGAGCCGCAGCCGAGCGTGCCGCACTGTCATGATGGGCATGATCTAACTCTGCCGCCGGACAGTATCTTGGAGGCCGCACATGAATCCGCTCCGACCCATAGTCCAGAGCCGATTGCACAGATCGAGGACGGGTGGCTGGACACCGCCTCGGGAGCTGCAACTTCCACGGCGATGGAGCCGAACACTGACCTCGTCCCTTATAAAGCTTGTGACTCCGAGGTGCCGGACTCCCTGTCAGACTCCGAACCTCCTACGCCCCTGCCAATCGAATCTGATTGGGTGCCGATCATGGAGTTGACCGCTACGGACATCTTTCAGCACTCACCCTTTGGCGACATCCTAAATTCGCTAAAGCATCTCTCGCTATCTGGAGAGCCCTGGCCGGACTATGGCTAGGATGGTTGGGATGCGGACGACGAAGAAAATCAAAGCCCACCCACTACCCATTTTGTAGCCACTGTCGATGATCTAACCGACATGCTAGACTACGACTCCGAAGACATCGACGGTATGGACGACAATGTCGGAGACGATCAAGAACCAGCGCCTACAGGACACTGGAAGACCACCTCGTCATACGACATATACATGGTGGACACCCCAAAAGACGGGGACGGCGAAGAAGCAGCGGAGGCAGATTCCTTAAAGAAACAACCCAAGCGCCGACGTCAGCGGCGCCACTCTAAATCCCGCCACAGCAAGAATGGAGATTCCGGCACAGGAGATAGTAACACCCCAGAGAGTGCCGAAGACAACCCCCTCCAGCAAGATTCAGCGCAGGAGGATGCAAAAGCAAGCCCTCACGAGAGAGCGGCAGACGAAGAGGTCGAGGATGATAATTACATACCTCCCACCGGACACGAGGCAAGCCTCGACGACGACGAATTCGTCGGGCCTGAGGATCCCATCGAACAAGAGCGTTTCAAACGCAGGCTAATGGCCACAACAAATAGCCTAAAGAGAAAGCAGCAGCAGCTTCAAGCTGATCAAGACCTGCTGGCCGACAGATGGACCGAGGTCCTCGCGGCCGAAGAGTATGAACTCGAACGCCCCTCCAAAAGCTACCCAAAACGCAAGTTGCTCCCCCGACTAGAGGAGGAAGCATACAAACCTTCATCACCAGCGCACAATACGGCAAACCGACCACCTCGTGGCCGCAACAAAGAGGCATCTAGGCCCTCCACCAGAACCGTACCCCAGCACCGCTCAAAAAGTACGAAGCCACGGGGGAACGCGCCGGACTTGCGCGATATATTGGAGGACAAGGCAAGACAATCCAGATCTATCTATGGATCACATGGGCGCCCCACGACCCACGACGAATACCGTCGCACCGGATACAGCAACTTCGGCCGGGCCGAACACAGCAGACAACGCTCTCTTGAGCTATGTCGTGACATTGCTCAATACAGAGGCGCCGTACACCCACTATGCTTCACAGACCAAGTAATGGATCATCAAATCCCTGAAGGGTTTAAACCCGTCAAAATTGAATCCTATGATGGCACAACAGACTCCGCGGTTTGGATCGAGGATTATCTCCTTCATATCCATATGGCCCGCGGCGACGATCTCCATGCCATCAAATATCTCCCGCTCAAGCTTAAAGGACCAGCTCGGCATTGGCTCAACAGCCTGCCCGCAGAGTCAATTGGGTGTTGGGAGGACATGGAAGCCGCATTCCTCGACAACTTCCAGGGCACATATGTGCGACCACCAGACGCCGATGACCTAAGCCACATAATTTAGCAGCCAGATGAATCGGCCAGACAGTTCTGGACACGGTTCTTAACCAAGAAAAATCAAATCGTCGACTGTCCGGATGCAGAGGCCCTCGCAGCCTCAAACATAACATCCGCGACGAGTGGCTAGCCCAGCACCTAGGACAGGAAAAGCCGAAATCCATGGCAGCCCTCACATCACTCATGACCCGCTTCTGTGCGGGAAAGGACAGCTGGCTAGCTCGAAGCAACAACCTCAGCAAAAATGCTGGCAGTCCGGATACCAAGGACCACAATGGCAGGTCGCGTCGAAACAAAAACAAACGCCGCGTTAACGGCGATAACAATGAGGATACGGCAGCCAACACCGGATTCAGAGGCTCTAAACCCGGTCAACGGAAGAAGCCATTGAAAAGAACTACTCCGGGTCTGTCCAATTTGGACCGAATACTCGACCGCTCATGCCAGATACATGGCACCCCCGAAAAGCCAGCTAACCACACCAACAGAGATTGTTCGGTATTTAAGTAGGCAGGCAAGTTAATTGCCGAAAACAATGACAAGGGGCTACACAGCGACGACGAGGAAGAGACCCGGCCGCCGAACAGTAGAGGACAGAAGGGTTTCCCCCCACAAGTGCGGACGGTAAATATGATATACGCAACCCATATACCCAAGAGGGAGCGGAAGCGTGCACTAAGGGACGTATATGCGATGGAGCCAGTCGCCCCGAAGTTCAATCCATGGTCCTCTTGCCCGATCACTTTCGATCGAAGAGACCATCCGACCAGTATCCGCCATGGCGGATTCGCCGCATTGGTTTTAGACCCAATCGTCGAACGATTTCACCTCACGAGAGTCCTCATGGACGGCGGCAGCAGCCTGAACCTGCTTTATCAGGATACAGTGCGCAAAATGGGCATAGACCCCTCAAGGATTAAACCTACAAAGACGACCTTTAAAGGCGTCATACCAGGTGTCGAGGCCAATTGTACAGGCTCGGTTACGCTGGAAGTGGTCTTCGGATCCCCAGATAATTTCCGAAGCGAGGAGTTAATCTTCGACATAGTCCCGTTCCGCAGTGGCTATCACGCCCTGCTCGGACGAACTGCGTTTGCAAAGTTCAACGCGGTGCCGCATTATGCATACCTCAAGCTCAAGATGCCAGGCCCTCGTGGAGTCATCACGGTCAACGGAAATACTGAACGCTCCCTCCGAACGGAGGAACACACAGCGGCTCTCGCGGCAGAAGTACAGAGCAGCCTCTTAAGACAATTTTCGAGTCCGGCCGTTAAAAGACCGGACATGATTAAACGCGCCCGGAGCAATATACATCAAGACCACCTGGCACGTTTCGAGCACGCGTAGCAATGCGGCCCCACCCCCAGCCCTTGCATGATTGCAAGACAAGCTCCCCGCGTACATCATTACGCTCTGGAGATACCTTGGGCATAGGGGGAGGGGCACGACCACGACAGGCCCAAAGTGCGGCTTAACCACACCAGGGGCTCCTAAGTGTGTCGCCTTTTTTTCCTTTTTTTTATTTTATCTCATCTACAGGACTCCGTTTACAAGAGGTCCCGTCCGGCAATAGATCGGCCGAACTCACGATGCAACAGCCAGGGAGGAACAAGGGCTACGACGAACACTCAGGTGGTCTCCATTATGAGCATTAAATCTGTTTATTACAACATTCCGCAGCCCACCCCTAGAGGGGGACATGTTTAAAACAGTCCACTCCCTTGCTTACCGCACTATTTGTATCATTCTGCACTCATGGCAGAATTCCCTGAATAAACAATGCATCATTTTTTCGCTTCTAATTGCATTCCTTTGTTTATATATATGTTCATTTACGACATCTTGCATCCGTACAATTTGGTACGGCCGAATACACCAGGGGCTTACATTCCCCGCATTATGGTGTGATAAGTTCGAACACTTTCACAAGTGCGGCGACCCGAACTTATAGCATTATATGAATCGACTCTGAATCATGTCTTGGATCAATAGTTGGGTTTGCCCGGCTCCCATGTTTTGGTACCTTACGTTCCGTTCTGTCGGGCATTGGGAGAACCACTGCGATTGCGCCCCGGTTGAGCTGGGCGAGCGCCTCAGTGGAGAAAGCTAAAACTGACTGTCATGATAAGGCGAGAGACTGGTCGCTGTTCGAGAGGTCTTTTCGAGTCCCTAAAGACTTATGCCGCTTCGAGCGAAGAACCGGATAATGTCCGGCCAAGGCGTGGATAGCGCCCCAAACTCGGTCTTCCGAATACTAGGGGCTTCACCGAAATTTAAAATTATAGAATTCTATGGCTAAGTGAGAGTGTTCAAGCATTATAAGTCCGGTTGCCTTGTTCGTTGTGTTGAACGCCTCCCTAGATGGACCCAAAAATGGGAACAAGAGTGCTCAAGTTTATCCCGAACACCCCAGCACTCATGGCATGGGGGCTGAAGCCGACGACTTGCCATCTCTCAGATTTAATAAACGGCCGCACAGAAGGTAATATTTTAAATCAATAAGCGTTGCTTAGCGCATATGAACAATGTTTTCAGCGCACAGGATAACACATGGCGAGTCTACTCAATAATTACATCTCTGGGCACTCATCCGCAATCTTGCGGGCACCCTTCAGGACAGTCTTATAGTACATCTCAGGCGTACGATAGTCTTTGCCCGGCGGTGGCACGTCCGTTAGGAGCCTCTCTGCATCCAGCCTGCCCAAGTGCACCTTTGCGCGGGCAAGGGCCCGACGGGCACCTTCAATACAGGCGGAGAGCTTGATGACCTCCACCCAGGGGCACGCATCCACCAGCCGCCGCACGAGGCCGAAGTAGCTCCCAGGCATGGCCTCTCCAGGCCACAGCCGGACTATGAGGCCCTTCATGGCCTGCTCGGCTACCTTGTGGAGCTTGACCAGCTGCTTCAGCTGGTCGCTAGGGGGCACCGGATGTCCGGCCTCAGCGTACTGAGACCAGAAGACCTTCTCCGTTGAGCTCCCCTCCTCAGCCCGGTAGAATGCGGCGGCATCGGACACGCTGCGAGGCAGATCTGCAAATGCCCCTGGAGAGCTCCGAATTCAGGTAAGTAATAGGTAATTTACATTCACATGCTTGCTTTGCATGAAAAATGCCTTACCCGCCGCTATCTTCTTCGTCGCCTCAATCTCCTGAAGGGCCTTATGGGCCTCGGCCTTAGCGGCTTTGGCACTTTCAAGAGCCGAGGCAAGCTCGGACTCTCGAGTCTTCGAGTCGCGCTCCAAACTCTCATGCTTTTCCATGAGAGCCTGGAGCTCTTGCCGCACCTCCGCCACCCGCGCCTCCTGCCTCTCTCGCTCCAGTCGTTCCGCGGCCTCATTGCGTTCGCCCGCGGACACGGCCTCCTTCAGGGTCGCCACCTCGTTCGTGGCCCCTGCAGTACCCATGTTATCCTTGTTATTTTTATTGCAACCTAAATCCTTTTCTGTAAGGTACAAATTTCAAAGTGGTGTTACTCACCTTCTTTGTCCTCGAGCTGCTTCTTGGCACGGCCGAGCTCTTGCTCGGACCGCTCGAGGTCCTGCTTCAAAGCACCGACCTCCGCAGTCAGTGCGGCAGAGGTCAGCAGCGCAGCCTGCAAACCCATATTGACATAATTTTAGCACTCCTGCGTATATCTTTTTTAGATCCTCAATCCGGTTTTTCTTTTCGAACACCGAACCGAGCATCAGGGGCTACTGTCTATGCGGTATTACATTGCATATTTTTAACTTCTTACCTCAAAGCCTGTTAGAAGGCTACTGCAGGCTTCGGTCAGCCCGCTCTTGGCAAGCTGAACCTTCTGAATCACCGCACTCATGATAGTGCGGTGTTCTTCCTCGATGGAAGCGCCTTTGAGCGCCTCCAACAAGTTGTCCGGCGCCTCCGGTTGGACGGAGGCCGCCGGCGTCACGGTCTTGCCCTTCTTGCGAAGGGGCCGCCTGCCGGACTCCGGAACCACTGCGGGTTCCAGCGTGGAGTCCGGCGCAAAGTCCGGGAGGCTGCCTTGCGGTGCCTCCGGAGCCTCCTCCTGATGGGTCCCTTCCTGGGATCCCACCTCGGCGTCCTCAGCGTCGCGAGGGGTGGAGGCAGTCGGGATGGAATCTACATCCGACGGAGCCAACGACCCGCTCGATGAAGCGGGGAGATCATCATCGGCCGGACTGCAGGCAGTGTGCGGCATTAGAAGGACACTATGTGACACAAAAGAGAAATTATAAATCATTCAGGAATCCGGATACTTACGATCTTGCCGGAGGCCTGGCCCTTGAGGGACACTCTTCGTCGCCAACGTTGGCGTTGGCGGAACTGTCCGGGGGAATAGTCCTTCCCCTCTTGGACCCTTCGGCCCCCCTGTTGGGGAAGCCTTCCTCTTCCTCTCTCCTTCCTCTGGGAGAGAGTCCTCTTTCTCCTCCTCGTCTTCGGGGGAGGAGTCAGCCTCAGAGTCGTCGGACACCTGAAAATGGGAACTCTTTCGAGTACCCGTGGCCTCCTTCTTGGCCTTCTTCTCCGGTACCACATGCGGTGCCGGAGCCAGCAGCCCCGCTAGACGGGCGTCTACTGGGTTTTCTGGCATGGGAGCCGGACAGATGATCTGCTCGGCCTTCTTCATCCAGTCCTGTCAAAGGAAAAGGGAGATTGAAACCCGCGTAGGGTCAAAACTATTAAAAACAAGTGTCCCGTAAAGGGGTAGAATCACTTACCTCGTCAGCTGGACGCTGCGAGCGAAATCCGCGATCTTTAGTGGCGGATGCGGGAGCTTCGGCGCCCTTGAAGAGCACTTTCCAGGCATCTTCGTACCTAGTGTCGAAGAGCCTGCTCAAGGTCTGGTGCTGCGCCGGATTGAACTCCCACAATTTAAATGCCCATTCTTGGCACGGGAGAATCCGGCGGATGAGCATGACTTGGACCATGTTGACAAGCCTGAGCTTCTTGTTCACCAGCTTCTGGATACAGGCTTGGAGTCCGGTCAGCTCCTCCGAATCACCCCAGGTCAGGCCACTCTCCTTCCAAGAGGTGAGTCGCGTGGGGATCCCAGATCTAAATTCGGGGGCTGCTACCCATTTAGGGTCACGCGGCTCGGTGATGTAGAACCACCCCGATTGCCATCCCCTGATGGTTTCCACGAAGGCACCCTCGAGCCATACGACGTTGGGTATCTTACCCAACATGGCGCCTCTGCACTCTGCCTGATTCCCCTTCACTACCTTCGGCTTGACATTGAAGGTCTTGAGACCCAAGCCGAAGTGGGGCTGGATGCAGAGGAAGGCCTCGCACACGACGATAAACGCCGAGATGTTGAGGATGAAGTTCGGCGCCAGATCGTGGAAATCCAGGCCGTAGTAGAACATGAGCCCCCGGACAAAGGGGTGAAGTGGAAAGCCCAGTCCGCGGAGGAAGTGGGGAAGGAATACGACCCTCTCATGGGGCCTGGGGGTGGGGATGAGCTGCCCCTTGTCGGGCAGCCGGTGCGCGATGTCGCTGGACAGATATCCGGCGCCGCGCAGTCTTTCGATGTGCCCCTCCATAACGGAGGAGGCCATCCACTTGCCTCCCACTCCAGACATGACTAGAGAGGGTTGAGACGAGATGTGCGGACTTGGGCGCTGGAGCTCGAGTGCGCGGAGATGGATAAGCAAAGGAGGAAGAAGGCGTAGGTAAAAAAAGGGTGGATCCTTATCCCCTTATATATGGGCAGACGAAGACTATGCGTCCCCACCGGCCTGGTAAAACTCGCTTATCTCCCAAGCGCCACCATCAATGGCGCGGTTGGGTTACCCACGTCCGTATTGATGAGAATCCCGGAATAAGGGGAACACGATCTCTGCTTCGACAAGACATGCCAAGGAAACCGCTTCGCTAAACGCGCTAAGGTGGTATAGTAAAAAATGATTCAAGTAAAGGCTTGGTAGTGGTGTGACGTCATGCCACAAAATACGTCAGCAGATTGAACTTGTGTACATATTATTCTCTGTACGGTGGAATGTGGAATTTATTTTGCAGAGCCGGACACTATCCTGGTGTTCACAATCTTCTATGAATTACTCGGAGAAGGAACCCGCCTTGCAATGCCGAATAATATGCGCGCCGGACTCATCGTCATTGAAGCCTGGTTCAGGGGCTACTGAGGGAGTCCTGGACTAGGGGGTGTCCGGACAGCCGGACTATCATCGTCAGCCGGACTCCAAGACTATGAAGATACAAGATTGAAGACTTCGTCCCGTGTCCGGATGGGACTTTCCTTGGCGTGGAAGGCAAGCTTGGCGATACGGATATGTAGATCTCCTACCATTGTAACCGACTCTGTGTAACCCTAGCCCTCCCCGGTGTCTATATAAACCGGAGGGTTTTAGTCCGTAGGACAACAACTATTACAACAATCATACCATAGGCTAGCTCCTAGGGTTTAGCCTCCTTGATCTCGTGGTAGATCCACTCTTGTACTACCAATATCATCAATATCAATCAAGCAGGAGTAGGGTTTTACCTCCATCGAGACGGCCTAAACCTGGGTAAAAACATCGTGTCCCTTGTCTCCTGTTACCATCCGCCTAGACGCACAGTTCGGGACCCCCTACCCGAGATCCGCCGGTTTTGACACTGACAGGGGGGCACCCCATAGGCACACAAGTTGATCTACGGATCATTCCTTAGCCGTGTGCGGTGCCCCCCTCCACCATATTCCACCTCGGTCATATCTTCGCGGAGTTTAGGCGAAGCCCTGCGCCGGTAGAACATCATCATCATCACCACACCGTCGTGCTGACGGAACTCATCCCCTACGCTTCGCTGGATTGGAGCCCGGGGAACGTCATCGAGCTGGACGTGTGCTGAACACAGAGGTGCCGTACATTCGGTGCATGGATCGGTCGAATCGTGAAGACGTACGACTACATCAACCGCGTTGTCATAACGCTTCCGCTTGACGGTCTACGAGGGTACGTAGACAACACTCTCCCCTCTCGTTGCTATGCCATCACCATGATCTTGTGTGTGCGTAGGAATTTTCTTGAAATTACTACGTTCCCCAACAGTGGCATCCGAGCCTAGGTTTTATGCGTTGATGTTATATGCATGAGTAGAACACAAGTGAGTTGTGGGCGATACAAGTCATACTGCTTACCAGCATGTCATACTTTGGTTCGGCGGTATTCTTGGATGAAGCGGCCCGGACCGACATTACGCGTACGCTTACGCGAGACTGGTTTTACCGCCGTGCTTTGCACACAGGTGACTAGCGGGTGTCAGTTTCTCCAACTTTAGTTGAACCGAGTGTGGCTACGCCCGGTCCTTGCGAAGGTTAAAACAGCACTAACTTGACGAACTATCGTTGTGGTTTTGATGCGTAGGTAAGAACGGTTCTTGCTCAGCCCGTAGCAGCCACGTAAAACTTGCAACAACAAAGTAGAGGACGTCTAACTTGTTTTTGCAGGGCATGTTGTGATGTGATATGCCCAAGACGTGATGCTATATTTTATTGTATGAGATGATCATGTTTTGTAACCAAAGTTATTGGCAACTGGCAGGAGCCATATGGTTGTCGCTTTATTGTATGAAATGCAAACGCCCTGTAATTGCTTTACTTTATCACTAAGCGGTAGCGATAGTCGTAGAAGCAATAGATGGTGTAAACGACAACGATGCTACGATGGAGATCAAGGTGTCGTGCCGATGACGATGGTGATCACGACGGTGCTTCGGAGATGGAGATCACAAGCACAAGATGATGATGGCCATATCATATCACTTATATTGATTGCATGTGATGTTTATCCTTTATGCATCTTATCTTGCTTTGATTGACGGTGGCATTTTAAGATGATCTCTCACTAAAATTATCAAGAAGTGTTCTCCCTGAGTATGCACCGTTGCCAAAGTTCGTCGTGCCTAGACACCACGTGATGATCGGGTGTGATAAGCTCTACGTCCATCTACAACGGGTGCAAGCCAGTTTTGCACACGCAGAATACTCAGGTTAAACTTGACGAGCCTAGCATATGCAGATATGGCCTCGGAACACGGAGACCGAAAGGTCGAACGTGAATCATATAGTAGATATGATCAACATAGAGATGTTCACCATTGAAAACTACTCCATCTCACGTGATGATCGGTTATGGTTTAGTTGATTTGGATCACGTGATCACTTAGATGACTAGAGAGATGTCTGTCTAAGTGGGAGTTCTTAAGTAATATGATTAATTGAACTTAAATTTATCATGAACTTACTACCTAATAGTATTTTGCTTGTCTATGTTTGTTGTAGATAGATGGCTCGTGCTGTTGTTCCGTTGAATTTTAATGCGTTCCTTGAGATAGCAAAGTTGAAAGATGATGGTAGCAATTACACGGACTGGGTCCGTAACTTGAGGATTATCCTCATTGCTGCACAGAAGAATTACGTCCTGGAAGCACCGCTGGGTGCCAGGCCTACTGCTAATGCAACTGACGACGTTAAGAACATCTGGCAGAGCAAAGCTGATGACTACTCGATAGTTCAATGTGCCATGCTTTACGGCTTAGAACCGGGTCTTCAACGACGTTTTGAACGTCATGGAGCATATGAGATGTTCCAGGAGTTGAAGTTAATACTTCAAGCAAATGCCCGGATTGAGAGATATGAAGTCTCGAGTAAGTTCTACAGCTGCAAGATGGAGGAGAATAGTTCTGTCAGTGAGCATATACTCAAAATGTCTGGGTATAATAATCACTTGATTCAACTGGGAGTTAATCTTCTGGATGATAGTGTCATTGACAGAATTCTCCAATCACTGCCAACAAGCTACAAGAGCTTTGTGATGAACTATAATATGCAAGGGATGAACAAGACCATTCCCGAGCTCTTCGCAATGCTAAAGGCTGCGGAGGTAGAAATCAAGAAGGAGCATCAAGTGTTGATGGTCAACAAGACCACTAGTTTCAAGAAAAAGGGCAAAGGGAAGAAGAAGGGGAACTTCAAGAAGAACAGCAAGCAAGTTGCTGCTCAAGAGAAGAAACCCAAGTCTGGACCTAAGCCTGAAACTGAGTGCTTCTACTGCAAGCAGACTGGTCACTGGAAGCGGAACTGCCCCAAGTATTTGGCGGATAAGAAGGATGGCAAAGTGAACAAAGGTATATGTGATATACATGTTATTGATGTGTACCTAACTAGAGCTCGTAGTAGCACCTGGGTATTTGATACTGGTTCTGTTGCTAATATTTGCAACTCGAAACAGGGACTACGGAATAAGGGAGCACTGGCCAAGGACGAGGTGACGATGCGCGTGGGAAACGGTTCCAAAGTCGATGTGATCGCGGTCGGCATGCTACCTCTACATCTACCTTCGGGATTAGTTTTAGACCTAAATAATTGTTATTTGGTGCCAGCGTTGAGCATGAACATTATATCTGGATCTTGTTTGATGCGAGATGGTTATTCATTTAAATCAGAGAATAATGGTTGTTCTATTTATATGAGTAATATCTTTTATGGTCATGCACCCTTGAAGAGTGGTCTATTTTTATTGAATATCGATAGTAGTGATACACATATTCATAATGTTGAAGCCAAAAGATGTAGAGTTGATAATGATAATGCAACTTATTTCTGGCACTGCCGTTTAGGTCATATCGGTGTAAAGCGCATGAAGAAACTCCATACTGATGGACTTTTGGAATCACTTGATTATGAATCACTTGGTACTTGCGAACCGTGCCTCATGGGCAAGATGACTAAAACACTGTTCTCCGGTACTTTGGAGAGAGCAACAGATTTGTTGGAAATCATACATACAGATGTATGTGGTCCGATGAATGTTGAAGCTCGTGGCGGATATCGTTATTTTCTCACCTTCACAGATGATTTGAGCAGATATGGGTATATCTACTTAATGAAACACAAGTCTGAAACATTTGAAAAGTTCAAAGAATTTCAGAGTGAAGTGGAAAATTATCGTAACAAGAAAATAAAGTTTCTACGATCTGATCGTGGAGGAGAATATTTGAGTTACGAGTTTGGTTTACATTTGAAACAATGCGGAATAGTTTCGCAACTCACGCCACCTGGAACACCACAAAGAAATGGTGTGTTCGAACGTCGTAATCGTACTTTACTAGATATGGTGCGATCTATGATGTCTCCAACTGATTTACCGCTATCGTTTTGGGGTTATGCTTTAGAGACGGTTGCATTCACATTAAATAGGGCACCATCTAAATCCGTTGAGACGATGCCTTATGAACTGTGGTTTGGCAAGAAACCAAAGTTGCCGTTTCTTAAAGTTTGGGGCTGCGATGCTTATGTGAAGAAACTTCAACCAGATAAGCTCGAACCCAAATTTGAGAAATGTGTCTTCATAGGATACCCAAAAGAGACTGTTGGGTACACCTTCTATCACAGATCCGAAGGCAAGACATTCGTTGCTAAGAATGGATCCTTTCTAGAGAAGGAGTTTCTCTCAAAAGAAGTGAGTGGGAGGAAAGTAGAACTTGATGAGGTAACGGTACCTGCTCCCTTATTGGAAAGTAGTTCATCACAGAAATCAGCTCCTGTGACAAATACACCAATTAGTGAGGAAGCTAATGATATTGATCATGAAACTTCAGATCAAGTATCTACTGTACCTCGTAGGTCTACCAGAGTAAGATCCGCACCAGAGTGGTACGGTAATCCTATTCTGGAAGTCATGTTACTTGACCATGATGAACCTACAAACTATGAGGAAGCGATGATGAGCCCAGATTCCGCAAAATGGCTAGAGGCCATGAAATCTGAGATGGGATCCATGTATGAGAACAAAGTATGGACTTTGGTTGACTTGCCCGATGATCGGCAAGACATTGAGAATAAATGGATCTTCAAGAAGAAGACTGACGCTGACGGCAATGTAACTGTCTATAAAGCTCGACTTGTTGCGAAAGGTTTTCGACAAGTTCAAGGGGTTGACTACGATGAGACTTTCTCACCCATAGCGATGCTTAAGTCTGTCTGAATCATGTTAGCATTGCCGCATTTTATGATTATGAAATTTGGCAGATGGATGTCAAAACTGCATTCCTGAATGGATTTCTGGAAGAAGAGTTGTATATGATGCAACCGGAAGGTTTTGTCGATCCTAAGGGAGCTAACAAAGTGTGCAAGCTCCAGCGATCAATCTATGGTCTGGTGCAAACCTCTCGGAGTTGGAATAAACGCTTTGATAGTGTGATCAAAGCATATGGTTTTATACAGACTTTTGGAGAAGCCTGTATTTACAAGAAAGTGAGTGGGAGCTCTGTAGCATATCTAATATTATATGTGGATGACATATTGTTGACTGGAAATGATATAGAATTTCTAGATAGCATAAAAGGATACTTGAATAAAAGTTTTTCAATGAAAGACCTCGGTGAAGCTGCTTACATATTGGGCATTAAGATCTATAGAGATAGATCAATACGCTTGATTGGACTTTCACAAAGCACGTACCTTGATAAACTATTGAAAAGGTTCAATATGGAACAGCCGAAGAAAGGGTTCTTGCCTGTATTACAAGGTATAAAGTTGAGTCAGACTCAATGCCCGACCACTGCAGAAGATAGAGAGAAAATGAAAGGAGTTCCTATGCTTCAGCCATAGGCTCTATCATGTATGCAATGTTGTGTACCAGACCTGATGTGTGCCTTGCTATAAGTTTGGCAGGGAGGTACCAAAGTAATCCAGGAGTGGGTCACTGGACAGCGGTCAAGAACATCCTAAAATACCTGAAAAGGACTAAGGATATGTTTCTCGTATATGGAGGTGACAAAGAGCTAGTCATAAATGGTTACGTCGATGCAAGCTTTGACACTGATCCGGACGATTCTAAATCGCAAACCGGATACGTATTTTTATTAAATGGTGGAGCTGTAAGTTGGTGTAGTTCTAAACAAAGCGTCGTGGCGGGATCTACATGTGAAGCGGAGTACATAGCTGCTTCGGAAGCAGCAAATGAAGGAGTCTGGATGAAGGAGTTCATTTCCGATCTAGGTGTTGTACCTAGTGCATCGGGACCAATGAAGATCTTCTGTGACAATACTGGTGCAATTGCCTTGGCAAAGGAATCCAGATTTCACAAGAGGACCAAGCACATCAAGAGACGCTTCAATTCCATTCGGGACCAAGTCCAAGTGGGAGACATAGAGATTTGCAAGATACATACGGATCTGAATGTTGCAGACCCGTTGACTAAGCCTCTCTCACGAGCAAAACATGATCAGCACCAAGACTCCATGGGTGTTAGAATCATTACTATGTAATCTAGATTATTGACTCTAGTGCAAGTGGGAGACTGAAGGAAATATGCCCTAGAGGCAATAACAAAGTTATTATTTATTTCCTCATATCATGATAAATGTTTATTATTCATGCTAGAATTGTATTAACCGGAAACATGATACATGTGTTAATACATAGACAAACATAGTGTCACTAGTATGCCTCTACTTGACTAGCTCATTGATCAAAGATGGTTATGTTTCCTAACCATAGGCATGTGCTGTCATTTGATTAATGGGATCACGGCATTAGGAGAATGATGTGATTGACTTGACCCATTCCGTTAGCTTAGCACTTGATCGTTTAGTATGTTGCTATTTGCTTTCTTCATGACTTATACAAAGTTCCTGCAACTATGAGATTGTGCAACTCCCGTTTACCGGAGGAACACTTTGTGTGCTACCAAACGTCACAACGTAACTGGGTGATTATAAAGGTGCTCTACAGGTGTCTCCAAAGGTACATGTTGAGTTGGCATAATTTGAGATTAGGTTTTGTCACTCCGATTGTCGGAGAGGTATCTCTGGGCCTTCTCGGTAATACTCATCACCTAAGCCTTGCAAGCATTGTAACTAATGAGTTAGTTATGAATGATGTATTACGGAACGAGTAAAGAGACTTGCCGGTAACGATATTGAACTAGGTATTGGATACCAACGATCGAATCTCGGGCAAGTAACATACCGATGACAAAGGGAACAACGTACGTTGTTATGCGGTTTGACCGATAAACAACTTCGTAGAATATGTAGGAACCAATATGAACATCCAGGTTCCACTATTGGTTATTGACCGAGAATAGTTCTAGGTCATGTCTACATAGTTCTCGAACCCGTAGGGTCCGCACGCTTAACGTTACGATGACAGTTTTATTATGAGTTTATAAGTTTTGATGTACCGAAGTTTGTTTGGAGTCCCGAATGTGATCACGGACATGACGAGGAGTCTCGAAATGGTCGAGACATAAAGATTGATATATTGGACGACTATATTCGGACACCGGAATTGTTCTGGGTGATTTCGGAGAAAACCGGAGTGCCGGGGGGTTACCGGAACCCCCCGGGAGAGTTAATGGGCCACATGGGCCTTGGTGGGAAGAGAGAGGGGCGGCCAGGGTGGGCCGCGCGCCCCATCTCCCTCTGGTCCGAATTGGACTAGGAGGGGGGCGGCGCCCCCCTTTCCTTCCCCCCTCTCCCCCTTCCTTCCCCCTCCTAATAGGAGTAGGAAAGGAGGAATCCTACTCCTACTAGGAGGAGGATTCCTCCTCCTTGGCGCGCCCCAAGGGGCCGGCCGGCCTCCCCCCTTGCTACTTTATATACGGGTGCGGGGGGCACCCCATAGGCACACAAGTTGATCTACGGATCGTTCCTTAGCCGTGTGCGGTGCCCCCCTCCACCATATTCCACCTCGGTCATATCGTCGCGGAGTTTAGGCGAAGCCCTGCGCCGGTAGAACATCATCATCGTCACCACGCCGTCGTGCTGACGGAACTCATCCCCTACGCTTCGCTGGATTGGAGCCCGGGGAACGTCATCGAGCTGGACGTGTGCTGAACACGGAGGTGCCGTACGTTCCGTGCTTGGATCGGTCGAATCGTGAATACGTATGACTACATCAACCGCGTTGTCATAACGCTTCCGCTTGACGGTCTACGAGGGTACGTAGACAACACTCTCCCCTCTCGTTGCTATGCCATCACCATGATCTTGCGTGTGCGTATGAATTTTTTTAAAATTACTACATTCCCCAACAATTACCCGGATAAGCGGCCATATGTGATGATGCACCGATGTCCATAAACCAGTCGCCACCTCCGGAATAAGCACCGACCGGAGGCTGTTGATGGAGTGCAGCGAGGAGAGCCGGGTCATAGGAGACCGGCGCAGAGTAGCCCGAGTAGCCGGTCATCCCAGCGCTAGGGTTCGGCCCACCATAGCCAACCGGAGCGGGGGAGTAGTAGGTTGGCGGAACACCTGGGCCCGGATGTTGGCCGGCGAAGAAGGCCTGATGGCCGGAGGGTCCGGGCCCTAGGAGGCTCGAAGCAGGGGGTCGTGGCACGGGCATGGTGTAGGCGTGCATGACTCTTGTCCAGGGGTTGTGGCCACCCCCCCAAGGTGGCATCGGCTACTGCTGAGGAGGCCCAGCGCGCGGCTGTGGCTGCTGCTGCTGGCCTTTGCCGCGGCTGCGGCGCCGCTGGCGCGGTTGCTGCTGTTGCTGCTGCGGCGTCGGCAGGTGTTGGGGAAGAGCCGGAGGCCGCTGTTGATATGGAGCGGCGTAGACGGCGGGCGGCGTAGGAGGAGCCGCAGGCCGAGGCGCCGGGAACGGCGGCGGAAAGCCGGGAGGCGCGCCCGCAGGTGCGGGCCCACCGCGAGCATAGCCGGCGGCGAGGGCAGTGTGAACGGCATGGGAGCGAAGATGCTTCAACCGGCGTTCCTCGAGACGGAGATACGCCACCGCGTGCTCGTAGGTGGGGTTCGCCATGAGGGTGAGGTTGAAGGCGGCATTGCCGAGGTCCTCATTGAGGCCGGCGGCGAGGGTGGAGAGGAGCAATTCGTCGCCCACTTTGAAGCCGATATCGTTGAGCTCGTCGGAGAGAGTCTTGAGGCGCATGCAATAGTCATCGACGGAGGAGTCGTTTTGGTGACATCCGGAAAGTCCTGCTGCAAAAAGACGATCCGTTGGAGCCTGTTATCAGTGAAGAGGCCGACGATCTTGTTCCACACCGTGCATGCATCGTCCTTGTCGCGAACGACGGTGTGGAAGATGTCCTTGGACACGGTGAGGAAGAACCACCTGATGATGGTGGCGTCGACCGCCAGCCAGTCGGCGTCGCGATTGAGGAAGAAGAGGTTGGCGGTGCCGTCAATGTGATCCTGCAGGTTATACTCACGAAAGAGGAGGTTGAAGTACGTCTTCCGGGCATAAAAGTTCGCCTCTTTGTGGGAGCGGATGACCGGGACGCGGCGTTCGATGGGAACATCGTGGATGTAGGCAGGATCTGGTAGAGTGGCAGTGGAGGAGCCGACGGAGAAGTCGAAGGGGTTTGGTGGATGCACGGCCGGAGGAGGGGAGGCGGCAGATCGGTGGGAGAGATCTGAAGCAGACATGGCAGCGGGTAGGGTTTAGGGTTGGGGTGGGCAGCGGATGGCTGAAGAGAAGAAAAGTAGCGAGCGGCGGGTGGGCACGAGTGGGCAGGGGCGATCGCGAGGGCTAGCGATGGGGGAGGGAGCGGAAGTAGTGGGAGGGCTAGCGATGGGGCGGGACTCTTGCGAGAGCAGCACGGCGGCGGCGATCGCGAGGGCTAGCGATGGGGAAGGGAGAGGAAGCAGTGGGAGGGCTAGCGATGGGGCGGGACTCTCGCGAGAGCAGCACGGCGGCGGCGATGAATCAGCGACGCGGGCGTGCGACAGAAAAACTAGCGGCAGCGGCTTAGGAAGCGACGGCGACGCAGCTAGGGCAGGGGATCGGAGAGGCTCTGATACCATGTAGAATATTATGCAACTCACGATATATTGATGGGGTGCAATATGCACATATATATAGATACATAGGAAGCCACGTCCTCTACTATACATGGAAGGAGGAGGACTTGTTGTACAAGAAATATACATGCTATATCTATATCTCAACAGGCAGGAGCAGAGAGCTCCGGCGCGGCCAAGGGCGAGCACGGGCGGTGACGGCGGCCTACAGCGGGGGGTTCGAGGGGGATATAGGGGGAATCGGAGGAGGGGCTCACCCCGGTCGCAGAGGAGGGGTTGACAAGGCCGGGGACGCAACGACGACGGCGGATCGAAGCGGTGAGGTGCGGCGACCGTGGCCGAGGAAGACGAGCGAATCGACGGCTCTGTGACGCTCCAACTCGGACGAAGACGAGGAAGCATAAGCTTCTCCACATCCGTCCGTCGCTCGGGGTGGCTCTTGACCGGGAAGACGATTATGGCGCGGCGGCGGTAGCGCTCGGGTGCGCGCAGGTTTGGCGTGGGAAGAGGAGAGGGAGTGAGGGAAGGGGATTTAGGGTTTCGGGCGCCGGGGGTAGGTGGCACCTGCTTTATAGGCGAGGTGGTCGCCGGGGAGGGCCGCCGGATGGCCGCCACGGTGACGGCCGGTGCCATGGCGGGCATCGGCGCGGCCACGCCCTCTCGTGAACAAGGGCGGGGAAGCAGGGGCAAGGTGGGCCGGCCTGGTGGCCTAGTGGGCCAAAGGCCAGTGAGGGGGCGGGGGGTTCCTTTGTTTTCTTTTCTTTTGTTTTATTTTCTGTTTTGGTTTTATTATTATTTTTATTATTATTATCTATATTACCTTTCTGTTTTAGTTTTGTTTCCTACTAATCTTAGTTTTAGTAAAATATACATGTAGCATCTAAATTAGTATTTCATCTTAGTCCATAGTCACAAAAAGTCTAGTCCTCAAATAATTAGCTTGACAATTTATTAATTACAAAAGGTATTTAAATAATTGTTTTTTTACTGTTGTTTTATTCAACTGGTAGTATTTAAACATTTTATAAAGGTGTGGTTTCTCCAACATAATTACCTATGCAATATTTGGTTCATTCCGAACATTTTAGTTTTAATATTTGAAAAAATTTATTGTTTGCTTGATTTTGAGTTTGAAGTTGAATCAGTTTCGAACTAACGTGAGATTAGCAACAGTAATCAAAGTGACGTGGGGCCATTAATAGAGGATTATTGTAGCTTAACTATCCGGGTGTCACAATTCTCCTCCACTACAAGAAATCTCGTCCCGAGATTTAAGAGGGGGGTAAGGGGGAAAGTTCTGGTTACGAAATTCTAACGGGTGTCCTCGGTCTTGGTTGCTCTTCTTGAAGAGGTCGATCCATTATGTTGATGTCTTCATTTCTCTGTTTCAGGGCATCATGATGAAGTCGTCATCCTTTCTCCGGGGGTTCCATCATACTTACGAAAAAGGATAATGGGTATCTTCGAAAGAACCGGCCTCTAGAAGGTCGCTTATCTAGTAGATAACACCAGGGAAGGTGGCGAAAAGTAACTCTCGAATTAAAAACCTTTAGAAAATATCGAGAGCAAAGTAAGATGTCATGAGAAGTTTCAAGCGGCAGGCAATCGTTCGATTCCTAATACCAGTATAGATCACTAGGAAGGTGGCTCGCGAATTACCTACGAAACCAAGAGTAAGGGATAACTTTGTCAACAAGGTGTACAGGAGAGTCAGTCTTCGATCTTGTGGAACTGTGGGTTATGGGCCCACCATGTGGGTTAAAAGTATGAAGGGCGATGACATCTTGCACGATCATGTGAGCAAGGCATGTCAAAGGATAGTCTGTCGGTTATGTCGGCAACAACATCGGTACCAAGGGCAAGGGACGAAGAGAACCATTTTCCTGCTCGTTGAACGAGGCGGACCAGTAGGCAAAGTTCTCGTCCATCAGTGGTTACCGGAATGTCATCAACAAAAGTAACAGGGTCTTTTTGGCAGAATTGTACACCTAGGTGTTTACATAAGCAGAAGAATGTTACTGCTTAAATCATATAGATCACAAGAAAGGTTAAACCAAACAATGGAAAGGAAAATATGATTATCAGGTTCAAGCAGAACAATGGAAAGGAAAATGTGTTTAAAAACATATTTCAAGGGTATATCCTTCCCAAGGACAAGCAGAGCATGATATCCATGAAAGGATATAATGTAGAAAACTCTTTAGGTAGGGGAGAGAATTTTCCTGACATTACCCATACAGCGGTGTTTGGATAATTGAGCGGGAAACATTTAGCATTGGGCTTCAAATGTTTCTGTTGAAAATCGGAGTACCATAGACATGCTTCGAGATAGCCTTGACATGGTTAATAGGTGAAGATCAGACTTTGGAAACAAAAAGGATCCATTAGGAACAACTTATACAATAAGTCTTACAATTTGCTCATGGAAGAATGACTAACCTTGCCAAAAAGGAAACTATAACAATAGGTCCTCCGACCAGGTGTGCTAGGCATGACATCACCTTACTGGGTCATATAAAGACCAATGTTATAACTCTTGGAAATATGTTCCAACCATCATATCTGACCGAGATTCAGATCTGATTGGTGTCAGGATACCTCAGACTCGGGATCCTAAGATAAAAGGTGTGACACAAATTAACAAGAAGACATCATAAGATTCTCGGGAAATGAACTATGGAAGCGAGTTCCGAAACAAGAGTTCATCAGTAAACCAAGGAGATGATGAGGGGGTGGCTGATGAACTCAGCGACAATCCATCGAGAGTCCTAAAAGATGTATTTCCACAATTAGGTGAACAAGGAGATAACATATGTCAGATCAAAAGATTTAATGGTGTATGCTCAAGGAAACCATACACATTTAAGCATTGGTTGAAAGGTGCACCCGAAATATGGGCTGGGATGCACGACCAATGCCAGAATGGTGATTCAGCAACCAATACACTAAATTGGATTTATTGTCCATTAACTCCGAAGCAATAAGGTTGCTAAGAATACTGAATTCTCACGGCAGAGTTCATTTACTGGTATTCCGGTTAGAAGCAACGCGGGGACCAAAAAGAAGGGTGATGGCGAGAGGCATCACAATACCTAGAATTCTTAAGAGGTGGAGTAATCCTTGCAACATCCTTGACATAAGGGACAGTAATACTTCAAGGTAGAACATAACACAAACTGAATCGCAAGTTGCATCCTTAACAAGAACAAGTTTGTGATGAAAGGAAGGTAAATATGTTGTCGATGGTAACTCAAATTAACAAGGGACGAGGATGGCACTTACCATCATGAATTCAATTGATGTCTAGGAAGGATTCAAAATGTTGATGATGATCCCGGAAACTTTGTCGAGAGGTTTCAAGAAGATGTAACCGCTCGGCGATGACATCAAGTCAATGGAATGCCGAAGCGAAAGGTTATTGGAACCACGAGTATGACGCAAACTCAAAATCAAGCTTGTTGTTCAAGGCGAAATGCTAGGACGAGAAAAATTGACGTAAGCTTAGCTCATCGTCGAAAGTGGTGCTCCGGGAATAAGGACCAGGTAGCACAGTTAAAAAGTTGCACAATAAGGATATAGCCGATCAGGCTAGGAATGGCTTGATCGGGTACAAACTCGTACTTAAAGAAGATTGCTAATAGTAGTTGAACCATAGTGCGGTCTCGTTCAGTTATTGGTGTCTTTGAGTGTTTAATAACTCAGAGTCCATGAAAAATTGTAATTAGTGAGAATGTAGTACTTGATGAAGAACTCATAAGAAGTTATGCAGTTCCAAGATAATCTCGAGATACCAGGGGGATAATACTCGACGACAGTCCAAAGTAGAGCTTGGACTGGGGTATTGCTCTATAGAAGGTAAGTGCTTAAACATGCACGAGAAATGGTATTTAAAGGAGATCATGGTCGGAACCACGATCACAAAGGATCAATTCACAGATACCAGATGATATTTATTAAGGAAATGGTTATTATTTCAAGAAGCTTCCATGATAGGATCTACATCGTGCCCATGGGCATGAACACAAAGTTCAAGGTCGACTCCCACTTCTCTAATGCATAACCTTTCACTCACTTCTCGCCTTCGACGAAGTTGTAGTGTTGAAATTTTATCTGACATAACATCAGTAGAGTATGACCCGTAGTAGTTTCCGGGTTCACACAGATTAGAAAAGGCATAGGTTCGACCCATCAAGGTCTCTTAGGAACATATACCACAAACTTCAGGAGTAAGTAACACAAGCTCGAAAGCAGAGCATGTTCGACAAGGCAGAGGATACCATTTACCAAAGGCATTATGTATCCGAGAAAAGACTCACAAAGTTATTGAATACGAAGGACGTTGTCGGATAAAATCCAATAAAGGATCTGGTGGCCACAAAGGTTCTGGTGTGAGTATCGGCACACAACCAGAGGAAGAAAGAATGCAAGGAGATCAGTTTATAAGAACAACTGACTAATTCAAAGCTCAAATGCAAAGGTATTATGATTTACAAATCAAGGGATCAGAAGCAAAGCACTCTGATTAAGGATGGGTAAGTTGAGTAGACTTAGGAGTACGATCGACGGCAATTTGATTGGTTGAGAACCAGCTCTTGATCAAAATGACGTCTGAGTCGGAAGGGCGAATTCTAGGATTCATTGAGGATTGTGAGCAACCGCAACATATTGAATCAACGGACTGAAAATGATAATGACAAGGATACCAATAAGATTACTAGATTATGGGATCAACCATAACGTAAGCAAGCAAGAATTTCAAGAGCAATAGGCTGCTGAGGATTTCCCGGAAGATCAAAAATTGTATTTCGAAGACTTTATTGAAATACATGAATCAACTGGGGATTAACGGAACTCGGTAAGTGCGAGAAATTATCCGCAGGGGTATTCATGTGGCAAGGAACTGCAAGGCAGTAGCTCAAAGGATTCTCGGAACAACAGAGAGCAGTTCAGGGCATCTTATAATAACAAGATCAATGGGATTAACTGCAAGAATGACAAGTGTATGCAGTTATCCATAAGGATATAACAATGGTAGGGGATAGCAAACAGCGGTGAGCATAAAGTCTTGAGAGAACATCGAAGAGTATCTTCAGAATCCTTCGGTGAACCAAGCAATCATCTGGAGTGAGGGACTCTCCGAGAGGAAGTAAGTACGAGAACCTAGAGTTAGCGTTGCTAAAATCATTTAACCTGAATAGAAGAGAGATCAGAATCCCGGAGTATAGATGAGGAATAAAAGATCCTAATACCACCCAATTGGCGACGTGGGCCCATGGGCCGCACAGCCAAGTTAGTAAAACAATTTTCATCGACTAGACTCAACTTCGGCCAAGGAGTTGGAAAGGGGGGTTCCTACAGGCAGTCGGCTCTGATACCAACTTGTGACGCTCCCGATTCAATCGTACACAAATCATACACGCAAACGTGTATGATCAAGATCAAAGACTCACGGGAAGATATCACAACACAACTCTACAAATAAAAAATGTCATACAAGCATCATAATACAAGCCAGGGGCCTCGAGGGCTCGAATACAAGTGCTCGATCATAGACGATTCAGCGGAAGCAACAATATCTGAGTACATACATAAGTTAAACAAGTTTGCCCTAAGAAGGCTAGCACAAACTGGGATACAGATCGAAAGAGGCGCAGGCCTCCTGCCTGGCATCCTCCTAAACTACTCCTGATCCTCGTCAGCGGCCTGCACGTAGTAGTAGGCACCCCCGGTGTAGTAGGAGTCGTCGTCGACGGTGGCGTCTGGCTCCCGGGCTCCAGCATCTGGTTGCGACAACCAGGTAGAAGGGAAAGGGGGAAAAAGGGGGAGAAAAGCAACCGTGAGTACTCATCCAAAGTACTCGCAAGCAAGGATCTACACTACATATGCATGGATATATGTGTAAAGAGGCAATATCGGTGGACTGAACTGCAGAATGCTAGAATAAGAGGGGGATATCTAGTCCTATCGAAGACTACGCTTCTGGCAGCCTCCGTCTTGCAGCATGTACAAGAGAGTAGATCGAAGTCCTCCAAGTAGCATCGCATAGCATAATCCTACCCGGCGATCCTCCCCTCGTCGCCCTGTGGGAAAGCGGTCACCTGGTTGTCTCTGGAACTTGTCTGGGTGTGTTTTATTAAGTATCCAGCTCTAGTTGTCATAAGGTCAAGGTACAACTCCGGGTCGTCCTTTTACCGAGGGACACGACTATTCGAATAGATAAACTTCCCTGTAGGGGTGCACCACATAACCCAACACGCTCGATCCCATTTGGCCGGACACACTTTCCTGGGTCATGCCCGGCCTCAGAAGATCAACACGTCGCAGCCCCACCTAGGAACAATAGAGAGATCAGCATGTCGGTCTAAATCCTATGCGCGCAGGGGTCTGGGCCCATCGCCCATTGCACACCTGCACATTGCGAGGGCGGCCGGAAGCAGAACTAGCCCCCTTAATACAAGAGCAAGCTTACGTTCCAATCCGGCGTGCGCCGCTCAGTCGCTGACGTCACGAAGGCTTCGGCTGATACCACGACGTCGAGTGCCCATATCTTTCCCGCGTAGTTGGTTAGTGTGTATAGGCCAGTGGCCAGACTCAGATCAAATACCAAGATCTTGTTAAGCATGTTATTTTGAAGTAACCGCGGACGCCGACCAGGGCCAGGCCCACCTCTCTCCTAGGTGGTCTCAACCTGCCCTGTCGCTCCGCCACAAAGTAACAGTCGGGGGTCGTCAGGAACCCAGGCCCACCTCTACCGGGATGGAGCCACCTGTCCTTTCAGCCCCCACATCGGAATCACTTGCGGGTACTCAACGAGCTGACCCGACTTTAGTCACCATCTATATAGTATATGTATGTATAGTATATACCCGTGATCACCTCCCGAGTGATCACGGCCCGATAGTATAGCATGGCAGACTGACAAGAATGTAGGGCCACTAATGGTAAACTAGCATCATATACTAAGCATTTAGGATTGCAGGTAAGGTATCAATAGATGTAGCAACAATGACAGGCTATGCAACAGAATAGGATTAATCGAAACAGTAACATGCTACACTACTCTAATGCAAGCTGTAGAGGGAAGAATGGGCGATATCTGGTGATCAATGGGGGTTGCCTGGTTGCTCTGGCAAGGAGGGGTCGTCAACAACGTAGTCGATCGGGGCACCAGCAGCGGCTTCAGTCTCGTAGTCTACCCGAGAGAAGAGGGGGAAGAAACAATAAATACACTGCAAACATAAGCATGATGATGCAAGACAAGACAATGAGCAGTGCTAGGTGTGCCCTAACGCGGTAGTAGGTGATACCGGCGAAAGGGGGAAACATCCGGGAAAGTATCCCGGTGTTTCGCGTGTTCGGACAGATGAACTGGAGGGGAAAAGTTGCGGGTTCGCTATGCTAGGGACGCGTGGCGGACGAACGGGCTGCGTATTCGGATTCGTCTCGTAGCAACTTTCATATACAAGGTATTTTCATCCGAGTTACAGATTATTTTATATTAATTTCCAAAGTTTTAATTGATTTTCTAGAATATATTAATTCGAATTAAAAATAGTGAAATACTTATGTCACCTAGGGTAGTGTCAGCCACAGTCAAATGACATGTGGGGCCGGGTCAAAGTCAACAGTATAGTCAAGGTTGAGTGGGTCAAAGTTGACTGGTCATACTGGGTTGTGGGTCCATGATGTCATTGACTGGTAATTATTTAATTTAACAAAATTGATTTATATTGTGTCCCACATGTCATTGGGTAAGCACTACTAACTAAAACCAAATTAGTCTAAACAGGAGGTTAGTGCCTAATCTATGCAGGGGCCGGGTCATCTAGCGGAGGCAACATCCGGCTGGCTGGCACACACGCGCGGCCACACGACGTGCAGCATCTGCGGCCATGGGACTGCTCGGCCGAGGCAGCAGCTAGCGTGGGCCTGCACGGGCACGGGCGGAGGAGCGCAGGCAGTGGTGGAGCATGGGCGAAGCGGGAGGCAGCTACGGGGAGCAGTTACAGTAGCAGAAGGAGCGGCATAGGCAGCAGTTAGCAGGGCAGATCAACATCGACAGCAGCAGCTAGGGGCAGTAGCAAACATTGTTGTTTTTTTTATCTTAGAACAAGTACACTGGGGCAACCCACACATAGAAGCTAGCTAGCATGTTAATTGATGAACAGTAGCCACAACGTACAATACGCGTCTCGCCGGAACTAGCTCTAGTTCACTTTGGTCAACTCGACGGAGCAGAACAAGAAATCGTGGTTTATTTCAATAAGCAGCGGTAGAGAGTAGCAGCAGATCGTAGCGGGAGCATCAGGGGGGGCAGCACCGAACGGCTGCGGGCGCGACCGGCCAAGATAGGAGGCGCGCACGGCAGGAGCAGAGAGCTCCGGCGCGGCCAAGGGCGAGCACGGGCGGTGAGCCGGTGACGGCGGCCTACAGCGGGGGGTTCGAGGGGGATATAGGGGGAACCGGAGGAGGGGCTCACCCCGGTCGCAGAGGAGGGGTTGACAAGGCCGGGGACGCAACGACCACGGCGGATCGAAGCGGTGAGGTGCGGCGACCATGGCCAAGGAAGATGAGCGAATCGACGGCTCTGTGACGCTCCAACTCGGACGAAGACGAGGAAGCATAAGCTCCTCCACATCCGTCCGTCGCTCGGGGTGGCTCTTGACCGGGAAGACGATTATGGCGCGGCGGCGGTAGCGCTCGGGTGCGCGCTGGTTTGGCGCGGGGAGAGGAGAGGGAGTGAGGGAAGGGGATTCAGGGTTTCGGGCGCCGGGGGAGGGTGGCGCCGGCTTTATAGGCGAGGTGGTCGCCGGGGAGGGCCGCCGGATGGCCGCCACGGTGACGGCCGGTGCCGTGGCGGGCATCAGCGCGGCCACGCCCTCCCGTGAACAGGGGAGCGGGGAAGCAGGGGCGAGGTGGGCCGGCCTGGTGGCCTAGTGGGCCAAAGGCAAGTGAGGGGGCAGGGGGGGTCCATTGTTTTCTTTTCTTTTGTTTTATTTTCTGTTTTGGTTTTATTATTATTTTTATTATTATTATCTATATTACCTTTCTGTTTTAGTTTTGTTTCCTACTAATCTTAGTTTTAGTAAAATATACACGTAGCATCTAAATTAGTATTTCATCTTAGTCCATAGTCACAAAAAGTCTAGTCCTCAAATAATTAGTTTGACATTTTATTAATTACAAAAGGTATTCAAATAATTGTTTTTTACTGCTGTTTTATTCAACTGGTAGTATTTAAACATTTTATAAAGGTGTGGTTTCTCCAACATAATTACCTATGCAATATTTGGTTCATTCCGAACATTTTCGTTTTAATATTTGAAAAAAATTATTGTTTGCTTGATTTTGAGTTTGAACTTGAATCAGTTTCGAACTAACGTGAGATTAGCAACAGTAATCGAAGTGACGTGGGGCCATTAACAGAGAATTACTATAGCTTAACTATCCGGGCGTCACACAAGGGCTGGATGATGATGGCGGCGCCGGAGGCAGAGCTCGAAGACGAGGCAACAGGACGTCAACACTCGACGGCCTTGCCGCCCGTCCTGTTCCTCTTCCGCAGCCTCCCTACGCCATCCGCCCAAGGAGACGACCCCAAGAAGTTCAAGGAGCCGGCAACACGGATGATGGGGTCGCCGGTGCCGCTCGGAGCGGCACCCGACACCTAGTCGGACCCGTCATCCTGCCGCCCGCTGCCCTCGTCGTCGCTGCCGTCGCTGCCGTTGTCTTCCTCGCACTCTCGCTTGAGGAGGAATCTTCATCGTCGAAGGAGCTCTCCACGCACCACCTCACGCGGGTCCTGAAGTGCCCGAAGATCTTGACGGAGAGGAGTCCACCCTCCATTAGTTTGAAATGGAGAGAGAGCCCGTCCGTCAAGCTCTAGACGCGGGCGAAGGTCTTCCACCCTCGGTGAAGATACATGACGTGAGGGGCGGGGAACTCGACGTCGACCCACGTGCCACTGTTCCCACAACCCCTCATGTGCAGCCGCAGCACCTGCGGCGGATCCAGCTCCATCTCCCGCGCAAATGGGGTCGGAAGGAGAAGACGACGGCGCGGAGGATGACGCAGCCTGACAAAGAATTCGTAGGGGTTGTCCCTGAGGCCCTCCATCGGAGGAGGGGCTGCTGGAGGAGGCGAGGCGGATCTGCCGCCCCATCCTCCTCTCCCTCGGGTACCGCGACGGCCTCGACCTTGCCCCCTTCTCCTTCCTCTAGCGTCCGGCTCAGCCGCTACGAGCTCTTGGGGAGGGGCGATGCGCTGTCTGGCCGAGACCCTCGCCGCCACCGATGATGCGTGGCCACGCCCCCTCGCCATGGCAGAAGAAGAAAGAAAGCAATATTGGGGAGAGGCAGATGGCGAGAGGCTGAGGGGCACCGTTCCTCCCGCTCCCCTCTTTATAAAGGGGCGGGGGCGAGGCCCGGCCGCTCCCTCTCGGCCAACCCGGCTTCTTGAAGTGACAACAAGTGGGGCCGTTGACCCGCCCTCCCCGCTCCATTAAAGGCTTGTGGGAATCGACCCGCACGCGCACGACTAACAACGTCCCGCGCGCCTGCCATTCGCTCTGCATTACGCATGCAGCGAACGTGGCGCAAGGGGCAGGCGCAGTGGGATGCGTGGAACGTCGGTTCCCGAGCGAGGGCAGTAAATGGGAGGCAGCCTTGCGGTCTCGAAGAGACACGCAAGCTGCCTCTTTACTGTCCACCGCAAGGTGACGCCAGCGCGCCCACGTCATGCGCCCGCATGACCCCCACGTCGCGCGTTCAACGCGGGTCGTGGGGAAGCGCAGCGGACGGAACAGTGGCCGCGGTAGAAATCCGCCCCAACTGCCCGCGCACCGTTCTGGGCCTGGCCCCACAACGTGTTGCGCTTATGTGTGGCCCAGGCCCGGGGGCTCCTATCGGTGTATAAAAGTAGGGGCTCTGCTTTTGACCCCTTTACTTGTGCACGGGAAGTCAGAGCCTCCCGCCACGGCCACGCATAACATGGCAGGAAAGGGGAGCCGGAGAGAAGCCGAAGCCACATGGACGACAGAAGCAACAACAAGGACCAAGGCCACAAAGATCAGATAGGCGTAGCAGGTTCCCCCGGCAAGGACTCTTGACGGGGCACCCTCAGCAGCCCCAACAAGACCCCTGCCAGGGAAGCTCGCCCACGCCAACAGAAGTGAGCCACCCTTGAGCCTACCAGCGCTCGACAAAAGCGTTGGGACAGGGCTCGGGAGGCACCTCCGTGGTGGCATGCAGATCTTTGTGAAGACATAAAATGCTCAAGATCAAAAGAGGATAGGAAGGCAACTATCCTCACCGAAGGAACCCATAAGACCCCTGGCAAGATCCTTGCCGGGGAGCCAGCGCGCCACGCCATGACCCTTGCCGGGCCACCCGACAAGACCCTCGCCAAGCACACCGGCAGGGCCACCACCAGGCCCGCACAAACCAAGTCACCGCCGCCGTTCGCATGTAGCTACCGACCCAACCAGCTAGGCAGGCACCTGCGTGGCAACATGCAAACCTTCATGGAGGCTCCACCACCGCGCCACCTCAGCTGCCCGCCTGCCTACTTGGCACCACATGCACCGCTGGCCAGGGGCGCGTGTCGGAGCGAGGAGGAGCGGCGACGGACGGGACGGGCCTCGCCCCCGTTCCCAATAAAGCAAAGGGACACCTAAGCCTCGCATTAAATGCGTCTCGTCTTGTAATACTGGCGATAAACTCGCAGTACTGTAGCACTTTCCACCTTCTGTGTGCCACTGTGGCAGCCCCTTTCGCCTATAAAAGGAGGCCCATGGCACACAGATAGGGGATTCGGCTCTTTGGAACCTCATAGCACATAGAGCTAGTTCGAGAGTTCAAGAACACTAATACATCCACCAAAGCAGGATCGTAGGGTTTTATGCATCTTTGCGGCCCGAACCTGGGTAAATCCCTCTGTGTCGTCTGCTAGTCCTGCCCTCCTCATGATCCCCGCGCCCTGCAACCATAGAAGGGATTCCAGTGATCCCATAGGTGTCATTTCCCACCGACAAATGGGGAAATGGAAGAAGAGACACATGTCTTTCGGACGATCTTGAATCAAATGTGTTTTTCCGACCACGTTTGGTGCCCATCGTGTCTGAATGGGCTCAAAGGCCGTCGTGTCACGTCTGATTGAAGTTACTAGTCTACCCCTATCGACAGCAGTGTAAATCCGGTCGATAAGGATGTCAAGTGTCAGGGGTAGACAATAATTTCCATCTCGCAAACTCTTGCTTTGGGCAACCCACAAATTATAGTGGGTGTTTAGCCGCTTTGTTCAAAACTTGGGAGAATTAGCATTCACGTTTGCCCTGGGCCCTAGCAAACTAAATTAAAATCCAATTTGTAATCAATTACGAATATCCATAGATAATTCTACTTTTTGTTATTTATTTCTTCAAAACCACAACAAAGATTTATTCCACCTTTATATATGATTATGATTTAGAAATGTCATGATCTTCAAATTCAGTAGGTTCGATACACTTTGAGTCAAACCGTTATTTCATCCATTACAATATGCTCACACGAAAAACAATTCACCTTATATCAATCATACAAGTACGGAGGATTACCTCGCCTAAAAAATGCGGATCCTTACAACACATGGACAACATAGGGGGTCTTGCAACATAAACCATTCAGAGACATGACACAACATGCAGGTACAATAATCTAATGACAATTTCAACTGGTATCTAAAGAAGAACTGGGATTACCCTGGGCTTCAGATGGCAGAAACAGCAGGACCTCCTCCGTCTTTGAATGCAACATTCTTACTTCCTCCAATTCTTGGGTTGCTTGCATAATGCGTGCCGCTAATTCCATAATTTCCAACCTCAAGATAAAGATTACCTCACTCTAGCAGCCACACCATCTCTTTTTGCCTCTAGTAGAGCCTCAAGCACTATAATATCTGTGCTCAGACTGCTCTCTGGCGGTGTTGCCTCTGAATTGATACCATCTGGTAACATGGATGGTGCACTGCTTCCACAAATAGATTCTGGGGTTGTACATTGTGTCATAGTGTGAACGACATCCTGAAAGGTTTCCGCTGGACATAAGTAAGAGATAGTTATCATATGATCCAGGCAGTAAGCTTACATGGTAAACGACATACGAATTATTACCGAGCATGGCAAGCTATATTTAAATGGTTCGAAGCAGCATTAGCCGAAAAGAAATTAAAATGGTAAGATGAAACTAGGGATGTAAGTGGCAAATAAACGACATCTGCCAGTCCCATCTAGTTAGTTTTTTCTAGCTCCCTAGTTCATTTTCCTCAAAAAAACAAAAAATCTTTTTAACTATCATACCACCAGTGGACTCTAATCGGGATTAAACGGGACCCAGTTGACATCCCTAGTTGAAAGGGAGTGTAGCACCGCTATATTTAAGTTGCCAAGGCATCTAAGTAGTTGAAATAATATGAGAAAGCACTTAACAGTGTGGCCTCATATAAACTACAAAGACAGTCTTGTGATGAAGTTGCAAGGAAAAGTTAAGGACTCAAACGAACTAGGCATGCATTTCTTTACGATAGTATAGAAGGCACTACTGACATATTGGCCAACTCAGGTATAGCATAACAACAAACAAGCATTCGAATCAAGCAATACAGCAAAGCAGAAAACTGAACTAGAGGGCACAAGCCAAGAAAGCAGCCCACTCGCATTACATTTCACATGTACTAAAACACACTGGCTTACCATATGTTGCTGCGAAGCCTCGCTGCTGTCGCAATGTTCTTTTGAAGATATCATCAGCATCCCGTGGTTGCAAATCTAATTGTTGTAGTTTATTCTGCACCCTCTATTTAGGTAAAATTAATTTTAAGCGCATGCACTGGTCCGAATTGATCATCAATGGTTCATCTAAACTAATGAAAGAAGGGTGTGTGCATACACGACAATATCTGCTTCCCTCTATTTCTATGCTTGTTCGAGGTGCCAACCCCAAAAGAACAAATATTTTGCTTGATGGGGTTGGCAGCTCCATAATTAATAGAAGCATTAAATTAGTCATGCAACTTGGGAAGATCAAGAACACACAAACAAGTAATGAACAGAGGCTCGGAGCAGTGATGTAATAGCTAGCATCAGAAAATGTAGGGTAAAACTAACAAAAAGCAGTAGAACCACATGCTAGTTTGCTGATGTGTAATTAAGCATAGCAAACATTAAGTAGTCTGATGGAACCAACAGGTGGCATCAGAACAACACCTTTATCATAAATATAGCATTCAAGAAGTAAAATAGTAGGAGTGATATCTAGGAAGTACAGTAATACTTAGGACAAAACTAAAGCATATTAACTATATGTGCACTGGTATGTAATTTAGCACATGTAACATGTTCACTGCCAGAAGTATGGCCCTACAGGTGCAAGCAGAATAACGCGTCTCATGAAAAACTGAATGATGCCCTGAACAAATTCAAAGGTGCAGTGCTTATGCTAAGAAAGTGAACGTAGGTGCCGACCGTTAGATAATAGTACCTGACTCTCGGCGGCGTATGGGTATCGTTGTCATACTTGATAGCAAAGGATCGTCGATGGTGCTCGTGTTGCGGTTGAGTTTGGGCCGGCTGTCGCTGTCGCTGAAGCGGCTGTAGTGCTACAGTTGCGGCGCTTGTCGGCATACAAGAAAGCTCATCTGTGGTAAGTGAACAGTTGCACGATAAAGAGAAAAACCGAAGGAGTACAAATCGAAATAATCTGATGAGGCTACGGCGTCAGTAAAGCAGGGCCGGTGGAGTTGAATATGGCATTCGTGGAGCGGGTCCGGTGCATTGGACGAAGGCTTTGGCGGGCGCATTGTACAGTGCTTTCGGTGAGGCGGATCTGTTGCGGCGGACAATTGATTGTATGAAGGGCCGGCGAAGGGGCGGACGACGGAGTCAGTGAAGGGCCTACATTGTGGTGGACAAGGGCGCCGGTTAAGCAGATCCGGTGCAGTGGACCATGATGGCGGTCAAGGAGATCTGGAGCGGTGGACAAGCGAGTCGCTGAAGCGGCTCCAGTGAAGTGGTGAGTTGGCAGTTGGGGGTTCCAAGGTGCGGAAGGTAGATCCGGCGGGGTGTGAGGTCCACCGTTGCAGTGGAGGACTAGACTCGACGGCTTTCCGTGGTTGGGTGGGGGGGGTCGGGGAGGGGAAGGGAGGGGCTATGGGGAAGAATGTTGGGGGCAAAGAGGGGAAAACAATGGAGTAACCAAAGCAGCCCTTTTCCGTTCATGTGGTAGGGGTAAAACAGGAATATCGCAGGACTAAACTTTCGGGCGCGAGATATTTTGATGTGAGCGGGAAGTTTGAAAGATTTTGGCGCCTGAAATTACATTATGCTCTTGTACAACCGACTATGATATCATGGCCGAGAATTTGTTTGTTTTGCACGCAAAAATAAAGTGCATGTTTTGAAAATCAATGTCTCCAACTCGAAACTTAGATTGTCCATTCAATTCAAATATGGATCATTGAGCTACTATAAGCAAATACCATCATATGGTCCAATTCAAATGAAATTCCAAATGTGTTTATCCTAAATATGATGACAAAAGCAAAAATGTGTATGTGTATGAATAAAGTGGATGATTATAAAGTTTGAACATGCCCGTATGTGTATATCTCTAGGTTTGATATATGAATTTGAAATCACGAAATCCCAGGTTAAAAAATGTACCTCCATTTAAATGAATTACAAAAGCTAATGATGGAGTAGAATTCCAAATTTCCAATCTTAGGTTTGTTATTCTGGTACATCAAGGTATATCATGCATGTTCAAAAGTATCGTTATCTCATAGTCCAAACTGTGAAACAAATTGATCAACCATGAGTGCACACACTATTGACCATGTATATCTCAATTACGCTAAAGTCCCTAAAATATAGACACCTCACTCTTTATCTGAAGCCACCCCCCTTGTCGCCCCCACACACAGAGAAGTCGTTCTCTCCCCCAAACACCAACACACGAGCACATTAACACCCCTCTCACTTCTAAAGTCCTGACCCCAATATAGTCTCTATCACTTTGTCTCTCGGGCATGCACACATCTCTTTCCCCACTCTCTAGGTCTCCCGGCATCTGTCTTTCACAAGCACATGCACTATGTAGAGTGTATCTTTCCCATACACACAAAAGGTCGCCCCCAAACGTCTATCTCCCTAGTTATGTGGTTCTCGCACACTCACCTCACACACCACCCCCACTGCAAACAAGCACACTTTGTCTCCTTGTGCACCACTCTCCTCTTTCTATCTCTCCCACATGCGGAACCGCCCCAGCTCCTTCCCTGTATACATATATGTCGTGACTCTTTCCATAGCTCCCTAATATATCATCATTCTCGATCTTGCACATTGTTCTCTACACCATCTATTCTAGATCTATCATGAAGTCCCTATCACACACACGATGGCTCGCTTCCCTTGCGTCTCCATACATAGGCCAATTTCGAACAACATCAACACATACGACCCCTCTCGCCCACTCTCTTCCTCTCTCTCTCTCTCTCTCTCCCTCTCTCTCTCTCTCGCTCTCAGACCCCTCTCCCCCACACACACTCGATGTCTCTTCCAAATAGTCTGCTCCCCCCGCCCGCACCCATGCTATCCCGCTACTACACATGTCACACCATTCCCCCTTCCCTTATACTAGCTTTACATCAATAGTGGTCTCTCTACTCCACATACACACTCCCTCTCACACACAAACGCGTGCACAAACACATAGACACGCAAACACCCTCATATCTCCCCGTGTCCGCATGTGTATCTCACACACTCACTCTCTAATTATGTATATGTGTCTCCACGTTACACAACACAAAGCCCCATGTACATGTCTCTCTCTATCCTCCACATACATAGACACAAAGAATCTGTTATCATCGCCTCAGTCTCTAGACATATCACACACACACACTCTCTCTCTCTCTCTCGCAAACACGCTCAACAAGGGTTTCCCCGTGAATAACTTACCGTATATTCATCAACAGTCGTGGCAGTACCGCAAACACGAGACGCGAAAAAGAATAAATCTACACGTGCTTAGACCACCTAGTATGACTACTAGGACTAGAGCAAGCCAAAAAGCACGCCGCCGTCACCCCCTCCTTATCGGCGACGGGAAAACCTTTGTTTTACGCAGTCGATAAGTCATTGTGCTAAGGCCCCACATGCTAAGGCGTTGAATAGAATGTAGATGCTAGTTTACGGAAACAAGTATCGATAATACGTTTGTATCTCCATACTTATATTTCTTCTCTTATAAAAAACTGAGTTGGTGATGATGGTAAACGTGCCATCTTGCAATATAGACTGTCCGATCTATATCTGGCGGATGGTAATTAAACTAAAAGATACCCGCACCCTCTCCACAATTGAAGACAAGGCCTTCCCTCGTTCATCCTTATCTCCAACAACCTCATTGTTGAGCAATTAAGAAAGGAAGCCTTTGGAACAAACTGGCCTGGTGGCCGCTACCGGCGTCGTCAATCCCCATGCCTCCACTCAGTCCGACCACCAATCACCACCACGCCCCACTCCTCTTCACCTTATCTCATATTTCTCGAGATATCATTAGTTTTTACACATGGGATAACTCGCGCATGGGTCAATCACAACAAGTGTTTTATAAAAAAATGCATCTTGATGTTCCGTGCAATGCACGAATCTTGCTAGTACTCCTACAGAAGACTAAGTTGGTGATGATGGTGTGTATGCCATCCGTCGTTTTTGACCATTAGATCTACATCAAACAACTATGAGGTAAGTTGTTGCCTTTGCTCTCCAACATCCCACTTGTCTACCAATTTGCAGAAAAACCCATAATTAGTATTTTAAAACCATCCACATCCCTCCGTGACCTCACCAAAACAACCCAAGGAATATATTCTAATTGAAACATAATATATCTATAGTGATATATGTATATCAAAATTAGAGTGTTTTGTATCAAGTTTGTGAATAAGTATTATTCTAATTATGATTCGTTGCAACGCACATGAACATTGCTAGTATTTCCAACCATGCATTTTTTTTACTAGTATTCCATAGTTTCGAGTTTTCATCAAGATATTAGTCACTCATGGTTGATATTTACTTTCAATCATGTACACATATGCACTATGTAACTAGCCTTGCTTATTGGCTTCCAAAGCTTAACTTACACTCCTACTTACAATATGTAGAGTATTTAACAAAAAACTACCACTTTCAACCAGCCCTAGGAAGAATCTATTGTACAAAAAATAGCAAAAACATACCCAAAATTTCTTAATCCACGCCAAAAACTACTACCTAGTACTCCTACCGATTAGGTTCGTTTAAACCCATTTATGACAGGGTTGGCCCACATGTCCGTGCTGACGAGGTAGCTTAAACCAACACATTTTGTTTGACCATTGACACGAGGGACCCACATCTGACCTTCTATCCTATTATTCCCCCTCAAATCATTATTTTTCCTGAACATTACTTCAAGTAGTACTGATGTGTGTTCGTCGGTGGCGCCGGTGATGAGCGAGTTGGTCGCCGCTTCGCCGGACGGGCCGGACACCGTGCTGGCCTCCGCACGGGTTGGCAGGCTGGCCTGAGCGTGACTCACGAGCGAGCAAGCCGCCGCGCTGGCCTTCGCTCGAGCCAGATGGCTGGCCTTAGCGCGGCGCACGCGAGCAAGCCGCCGCGCCACCATGCCAATCTAGCTAGAAAACCTTGCGGACAAGCAGCTGGACAGAGCTATCTTGGCGAGCTAGCGGCCGCGAGCGCCGGACGGAGCTGGCATCCGGGTCGCCGCAAGATGGGCTCCACACGCTGGCGGTTTTGACCTCGCCTTCTGCTGGCAGCAGTAGCTGCGCCCCATGGCCGAGGATGGCTAGGTGGATGGGCCGGAGGTAGGAGGTCACTCGGGGATTTTTTTGCAGACTGACATGTAGGTCCCACAAGTCATAACGCTCGGTCGAATAGAAGGCGTTGACTTAATGGGCGACATGGGCCCTGTCAGAAGTTAGAGTTATATTATAACCCTGAACTAACTCTAACCAAAGTGGTGTTTGGATGGCAGGGTTAGATTGACAACAAATGTATCCAAACAGGGCCATGGGTTGAAACGTGCCTATAACGACACTTTGTAGAGTAGTCGTTTCTTGGTAGGGCTTGTTGGTAAGAGCATGTACAATGGTTGATAAGGTAGTCTTATCTTAAATCTGCCACGTATGCAAGTGGTAGTAGTTTCTTGGCATTATTAGTGGTTTCTTGCATTATTAGGGGTTTCTTGTAAGGAACAATGTACTACTAGCGACAAAAGGCGATTCTAGGTTGCTTTGTACTCCAACGAGTACTACTAGTGGTCGCAGGAGTGTATACCTCGTTTTGTGGGTTCGACCCCGGCCGAACGCACGACGGCCTTTTTTTAAAATACTAACTTCGCTGCGAGCCAATATTTTACATGAGTAGTTTGAGTTTTGAAGTCAAACGGACGTGCGGCACCACAATCTGGGTGCACTGGATAGCCTAGCCATGTGAACGGGTTTTCCTTCCCAGCATCCCATGGCTCGCATGCTCGCCCTAGCCGCACCTCGCTTGCAGCTTCCTCATCAGCTAGTAGCATATTTAAACTAGCGCCTCCCAATTAAGCCCGAGGATCCGGAAAAGCCTGGCGGGGCATTGGGAACTGTGCAATATGGCTCTGTACGTAAAGTGCTCTACTACTACTCTGTAGCCTGTGGCGTTGCACGCATGGACTTCACTCCATTACCGGCTCTACTATAATAGAAATTCCTCTTGACGTGTTTTTTTGAAATGAAGGCAAAAGCTTTGCTTCATATCATTCATAAAGAAGGAACTACTAACAAAGTTCGACGAGATCCATTACACCTCCACAAATGGAAGCGAAAAGCCTAGTCTCGCTATATCAAATAACTCAAGTGTTCTGCCCCCGCAGTAACCGTTGCTGATAAACAGGTTGCTAGTTTGTGTGTGAGAGGAGCGGTTGAGTAGGCCAACTACGTGAGAGGAGCGGCTGAATAGAGCACCGAGAGTACCCACTAGGCCACTACGCAGGTGTACATTCCCTGCATTGATAGTACAACGATCGTTCTAGGGAACAACAGTATCCTCCACTTCCAACTGTAGCTCCTTGGCCGTGAGATTCAAGAGTTCAAAACTGGTGCACTATACTCACTACAAAAAAAAGACACATCCGTGACATTTTGGGCCGAACGAATTTTTTTTCCTGTCATACATATGACACTTCTATGATGATAACTGTGGAAAAACCCGTTATCATCATAGATGTGGTGGGCTCCTACTTCTATGACAAAAAATCATGACAGAAAATGGGCTTTTCATCCTGGGCAGGCCGAGACACAGCTGCATGACATTCTTTGGGCCATCCATGACGGAAAAAACCATGGTAGAAGCAAGGGCGAGGAAATTTCGGCGAGTTCCCGGTTACGGTGGGAGGTCGGGGGCCGAGCGATGCACGTTTCTCTCGTACACGGACGCGCGTGTGTGCGAGGCGTTGGCTCTAACTGAACCCAAGCGAGGCGTTGGGCTCTAACTGAAACCGAGCGATTGCACTGCAAGGTACGCGTTACTGAACCCGAGCAATGGATCGATGGCTGTTAATTGAACCCGATCAAGCAATTCCTTCGCTACTGCTGCTAACTGAAGCCAATCGATGCTTCCTCTGGATGAATAGTGAGCGTTGCAGGGGGGTTTGGATGGACAGTGAGTGGTGGGGGTGGATGAACAGGACCCCGTGGCATTGCCTATGGATGAACAGGACCCCGATCGATCGAGCCGGTTGGGGCTGGATGAACAGGACCCCGTGGAGGGCTGGATGAACAGGACGACCCCGTGGAGGGCTGGATGAACAGTAGATGGTCGAAGAGTGCCCGTGGAGGGGTGGTTGAACAATAGCCGGTGGAGTAGCGCGTGGTGGAGGCTGGATGAACAGGAGCCCGTGGAGGCTGGAGGAGATCGACGTAGCCCGTGGAGGCTGGAGGAGGTCGACGGTGGAGATGAATAGTATCCCGCGAAGTCCCGTTTTGCGGTATGCCACACCCCTCCCGATGAACAGGACCCCTGTTTCGACCGTAGCGCTCCAACACAAGTCCGTTTCGTCCGTTTTGCCGTACGCCACACCCCTCCCGATCAACAGGACCCCCGTTTCGACCGTAGGAGGTCCGTTTCCTCCGTTTTGCGGTACGGCAGACCCCTTCTGATGAACAGGATCCCGTTTTGAACATGGCCGGTCGAACACAAGGCCGTTTCCTCTATTCTGCGGTACACCAGGCCTTGTTTCCATCACTTGTTCCATCCAAGCCCACCCGATGAACACGACGACGCATTCCGTTCCTACCCAGCCGGTTGGCTCCCCATGAACACGATGATGATGTTGTTTCTCTGTTTTGACCCAGCCATGTACATGAGCCCTGGCCGTACGTATGCGCGAGTAGGCAGTCGAGACCCCGCTCGTATGTATGTACGTGGCCATATTTTCTTTCTTGCACCCTGGCCGCTGTATGTACTTGTACATGCTACGTGCGTGCCTCTATTACGACACGTGCGCGCCTCTACATCGACCAGTATATATGTACGTACATGTTCGCGACCAGAATGCCAACGCTACGTACGCTTCGACCAGGTGGATCCCGACTGTCACGCACTTCCTTGCGTGCGAAGATGTAGCTGGTGGGTCCCAGCAGTCAGAGGGGTGAATCATTTTTTTTGCCCGGACACACTTCCTTGCATGCAAAGATGTAGCTCGTGGGTCCCAGCAGTCAGGGGAAACGTTTTTTTCTGAAATACGATGGCCCGTCCGGTGGGTCCCCGCTGTCAGGTGGAGGAATAATTATTTTGCACGTAATAAGGAGGCACTTCCTTGCTGCGGCTGTGGACCTAGCTGTCAGCCTCTCCATGTACAGTCCACGTCCGATGGAAGCCATTCCATGACCATGTTGACCACCCCCGCTGAGAGCACCAGGGCGGTGGACGACGGTGAGGCCTAGGAAGGGGACGACGTGAAGCCGGGGAAGACGCGGCAGTGGATGCCCACGCGTAGAGGAGTATGAGGGTTCACTCGTTCGACTGCGGTGTGAGGCCGCCGTCACCGCAAAATAACAGGGGGTGTGGGTGAGTAGAGGGATGGCCTGGCCAGCGGTGGGAGTAGTAGGGGGCGGTGAGGCCTCTACGGCATCACAGCCGGCCACGGGAGGCAGGAGCATGCGGCACGACCGGCGCTGCTTTGGGCGGCTGGAGCAAGAAGACCAGAGGTTCAAGAAGCACTACGGCCGTTGGATGGACATCGTACGCTCACTGGAGCTAGAATCGTTCATATTGACTAAGTTGACAAAGCCCTCCGTCCCCGTCAACTTAGTAGGCCCATTAAGTCAGCCTCCCACCAAGGTGGGTCCTAGCTAGCAGGGGGGGTATTCATTTTTTTGTGCATAATAAGGAGGCACTTCCGGTGGGTCCGAGCTGACAGCGGGTGGAACGTTTTTTTTGTGAAATACGGTGGCCCGTCTGGTGGGTCCCAGTAGTCAGGGGAGAAATGATTTTTTCGCAAAATACGGTGGCCCGTCCGGTGGGTCCCTGCTGTGAGGTGGAGGAATCATTATTTTGCACGTAATAAGGAGGCACTTCCTTGCGGCTGCCGTGGACCCATCTGTCAGCCTCTCCACGTACAGTACTCTTCCGATGGAAGTCGCTCGTTGACCACATTGACCACGCCGCACCGAGAGCACCACGACGGTGGACGACGGTGAGGCCTAGGAAGGAGACAACATGGAGCCGGGAAGACGCGGCAGTGGATGCCCACGCGGAGAGGAGTACGAGGGCTCACTGGTTCGGCTGCGGTGTGAGACTGCCGTCGCCGCAGAATAACAGGGGGAGTGGATGAGTGGAGAGATGGCCTGGCTAGCGGTGGGAGTAGTATGGGGGCGGTGAGGCCTCCGCGGAAGCACACTGACCACAGGAGGCAGGAGCATGTGGCACGACCGGCGCTGCTTTGGGCGGCTGGAGCAAGAAGACCAGAGGTTGAAGAAGCACTACGGCCGTTGGATGGACATTGTACGGTCACTAGAGCTAGAATCGTTCATACATTGACTAAGTTGACAAAGCCCTCCGTCCCCGTCAACTTAGTAGGCCCACAAGTCAGCCTCCCACTATGGTGGGTCCCAGCTGGCAGGGGGTATTCATTATTTTGTGCGCAAAAAGAAGGAACTTCCTTGCATGCGAAGATATAGTTGGTGGGTCCGACTAGTCAGCGGAGGGAACTTTTTTTCGTGAAATACAGGGGCCCTTCGAGCGGTCCCAGATGTCAGGTGGAGGAATCATTATTTTGTGCGTAATAAGGAGGCATTTCCTTGTGTGCGGCCGTGGACCCAGCTGTCATCCTCTCCATGTACAGTCCACTTCCGATGGATGTCCTTCGTTGACCAAGTTGACCACGCCGCGCCGAGAGCACTAGGACGGTGGACGACGGTGAGGCCTACGAAGGGAATGACACGGAGGCAGGGAAGACACGATAGTGGCTGCCCACACGGTGGAGAGTACGAGGGTTGACTTGTTCGGCTGCCGTCGCCGGAAAATAACAGGAGGTGTGGGTGAGTAGAGGGATAGACAGGCCAGGGATGCGAGTATGATGGGGCCGTGAGGCCTGCCCGGCAGCACAACCGGCCACGGGAGGCAGGAGCAGGCGGTTTCGACGGTGTTGGTTTGGGCAGCTAGGCAGGAAGATCAGAGACTGAAGAAGCACGATTGCCGTTAGATTGACATCTAACGGTCTGACGCTGGTAGAGTCGATTACTGACTAAGTTTCTTTTTTGAGAAACCTTGTGTACGCATGAACTTAGTAGGCCTACAAGTCAGCCTCCAAATCTATGGCAGACAACATAAAGCCCATTTGCTATTTTTTTTATAATTTGCAGCCCATTTGCTAATTCTTAAGTAATTTATTACAGCCCATTTTCTGCGCAGGACCACAGTCAAAAAGTTCAACCTTATTTTGCATATTTTGGTGGAGTCCGAACTGTTGTAATCCCAAAATGACAATTTTTTTAGAAACTTATTGATTTGCCAAAAACATCGTTTTGTTTTTGTAAGCAAATAAGATGTGGGACAATTGAGTTGGTTTAAGGGAAAACCAGTGGTAAAAAAATCAGCGCTGGGTGGGAAACAATAACAAAATTAAGGATGTAAATATGAAAAGGGAACTTTATGTGTTTTCAATATAATGATACGTGTATATGAACTAGTAAAACTATAGGTAGATATTAGAAAACGGATGTAGGACATGCGTTTCAAGAGGAAAATAGAACTGGGTTGTGTGTTTGATTCAGTAAAAAAACTGCCTGCGGATGTTGTAAGACAAAATATAACTAACGCTGGCGGGCCAGAGGCCAGTAGATACCTGCTGGATCTTTGTGCCCCATTGTCGTCATGGGCTGGGCCTGGTAAAGAAAAAACCAAGGCTGGGCAGTCTACAGCCCAGTTGAAACTTGTTCGACCTGAAAAAACAATATACATGCTCAATAAACGAGAGAATTCTGCAAGTACAGACTGATAACTGGGATGCAGCAGGGATATTGTTTTTTCATCGTTATAATAAGTGCACGCACTTGTTTCGAAAAAATTGGAGAACTGGAAATTCGAACGGCAGGTGCTTATGCTACCCATCAAATAAAACTAAGGTGCCTGAAAATTCGTTTCAAAACAAATGATTTAGCTTTATATCCACATCGACCGTCGGAATGATGGTTGGAAGCAAATATAAGTTCATACCAAAAGATCGTTAACAACAATACCAACTTGCGGACGACAAGGTAGTACAACTACTAGTACCAAACTAACTTATAATCTTTTTACTCCTGGCCCTAGTGTTCGTCTGTTACAAAATCTTGCAGAGGACCAGCTCCCGCTCCTTCTCTTGCTCCAGGTCCCCAAGGTGGTACTGGTGCATCACCCAGTTGGTCCTCTGCTGGTCGAAGTTCTTGTTGGTGTGCAGCACCAGAACCTTTTTGCTGCCCGTTTGACGGCCGTTGACCATCACCGGCAAGGTATTGCCGGTCTTGTGCCACATCGCATGCATGACGCACTCCGACTGTATCTTGCGACGCGTCCACATGCCCCTTTTGAATGACGTGTCACAATTTATACATAGGTTTAACTAACAAGTACGCACTTGAAGCCTAATTGATATATATATGTGTGTGTGTGTGTGTGTGTGTGTGTGTGTGTGTGTGTGTGTGTGTGTGTGTGTGGCTTCTGCACAACATCTCCATCATCATTATCAGTACATCCTATGCAGGTGAGTTAGGATGCACTTGATCACAGGAAGGTATCTATCCTTTAAACCAGAGGAGTGCTTCAAACTAACAACAGTACATAATATCCAACAAAAGAGGGTAGTGCTGATAAGGACATGACTACCTTGGATACAACCGAAAATATTGCATACATGTATATTTGTGAGGTGATTTCTAATGCAAACTATGCACTAATTTATTTATGTCATCCAGGACAAAAATACTTCACAAACTTTTGTGCCATTTCTAATTGCAGGTGTATGGGACATTTGTACAATCCACATATGAAGCTAAGGGAGAAAGAGATGTTTACTTTCTGTTCAAAAAGTTCTCTCAAGTCACTTTTGGCCCAAGAGAAGATAGAGTCCAAATCTCTCATGTTCTGGACTCAGATTCGGACTACACAGACATACCAGACCCAAAACGTCAATAACTTTTTCATCCGGACTCCAAATTGGTTGATTCTTTTTTTGTTGTAAAATAGATTTCGGGCACTTTCCAACCCAATTGGATTCACCTTCAAATTCGTCCGGAGCGTTGATGGACGAAACAATCTAATGCTGCAGCAAAATCCGAGTCAAACTACAAGTCCAAAGGTGTTACGTCACCTCCACTTGGGCCCATTGGCCTTGTACGACCTAGGGTTAGTTTTAGGCTGCCTTGGGACGTCCTCCCTCATCCTTGGCCGCCACCGCTTGCTCCTATATAAGTAGATCCATCTAGTAGCTTTTCCCTTGGGATTTGTTTAGTAAAGGTTAGCGATTGCAACTTCGTGTACTTTGTTTGTGTCCAACGACCAGACCAAGACCATTTACGGATCCCCACCTTTCATCAATACTTCATCCATATTCGCAATATTTAGATTGCTTTATCATATTCTTGCTTGTTGTTCGATTGCTTGCAGGAATAGACCTTCGTGGTCAGGTTGATTGTGCTCCGGCGTGGTCAATAACCTCTCGGAGTTGGTTTAGCGATTTCTAAGGCGCAACGTCGTGCATGTTTGTAGTCAGATCATCAAAGTCGACTCCACCAAATTGATCGTTATCATCTCATCGAAAGATCGGGACACCCCACCTCTATCACGTGCTACAGCAGCAAAATACATGGTTCAGTCTAGATATCAGCACGAATCAAGTTGTGCATATTTGTTGTTGGCATGAACCACATCGCCGAATGTCGGGTTTGCAAAATCCATCCATCGCATGGAAGCTTGATGTCTTTCACACACTGAAGATTATCTGGCAACAAGCTGTGTCGACGAATCTCTGGATATGGTGATTCATGAAACCCATGGTATGATGTGTAAACACAGTCCCCCCTGGCGAATGGAAGTTGCATAGCACGGTAATCATCGCCGTTGATATGATCGATGATTGGTTGGATGATCGGATAATTGAGCCCAAGGAACAAGGATTGGTTGCCGAGGCTGTAAACCCGCCTCTAGTTGAATACGCCTGGCCCAACGGAGCTGGGATCTTTCTTGAACACGAAGCAGCCATAGCCATCAATGTCACAAACGCCCCACGCATTGTACTGCATCTGGTTTGATGTAATGGTTTGGTCAATTTGGTACGTGCGAATGAGCATCAAATGTCCGCCGTCAGCTAAACGAGCGATAAACCACCACCCATCGGCTGGTATGATTCCAGCTCCTGGAATCATGAAGGCCAGCGTATTTGCGTCTGCTGCAACAATTCGAATTGGAGACCAAAAGGACAAAAATAAACAATCATGTTCAGAGTATGTGTGGAATTAAGATTACAATAACAATGACACATATCATAGACAGAGAATTGCAATGCAGTGGTCATAATCATACCCCAAGTTAAAAAAATAAGCCAATGGCTTTCATATTCTAGCAATATGTCATGGTTCAAACATCATGTAACAATGAGAGGAAAACAGCTATGACAGAGCCTACTCATATTCTACCATAGCACTTACTACTACTGTTCTCTTATCAACTCTAAGCAATAACATGTGTTGTTATAAAAATCTTGGAAACGAGAGTAACATATAGCAATCATGATATTATGCTCATAATATGTATTGTAAAAATCATTAGATGCCACTTGTTCTCATATCAACTCTAACAATAACATGCGTGGTCATAAAAATCTAGGAAATGAGAGGAACATATACTCCCTCCGTCCCAAAATAACGGTCTTAAGCTTAGTACAACTTTGTACTAGAGCTAGTACAAATTTGAGACACTTATTTTGGGACGGAGGGAGTAGCAATGGTGTGGTTATAGACATACTATCTATTCTAAATTTGTAATAATGAACAGGCAGTCGTATTCATAAGGTAAAGATGAGATGAGATAGAACAATTACACGACGATAGATTCCACCAGTATAGGCAGCCAATCTGTGCGTCGACCGCGTAAACGATGCCATTGTGCAGTATAGCATCAGACAGAAATGTTGCCTCAACAGGATTGATGATGAGCCATAACCATGTATGGCGACCGGATTCCAGATAGACTAATCCCATGTCGAACAAGGCAATGAGCTTGTAATCCATGTAGTCTTCTGATGGTGTGGGCACTTCGCAGATTACAACTTTCAGCAAACAGAGGTCGAGCCAAAAGCTTGACGCGTCTAGTGCGTAGTAGGCAGGAGTGTCCGGCGGGCCGCGAGGCTCGATGGCGGCGGTAGAAGGGTGATCTCTCCTGGGTGTAGATATCCACCAGAGGCCACGGACTACCGGATTGGTGGATGAGGACAATCCAGTTGGCCTTCATGCCCGCCCGGTAGTGGCCGCGCATGAAGGACAGGTGGACAGGTAGTGGTAGCATGTCGAGGGGCACCACGGCAACCTCCGTAGGATCGTCAAGTCGGTGTCTGGGCCACCTGCAAGGATCGGGCATCAACAAGCAGGGTGTCTTGAAAGGAGCCGGCTGGTTGCAGACGAGTAGACTGTACAAAGATACCGAGCATGCGGCCAGACGGACGGTGCTGAGTAGGTCCATACGATTACAGATCTGCTCCAAGAGAACATCGGGGAGGGAATTCCAATCGCGGCTCTGTGTGTCAATCGGTTCTGCCATTGGGGTGTTCGGTGCCTGCGAGCCAGCGGGGAAGTGGATTCGGGCGGGCGAGCGAAGAAGCTTCTCCTCGTGTGGCCGAGCAGTGAGCGGGGGATATGGTACGTGCGAGCTACCAAGGAAGATGGCGCGGGCAGGCGAGCAGTGAGTAGGGGTAAATGGTGTGCGGCCGACGATGGGGAAGAGAGGAGGAAGAAGAGTGGAAGACGGGGAAGAAAGTGCATTAAATCTCAATTCTACTAGTACTACTACCAGGATATTCCATCCTTCGGAGTGTAAATAGTTACACTAATGACATGTGGGTCTACCATAAGAGGGCCCATATGTCAGTTAATGGAGGACAGAGGTGCGTAGGCGTATTTGCGGAAGCTTGCTCTACTGGCAAACACGATGGCAGTACTAGGTAAGGCTGATTTAGTAACACCAACACGCTGGTTCAGCTTATTAATTATGTGTCCCATCTGCTGCAGCGTGTATTGTCACTTCACTGCAAAGACTAGTTGAATAGTTCTCTCTGACCGAGATGGGGAATAATGGATCGCAAAGACTTCCTTTCTACAGTATCCCTATGGCTCTACGCTCACTTCACTCATTTTGTGTAACATCCCAAAATTCTAAATTTTGGAATGTTATAAACAAATAGATAGATTTGATTGATTGCTTGATTGATTGACTGAAAGTGAGTGAATTCGAAACTTTTTGAAAGTTAAATGAGAGGGAATAAAAGGACTTTCCCAAACTTTCATATTTGCTTTCTGATCTCCGTGAATTCAAATGCTTTTCAAACACAAAACCCTAGAGAGAAGATGACATGACTTCTTCCATTTAAAAATGAAAAGGGTGTTTGAAAAATAATTGAATTTCATTTGGAAATATTTCCAATTCAGAAACTTTAAGCAACTCAATGATTTTCACGAGAGAAGATAAAATGACTTCTTCAAATTATATGAAATATGAGTTGGAAGTTTCAAAGAATTAAATTCAAAGCCCCTTTGAATTTATTTTCAATTTGGAATAGATCATCCTGCATATTTTATTTTCTTGCATTTTGGTCGATCCTAGAAATTTCACGCAACTCAAGGACCCTTGGAGAGAGTTGGAGATTTCGTTATTTTCATATTTGAGAGTTTTCTCGAATTGAAAAGAGGATCATTTGATTTATTTATTTCATCTTCAATTATTTTCCGTTATCAAAAATATAAGAGAGGGAATAATATGACTTTCCCAAATTTAGGAAAATGAAGATTTAATAAATAGATCAAATTTTGTTTGCCGGAGTTTTATTCGCATTTTATTCGGATAGGGAAAATTGTGCGTTTTCAAAATTTGCTTTTTAGGTCCGGAGAAAAGTTCATTTTGTTCGGCTCATTTTTAGGAGTCGGGGAAAATTTACTTTATTAATTTTGGAGTTCGTTTAGATTTTCTTTTATTTATTTTTCTGCGCGCGAGACCGTTTAAAAAAAATAAAAAAATAAAAAAAAATCCCGCAGCGCCTTGGGCCAAAGGCCCAAGCCGCTAGCCGCCGGCCGGCCAAAAGGCCATAGCGCACGTGCACCAGGGAGCCGCCGCTTCCTTCTTTTGACTAGTCCTAGTAGGACTCTTGTCCTATGTTCGTTTATTCCGTATCTATTTCTAGATCTTTTCCTCTTGTTTCCTAATCCTAATCTATTTCTTGTCCCCTACCCCAAGCAAAACCCTCCCCTCCCCAATATAAATACCCAAGCACCCCCCCTCTAAACACATCAAACCAACACCTCTCCTCTCCTCTCCG